>NC_063264.1:15607970-15977520 GCF_019578655.1 Ricinus communis | reverse complement strand
TATATATATATTTATAGATTTGAGGGAGAAAACCCCATAATAGTTATAATAATTTATTATAAAAAATGGCCCAGTGTAAAAGTGGTATATTTATCAATGTAAGAAAATAACCACGTAAAATATGTATATTTATCAATATAAGAAAATAACCTCGTAAAGATATATATTTAAATCCTGAGAAAATAAACACAGCAAAAGAAATCTTGTAATTGCGGTCACAGTAAGCTTGACCTCGTTAAATGGGTAACTCATTTAATCACGAGAGAAACAAATCCGTAAGAGGTGTATATTTATAAATACTAGAAACAACAAGATTTTTGTATATTAGTGAATATGAGAAAACAACCCCTAAATTGGTTAATTTTATAATATGAGAAAATAACCCCATAAAAGGGGTATATTAGTCCATATAATAAATTAACCCCGTAAAGCGTGTTTATTTATGAATCCTGAAAAACAACCCCATAAGAGGAATATATTTATAAATATTTGAGAATAAGCATGTAATACGGGGATATTTATCAATCAAAGAAAATAACCTGAAAGTATTGGTATATTTATGGTATGAGAAAACAACCCTTAAATGGGATAATTTTATAATATGAGAAAATAACACCGTAAAAGGGGTATGTTGTCGATATAAGAAAATAACCTTAGTAAAGCGTGTATGTTTATGAATTTGAGAAAACAACCCCATAATAGTGCTAATAATTTATTGTGAGAGAAAATGACCACGTAAAAGTGGTATATTTATCAATATAAGAAAATAACCCCGTAAAACGTGTATATTTAAGAATATGAGAAAAGAACCCCCTAAAATATGTATATTTATGAATTTAAGAAAATAATCTCGTAAAACATGTATATTTATGAATCTGAGAAAATAAACGTAAAAAAGTAAAAGTGGTCTGTAGTTCGCAGTGTAGAAAACAACCGAAGTAGAGAATCAGAATTTTTAATATGAGAAAACAACCCCGTAAGAGGGGTATATTTATAAATATTAGAAAAAACTTCGTAATACGAGAATATTTATTAATCAGAGAAACTAACCCCCTAATCTTGGTATATTTTTGAATATGAGAAAAAACCTCTTAAATAGGTTAATTTTAGAATATGAGAAAACAACCCCGTATAAAAGGGGTATATTTGTTGATATAAGAAAATAATCCCGTAAAATTGGTATATTTGTGAGTATGAGAAAACGGCCATTTAAATGGTTTAATTTCAGAATATGAGAAAATAACCAGTAAAAGGGGTATATTTGATGATATAAGATAATAACCCCGTAAAATGTGTATATTTATGAATTTGAGAAAACAACCCCATAATAGTGCTAATAATTTAATATGAGAAAACGACCCCCGTAAAAGTGGTATATTTATCAATATAAAGAAAATAACTTAATTAAAGCGTTATGTCTTTATGAATCGGAGTAAACAAGCGGTAAAAGTGGTGTGATTGCGGGGTCTAGAAACAACCACGTGGAAGGGTCTATTTTAATATGAGAAAATAACCACAGAGAATGGGATATTTATTGATATAAGAAAATAACCCGTAATTTTGGTATATTTGCGAGTATGAGAAAACAACCACTTAAAATAGGGTGAATTTTTGAATATGAAAATAACCCGTAAAGGGATATGTTTGTCGATATAAGAGAAATAACCTCGTAAAGCATATTTATGAATTTGAGAAAACAACCCATAATAGTGCTAATAATTTATTGTCACAGAAAGCAATGAGAGTAAAGTGGTATACTTATCAATATAAGAAAATAACTCGGTGAAATGTGTATATTTATGAATCTGAGAAAACAACCCCCTAAAATATGTATATTTATGAATTTAAGAAAATAATCTCGTAAAAGTAGTGTAATTACTAGTCTCAGAAAACACACTCGTAGAAGGGTAAATTTTTGAATATTAGAAAACAACCCCGTAAGATGGGTATATATATAACTATTTGGAAATAACCCCGTAAGATGGGTATATTTATAAATATTTAGAAACAACCCCGTAATGTGGGGATATTTATCAATCGGAGTAAATAACCCCGTAATTTTGGTATATTTGTGAGTATGAGAAAACAACCCCTTAAATGGGGTAATTTTAGAATATGAGAAAATAACCCCGTAAAGGGGTATATTTGTCGACATAAGAAAATAACTCTGTAAAACGTGTATATTTATGAATTTGAGAAAATAATCCCATAATAGTGCTAATAATTTAATATGAGAAAATGACCTCGTAAAAGTGGTATGTTTATCAATAAAAAAAATAACCTCGTAAAGCGTGTATATTTATGGATCTGAGAAAATAACCCGTAAATATAGTGTAATTGCGAGTTTGAGAAAACAGCCTCATAGAAGGGGTAAATTTTTTAATATGAGAAAAAAACCCCGTAAGAGGGATATATCAATAAATATTAGAAAACAACCTCGTGATACGGGGATATTTATTAACCGGAGAAAATAACCCCGTAATTTTGGTATATTTGTGAGTATGAGAAAATGACCCCTAAGGGTTAATTTTAGAATATGAGAAAACAACCAAAAGGGGTATGTTGTCGATATAAGAAAATAATCCCGTAAAATGTGTATATTTATGAATTTGACAAAACAACCCTATAATCGCTAATAATTTAATATGAAGCAGGCCAGTAAAGTGGTATATTTATTAATATAAGAAAATAACCCCGTAAAACGTGTATATTTATGAATTTGAGAGAACAACCCCGTAAAAGTAGTGTAATTGCGAGTCTGCGAAAATAGGCTCGTTAGAAGGGGTAATTTTTTAATATGAGAAAACAACCCCTTAAGAGGGGTATATTTATAAATATTATAAAACAACCCCGTAATGCGGGGATATTTATCAATCGGAGAAAATAACCCCGTAATTTTGGTATATTTATGAGCATGAGAAAACAACCCCTTGAATGGGTTAATCTTATAATATGAGAAAATAACCTCGTAAAAGGGGTATATTTGTCCATATAAGAAAATAACCCCGTAAAATGTGTATATTTATGAATATTAGAAAACAACCCTGTAAGAGCGGTATATTTATAAATATTTGAAAAAACCCATAATACGTGGATATTTATCAATCGGAAAAAATAACCCCGTAATTTTGGTATATTTGTGAGTATGAGAAAACAACCCCTTAAATGGGGTAATTTTAAAATATGAGAAAATAACATCGTAAAAGGGGTATATTTGTCGATATTAGAAAATAACCCTGTAAAATATGAATTTGAGAAAACAACCCCATAATAGTGCTAAAAATTTACTATGAGAAAACGACCCCGTAAAAGGGGTAAATTTATCAACGTAAGAAAATAACTCCGTAAAACATGTATATTTATTAATATAGGAAAATAACCTTGTAAAACGTTTATATTTATGAATCTGAGAAAACAAACCCGTAAAACTAGTGTAATTGCGAGTGTGAGAAAGCGATATAAATGAGAGAAATTAAATTCTTTAATATGAGAAAACAACCCCGTTAGAGGGGTATATTTATAAATATTAAAAAAACCCCGTAATACGAGAATATTTATTAATCGGAGAAAATAACCCCATAATTTTGGTATATTTGTGAGTATGAGAATAAAACCTCTTAAATAGGTTAATTTTAGGATATGAGAAAACAACCCCGTAAAAAGGGTATATTTGTTGATATAATAAAATAATCCTGTAATATTGGTATATTTGTGAGTATGAGAAAACAATTCCTTTAGTAGGGTAATTTTAGAATATGAGTAAATAACCCGTAAAAGGGATATATCTGTTGATATAAGAAAATAACCCCGTAAAACGTGTATATTTATGAATTTGGAAAACAACCCCATAATAGTCTAATAATTTATTATGAGAAAACGACCCAGTAAAAGGGCGATATTTATTAATATAAGAGAATAAAACGGTAAAACGTGTATATTTATGAAT
Organism: Ricinus communis; assembly: GCF_019578655.1. Taxonomy (NCBI): domain Eukaryota; kingdom Viridiplantae; phylum Streptophyta; class Magnoliopsida; order Malpighiales; family Euphorbiaceae; genus Ricinus; species Ricinus communis. The sequence goes on along the minus strand of NC_063264.1, from coordinate 15,973,574 downwards.
ATGACAAAACAACCCCGTAAAAGTAGTATAGTTGCGAGTCTGAGCAAACAGCCTCGTTAGAAGGAGTAAATTTTTTAATATGAGAAAACAACCCCGTAAAAGAGGTATATTTATTAATATTAGAAAATAACCGGGTAATACGGAGATATTTATCAATCGGAGAAAATAACTCCGTAATTTTTGTATATTTGTGAGTATTAGAAAACAACCCCTTAAATGTGTTAATTTTATAATATGAGAAAACAACCCTGTAAAAATGGTATATTTGTCGATATAAGAAAATAACTCCGTAAAATGTGTATATTTATGAAATTGAGAATACAGCCCCATAATAGTGCTAATAATTTACAATGAGAAAATGACCCCGTAAAAGTGGTATATTTGTCAATATAAGAAAATAACCCCGTAAAACATGTATAGTTATCAATATAAGAAAATAACCTCGTAAAACGTATATGTTTATGAATATGAGACAACAAACCCGTAAAGATAGTATAATTGCCAGTTAGTCTAAGAAAACAACATCGTAGAATGGGTTAATTTTTTTAATATGAGAAAACAACCCCGTAAGAGGGGTATGTTTATAAATATTAGGAAACAAACACGTAATGTGGGGATATTTATCAATCGGAGTAAATAACCCCATAATTTTGATATATTTGTGAGTATTAGAAAACAACCCCTTAAATGGGGTAATTTTAGAATATGAGAAAATAACCTTGTAAAAGGGATATATTTCTCAATATAAGAAAATAACTCCGTAAAACGTGTATATTTATGAATTTGAGAAAATAATCCCATAATAGTGCTAATAATTGAATATGAGAAAATAACCCCATAAAAGTGGTATATTTATCAATAAAAGAAAATAACCCCATATAACGTGTATATTTATGAATATGAGAAAATAACCTGTAAACCTAGTGTAATTGCAAGTATGAGAAAACAGGCTCGTAGAAGGGGTAATTTTTTTAATATGAGAAAACAACCCCGTAAGAGGGGTATATTCATAAATATTTGAAAACAACCCCGTAATACGGGGATATTTATCAATCGGAAAAATAGCCCCATAATTTTGGTATATTTGTGAGTATGAGAAAACAACCCCTTAAATGGGGTAATTTTAAAATATGAGAAAATAACACTATAAAAGGGGTATATTTGTCGATATAAGAAAATAACGCCGTAAAATATTTTTTTAGAAAACAACCCCATAATAGTGCTAATAATTTACTATGAGAAAACGACCCCGTAAAGGGGTATATTTATCAATGTAAGAAAATAACTCCGGAAAGCATGCATATTTATTAATATAAGAAAATAATCTCGTAAAACTTTTATATTTATGAATCTGAGAAAATAAACCCGTAAAAGTAGTGCAGTTGCGAGTATGAGAAAACAACCTCGTAGAAGGGGTAAATTTTTTAATATGAGAAAACAACCCCGTAAGAGGGGTATATTTATAAATATTAGAAAATACTTCGTAATACGGGAATATTTATTAATCAGAGAAACTAACCCCCTAATCTTGGTATATTTTTGAGTATGAGAAAAAACCTCTTAAATAGGTTAATTTTAGAATATGAGAAAACAACCCCGTATAAAAGGGGTATATTTGTTGATATAAGAAAATAACCCCGTAAAATTGGTATATTTGTGAGTATGAGAAAACAACCATTTAAATGGTTTAATTTCAGAATATGAGAAAATAACCAGTAAAAGGGGTATATTTGATGATATAAGATAATAACCCCATAAAATGTGTATATTTATGAATTTGAGAAAACAACCCCATAATAGTGCTAATAATTTAATATGAGAAAACGACCCCCGTAAAAGTGGTATATTTATCAATATAAGAAAATAACCCGTAAAATGTGTATCTTTATGAATCTTAGTAAACAAGCCCGTAGAAGTAGTATAATTGCGAGTCTAAGAAAACAACCACGTGGAAGGGGTCAATTTTTAATATGAGAAAATAACCCCGAAATACAGGGATATTTGTTGATATAAGAAAATAACCCCGTAATTTTGGTGTATTTGCGAGTATGAGAAAACAACCACTTAAATAGGGTAATTTTAGAATATGAGAAAATAACCCGTAAAAGGGATATATTTGTCGATATAAGAAAATAACCTCGTAAAACGTGTATATCTATGAATTTGAGAAAACAACCCATAATAGTGCTAATAATTTATTATGCGAAAACGACCGAGTAAAAGTGGTATACTTATGAATATAAGAAAATAACTCGGTAAAATGTGTATATTTATGAATCTGAGAAAACAATCCCGTGAAAGTAGTGTAATTTCGAGTATGAGAAAACGGCCTCGTAGAAGGAGTAAAATTTTTAATATGAGAAAACAACCTTGTAAGAGGGGTATATTCATAATTATTAGCAAACAACCCCATAATACGGGGATATTTATCAATATGAGAAAATAAACCCGTAATTTTGGTGTATTTGTGAGTATGAGAAAACAACCCCTTAAATGGGTTAATTTTATAATATGAGAAAACAAACCAGTAAAAATGGTATATTTGGCGATATAAGAAAAATCCCGTAAAACGTGTATATTTATGAATTTGACAAAATAACCGCATAATAGTGGTAATAATTTAATATGAGAAAACAACCCTGTAAAAGTGGTATACTTATCAATATAAGAAAATAACTCTTATGAATCTTAGAAAACAACCCTGTAAAAGTTGTGTAATTGCGAGTCTGAGAAAACAGGCTCATGGAAGGGGTAAATTTTTTAATATGAGAAAACAAGCTCGAAATACGGGGATATTTATCAATTGGAAAAAATAACAGTAATTTTTGTATATTTGTGAGTATGAGAAAACAATCGCTTAAATTGGTTAATTTTATATAAGAGGGGTATATATATAAATATTAGCGAACAATCCCGTAATATGGAGATATTTGTCAATAGGAGAAAATAACCTCGTAATTGTGGTATATTTGTGAATATGAGAAAATAACCCCTTAAATGGGTTAATTTTATAATATGAGAAAACAACCTAGTAAAAAGGGTAATATTTGACGATATAAGAAAATGACCCCGTAAAACGTGGACATTTATGAATTTGAGAATACAACCCCATAATAGTGCTAATAATTTAATATGAGAAAACGACTCCGTAAAAGTGGTATATTTGTCAATATAAGAAAATAACTCCGTAAAACGTGTATATTTATGAATCTGAGAAAACAACCCCGTTAGAGTAGTGCAATTGCGAGTCTGAAAAAATAGCCTCATAGAAGGGGTAAATTTTTTAATATGAGAAAACAACCTCGTAAAAGGGGTATATTTATCATAATTTACCCCTTCTATGATTTTGTTTTCTCAGACTCGCAATTACACTACTTTTACAGGGTTGTTTTCTCAGATTCATAAATATAAACGTTTTACGAAGTTATTTTCTAATATTGATAAATATACCACTTTTACAGGGTCGTTTTCTCATATAAAATTATTAGCACTATTATGGGGTTGTTCTATCAAATTCATAAATATACACATTTTATGGGGTTATTTTTTTATAACGACAAATATACCCCTTTTACGGGGTTGTATTCTCACATTAAAATTAACCCAAATAAGAGTTTATTTTCTCATACTCACAAATATACCAAAATTACAGGGTTATTTTTTCCGATTGATAAATATCCCGATACGGTTGTTTTCTCATATTAAAAATTTACTGGATTCTCTACAATACATTACAGGGTTGTTTTCTTAAATTTATAAATATACACGTTTTACGGGATTATCTTCTTATATTGATAAATATACCCCTTTTACGGGGTCATTTTATCATATTAAATTATTAGCACTATTATGGCGTTGTTTTGTTAAATTAATAAATATACACGTTTTACGTGGTTATTTCTTATATCGATAAATATACCCCTTTTACGGGGTTATTTTCGCATATTAAAAAATTTACCCCTTATACAAGGTTATTTTTTTCGATTGATAAATATCCTCGTATTTTAGGATTGTTTTCTTAAATTAAAAAATTTTCCCCTTCTACGAGGCTATTTTCTCAGACTCGCAATTAGACTACTATTACAGGGTTGATTTCTCAAATTCGTAAATATACACGTTTTACGGGGTTATTTTGTTATATTGATAAATATTCTACTTTCACGGGGTCGTTTTCTAATATTAAATTATTAGCACTATTATGGGATTTACTCAAATTCATTAGTATACACATTTTACAAGGTTATTTTCTTATCTCGACAAATATACCCCTTTTACGGGGTTGTTTTCTCATATTATAAAATTAACCCATTTAAGGGGTTATTCTCATACCAAATATACCAAAATGCTTCGGGTTATTTTCTCCGATTGATAAATACCAAATTCGAGGGTTGTTTTCAATTTACCGTTTCGAGGTTGTTTTCTTAGACTCGCAATTACTTTACCTTTACGGGGTTGTTTTCTCAGGTTCATAAATATACACGTTTTACAGGGTTATATTCTTATATTGATAAATATACCACTTTTTCGGGGTGATTTTCTCATATTAGATTATTAGCACTATTATGGGGTTGTTTTATCAAATTCATAAATATACACATTTTACGGAGTTATTATCTTATGTCGACAAATATTTTCCTTCTACGGAATTATTTTCTCATATTCTAAAATTAATCCATTTAAGGGGTTGTTTTCTCATACTAAAAATATACCAAAATTACGGGGTTATTTTCTCCAATTGATAAATATCCCGTATGGGGTTATTTTCTAATATTTATAAATATACCTCTCTTACTTGGTTGTTTTCTCATATGAAAAAATTTACCCTTTCTACGAGACTGTATTCTCAGACTCGCAATTATACTACTTTTACGGGGTTGTTTTCTTAAATTCATAAATATACACGTTTTACGGGGTTATTTTTTTATATTGATAAATATAACACCTTTTACAACATTGTTTTCTTATATTAAATTATTAGCACTATTATGGAGTTATTTTCTCAAATTCTTATATATACACATTTTACGGTGTTATTTTGATGGGTGCTACTTGTATTAGCTATAATCTAAGGCAGTGTACCTATCGATGCAGTCTAGCACTAATGGCGAGTATCAAGGTCGTATTCCTCGGGAAAGTGAAAGCCCAGAGTTACTCCTTTGTTCTTTGTTATATTAACCTAAAATGAGTGATGAATACTTTCTAAACTAACTAATAGCTACAATCTAAGTTCTAAGGGAGATGCAAGAGTAATTGATAACTAAAAATCAAGACAAGAAGACAAACCCAAAGGGAATCTAAACTAGTTGGCAATCAAACAAAACATAAAGGATCGGTGAGTCTAATTATGCTACCCGTGGATGAATTTTTAACCGAATTCGGTTTCTCTCTCGAGATAACCGAATTCCTAAACCTAATAACCTAAAGTTGGAATCTCTTCCTAATGATTGATTCTTAAATTAGCATTAAGCTTTAATCCGCCTCTATTAAGCTTTGTTAATTGTTAATCCGGCTAGTTAATTATCCTTATCTCTAGGCGATTATTAACCAGTTCTTGCTATTCAAAATTCCAATTGCCAAATGGACTTTTAATCACACAAAGTAATCTAACCACACAATTCACAACGTCTCATGAATAATGCATTATCTTATTAATATTGAAAGCAAGAAGAATACAAAACTAATCCAAACAATCCAACAATATAATACTAAGTCAACATAGTAAAGAAATCCCAATGGATTTAATTCCATCTAGCTAATCATGTTCATTATCAAAATACATAAGAATTCAATTACAATAATGAGTAAAGGTAGAGAAAACTCGATTACACCCTTGGATGAGAGTAAACAGCCCCAATTCCTCTTGCTCAATCTTGAATCGATCCTTATTCCTCTTACTCGATTTGAAAACCAATCGACGAACCTTGCCCAATCTTCAATCTTCGAAGGGAATCCGATTGAAACCTTGATCCAAGTCTCCTTTTCTCTTGGTTTCAGCTCAAAAAACCCTTAGAGAGAAAAATATTAGGGTTTGGGACGTTCTAACCCTAGCCGCCTCCTTTTCCTCTCTTCGTTCTTTTAATTAATACCCAACCGCTCCAACACGGTACCGTGTCCCGGCCGTGTTAGTCTCTATAGCCGTGCTCCCTAAAAGCTTTTTTTTTCTTTCATGTTTGATGCATCCGGTGTTGAATACAACACGGCCTTGTTAACCTTCTGCATGGGCATACTTAGCTTGTTTTGGCAGCATTGACGTCCAATTATGCTCCAATTCTTTCCTTTATCATCCTTTGACCTCTTTTGGACCTAATGCATACAAACATACGTATAGGATGAGTGTTGGGATCAATTCACATCCAAATATCCATAAAATCAATCTTAAAAACCCCATTTAGATGTGTGTATTTTACGCACATCATATTTTCTTATATCGACAAATATACCCCTTTTACGGTGTTTTTTCTCATATTATAAAATTAATCCATTTAAGGGTTATTTTCACATACTCACAAATATACTAAAATTATGGGGTTATTATCTACGATTGAAAAATAATACCATAAAACGTGTACATTTATGAATATGAGAAAACAACCCCGTAAAAGTATTATAATTGCGTGTATGAGACAACAGCCTCTTAGAACGGGTAAATTTTTAAATATGACAAAACAACCCTGTAAGATGAGTATAGTTATAAATATTAGAAAACAACATCGCAATGTGGGGATATTTATCAATCGGAGAAAATAACCCCGTAATTTTGGTATATTTATGACTACAAGAAAATAACCCCTTAAATGGGTTAATTTTAGAATATGAGAAAACAACCCCGTAAAAGGGGTATATTTGTCGATATAAGAAAATAACCATGTAAAACGTGTATATTTATGAATTTGACAAAACAACCCCATAATAGTGCTAATAATTTAATATGAGAAAACGGCCCCGAGAAAGTGGTATATTTATTAATATATGAAAATAACTCTGTAAGACGTGTATATTTATGAATCTTAGAAAATAACCCGTAAAAATAGTGTAATTGTGAGTCTGAGAAAACAACCCACAGAAGGGTAAATTTTCTAATATCAAAAAACAACCCTTTAATACGAGGATATTTATCAATCGGAGGAGATAACCCTATAATTTTGGTATATTAGTGAGTATGTGTAAACAACCCCTTAAATTGGTTAATTTTATAATATGAGAAAATAATCCCGTAAAAGGGGTATTTGTCAATATAAGAACATAACCCCGTAAAACGTATATATTTATGAATTTGAGAAAACAACCCCATAATAGTGCTAATAATTTAATAAGAGAAAATGACCCTGTAAAAGTGGTATATTTATCAATATAAAAATATAATCCCGTAGAATTTTTATATTTATGAATATGAGAAAACAATCCCGTAAAAGTATTGTAATTGCGAGTCTGAGAAAATATCCTCGTAGATGGGGTAAATTTTTTAATATGATAAAACAATCCCGTAAGTGGGGTATATTTCTAAATATTAGAGAACAACCCCAAAATACAAGGATTTTTATCAATCAGAAAAAAAAACCCGTAATTTTGGTATATTTGTGAGTATGACAAAACAATCCATTAAATGGATTCATATTAGAATATGAGAAAACAACCCCGTAAAAGGGGTATATTTGTCGATATAAAAAAATAACTCCATAAAACGTGTATATTTATGAATTTGTTAGAACAACCACGTAAAAGTAATATAATTGCGAATATGAGAAAACAGCCTCGTAAAAGTGGCAAATTTCTTAATATGAGAAAACAACCTCGTAGGAGGGGTATATTTATAATTATTAGGAAACAACCCCGTAATACGGGGATATTTAACAATCGGATAAAATAATCCCCTAATTTTGGAATATTTGTGAGTATGATAAAATAACCCATTCAATGGGTTAATTTTATAATATGAGAAAACAACCCCGTAAAGGGGATATATTTGTTAATATAAGAACATAACTCTCTACAACATGTATATTTATGAATTGGAGAAAACAACCCCTTAAAAGTAGTATAATTGTAAGTCTGAGAAAACAACTTCGTAGAAGGGGTAAATTTTTTAACATGAGAAAACAACCACGCAAGAGGGATATATTTATAAATATTAGAAAACAACCCCGTAATACGGGGATATTTATTAATTAGAGAAAATAACCCCATAAAAGGGGTATATTTGTCGATATAAGAGAATATCCATGTAAAACGTGTATATTTATGAATTTGACAAAACAACCCCATAATAGTGCTAATAATTTAATATGAGAAAACGGCCCCGTGAAAGTGGTATATTTATTAATATATGAAAATAACTCCGTAAGACATGTATATTTATGAATCTTAGAAAATAACCTCGTAAAAATAGTGTAATTGTGAGTTTGAGAAAACAACCCCGTAGAAGTGGTAAATTTTCTAATATGAAAAAACAACCCTCTAATACAAGGATATTTATCAATCGGAGGAGATAACCCCATAATTTTGGTATATTAGTGAGTATGTGTAAACAACCCCTTAAATTGGTTAATTTTATAATACGAGAAAATAATCCCGTAAAAGGGGTATTTGTCAATATAAGAACATAACCCCGTAAAACGTATATATTTATGAATTTGAGAAAACAACCCCATAATAGTGCTAATAATTTAATAAGAGAAAATGACCCTGAAAAAGTGGTATATTTATCAATATAAAAATATAATCCCGTAAAATGTGTATATTTATGAATATGAGAAAACAATCCTGTAAAAGTATTGTAATTGCGAGTCTGAGAAAATAGCCTCGTAGATGGGGTAAATTTTTTAATATGATAAAACAATCCCGTAAGTGGGGTATATTTATAAATATTAGAGAACAACCCCAAAATACAAGGATTTTTATCAATCAGAAAAAAAAACCCGTAATTTTGGTATATTAGTGAGTATGACAAAACAATCCATTAAATGGATTCATATTGGAAGATGAGAAAACAACCCTGTAAAAGGGGTATATTTGTCGATATAAAACAATAACTCCATAAAACGTGTATATTTATGAATTTGTTAGAACAACCACGTAAAAGTAATATAATTGCGAATATGAGAAAACAGCCTCGTAAAAGTGGCAAATTTCTTAATATGAGAAAACAACCTCGTAGGAGGGGTATATTTATAATTATTAGGAAACAACCCCGTAATACGGAGATATTTATCAATCGGATAAAATAATCCCCTAATTTTGGAATATTTGTGAGTATGATAAAATAACCCATTCAATGGGTTAATTTTATAATATGAGAAAACAACCCCGTAAAGGGGATATATTTGTTAATATAAGAAAATAACTCTCTACAATATGTATATTTATGAATTTGAGAAAACAACCCCTTAAAAGTAGTATAATTGTAAGTCTGAGAAAACAACCTCGTAGAAGGGGTAAACTTTTTAACATGAGAAAACAACCATGCAAGAGGGATATATTTATAAATATTAGAAAACAACCCCGTAATACGGGGATATTTATTAATTAGAGAAAATAACCCCATAAAAGGGGTATATTTGTCGATATAAGAAAATAACCATGTAAAACGTGTATATTTATGAATTTTACAAAACAACCCCATAATAGTGCTAATAATTTAATATGAGAAAACGGCCCCGTGAAAGTGGTATATTTATTAATATATGAAAATAACTCCGTAAGACGTGTATATTTATGAATCTTAGAAAATAACCTCGTAAAAATAGTGTAATTGTGAGTTTGAGAAAACAACCCCGTAGAAGTGGTAAATTTTCTAATATGAAAAACAACCCTCTAATACGAGGATATTTATCAATCGGAGGAGATAACCCCATAATTTTGGTATATTAGTGAGTATGTGTAAACAACCCCTTAAATTGGTTAATTTTATAATATGAGAAAATAATCCCGTAAAAGGGGTATTTGTCAATATAAGAACATAACCCCGTAAAACGTATATATTTATGAATTTGAGAAAACAACCCCATAATAGTGCTAATAACTTAATAAGAGAAAATGACTCTGTAAAAGTGGTGTATTTATCAATATAAAAATATAATCCCGTAAAATGTGTATATTTATGAATATGAGAAAATAATCCCGTAAAAGTATTGTAATTGCGAGTCTGAGAAAATAGCCTCGTAGATGGGGTAAATATTTTAATATGATAAAACAATCCCGTAAGTGGGGTATATTTATAAATATTAGAGAACAACCCCAAAATACAAGGATTTTTATCAATCAGAAAAAAAACCCGTAATTTTGGTATATTTGTGAGTATGACAAAACAATCCATTAAATGGATTCATATTAGAATATGAGAAAACAACCCCGTAAAAGGGGTATATTTGTCGATATAAAAAAATAACTCCATAAAACGTGTATATTTATGAATTTGTTAGAACAACCACGTAAAAGTAATATAATTGCGAATATGAGAAAACAGTCTCGTAAAAGTGGCAAATTTCTTAATATGAGAAAACAACCTCGTAGGAGGGGTATATTTATAGTTATTAGGAAACAACCCCGTAATACGGGGATATTTATCAATCGGATAAAATAATCCCCTAATTTTGGTATATTTGTGAGTATGATAAAATAACCCATTCAATGGGTTAATTTTATAATATGAGAAAACAAGCCCGTAAAGGGGATATATTTGTTAATATAAGAAAATAACTCTCTACAACATGTATATTTATGAATTTGAGAAAACAACCCCTTAAAAGTAGTATAATTGTAAGTTTGAGAAAACAACCTCGTAGAAGGGGTAAATTTTTTAACATGAGTAAACAACCACGCAAGAGGGATATATTTATAAATATTAGAAAACAACCCCGTAATACGGGGATATTTATTAATTAGAGAAAACAACCCCATAAAAGGGGTATATTTATCGATATAAGAAAATAACCATGTAAAACGTGTATATTTATGAATTTGACAAAACAACCCCATAATAGTGCGAATAATTTAATACGAGAAAACGGCCCTGTGAAAGTGGTATACTTATTAATATATGAAAATAACTCCGTAAGACGTGTATATTTATGAATATTAGAAAATAATTCCGTAAAATAGTGTAATTGTGAGTCTGAGAAAACAACCTCGTAGAAGGGGTAAATTTTCTAATTTGAAAAAACAACCCTCTAATACGAGGATATTTATCAATCGGAGTAGATAACCCCATAATTTTGGTATATTAGTGAGTATGTGTAAACAACCCCTTAAATTGGTTAATTTTATAAAATGAGAAAATAATCCCGTAAAATGGGTATTTGTCAATATAAGAACATAACCCCGTAAAACATATATATTTATGAATTTGAGAAAACAACCCCATAATAGTGCTAATAATTTAATAAGAGAAAATGACCCTGTAAAAGTGGTATATTTATCAATATAAAAATATAATCCCGTAAAACGTGTATATTTATGAATACGAGAAAACAATCCCGTAAAAGTATTGTAATTGCGAGTCTGAGAAAATAGCCTCGTAGAAGGGGTAAATTTTTTAATATGATAAAACAATCCCGTAAGTGGGGTATATTTATAAATATTAGAGAACAACCCTGTAATACAAGGATTTTTATCAATCAGAAAAAAAAACCCGTAATTTTGGTATATTTGTGAGTATGACAAAACAATCCATTAAATGGATTCATATTAGAATATGAGAAAACAACCCCGTAAAAGGGGTATATTTGTCGATATAAAAAAATAACTCCATAAAACGTGTATGTTTATGAATTTGTTAGAACAACCACGTAAAAGTAATATAATTGCGAATATGAGAAAACAGCCTCGTAAAAGTGGCAAATTTCTTAATATGAGAAAACAACCTCGTAGGAGGGGTATATTTATAATTATTAGGAAACAACCCCGTAATACGGGGATATTTATCAATCGGATAAAATAATCCCCTAATTTTGGTATATTTGTGAGTATGATAAAATAACCCATTAAATGGGTTAATTTTATAATATGAGAAAACAACCCCGTAAAGGGGATATATTTGTTAATATAAGAAAATAACTCTCTACAACATGTATATTTATAAATCTGAGAAAACAACCCCTTAAAAGTAGTATAATTGTAAGTCTGAGAAAACAACCTCGTAGAAGGGGTAAATTTTTTAACATGAGAAAACAACCACGCAAGAGGGCTATATTTATAAATATTAGAAAAACAACCCCGTAATACGGGGATATTTATTAATTAGAGAAAACAACCCCATAAAAGGGGTATATTTGTCGATATAAGAAAATAACCCCGTAAAAGTAGTGTAATTACAAGTCTCAGAAAACAGCATTGCAGAATGGGTGAATTTCTTAATATGAGAAAACAACCGCGTAATACGGGATATTTATTAATCGGAGAAAATAACCCCGTAATTTTGGTATATTTGTGAGTATGAGAAAACAATCCCTTAAATGAGTTAATTTTATATTATGAGAAAATTACCCCGTAAAATGGGTATATTTGCCGATATAAGAAAATAATCCCGTAAAACATGTATATTTGTGAAAATAACCCCATAATAGTGCTATTAATTTAATATCAGAAAATGACCCCATAAAAGTGGTATATTTATCAATATAATAAAAGAATCCCATAAAACATGTATATTTATGAATCTGAGAAAACAACCTCGTAAAAATAGTGTGATTGCGAGTATGAAAAAAAAGCTTCTTAGAAGGGGTAAATTTTTTAATATGAGAAAACAACCCCGTAAGAGGAGTATATTTACAAATATTAACAAACAACTCCGCACTACGAGGATATTTATCAATCAGAGAAAATAACCCCGTAATTTAGTATATTTATGAGTATGGAAAAACAACCCCTTAAATTGGTTAATTTTATAATATGAGAAAACAACCCCATAAAAGGGGTATATTTGCTAATATAAGAAAATAACCCAGTAAAACGTGTATATTTGTGGATATGAGAAGACAACCCCATAAAAGTATTATAATTGCGAGTATGAGAAAACAGCCTCGTAGAACGGGTAAATTTTTTAATATGACAAAACAACCCTGTCAGATGGGTATATTTATAAATATTAGAAAACAACACCACAATGCGGGGATATTTATCAACCGGAGAAAATAATCCCGTAAATGGGTTAATTTTAGAATATGAGAAAACAACCCCATAAAAGGGGAATATTTATCGATATAAGAAAATAACCATGTAAAACGCGTATATTTATAAATCTGACAAAACAACCCCATAATAGTGCTAATAATTTAATATGAGAAAATGGCCCTATGAAAGTGGTATATTTATTAATATATGAGAATAACTCCGTAAAACGTGTATATTTATGAACCTTAGAAAACAACCCCGTAAAAATAGTGTAATTGCAAGTCTGAGAAAACAACCTCGTAGAAGGGGTAAATTTTCTAATATGAAAAAATAACCCTGTAATACGAGTATATTTATCAATCGGAAGAGATAACCCCATAATTTTGGTATATTTGTGCGTATGAGTAAACAACCTCTTAAATGGGTTAATTTTACAATATGAGAAAATAATCCCGTAAAAGGGGTATTTTTTTTTATATAAGAAAATAACCCTGTAAAATGTGTTTATTTATGAATTTGAGAAAGCAAACCCATAATAGTGTTAATAATTTAATAAGAGAAAACGACCTTGTAAAAGTGGTATGTTATCCGTATAAGAAAATAACCTCGTAAAACATGTATATTTATGAATCTAAGAATCAACCCCGTAAAAGTAGTGTAATTGTGAGTCTGAGAAAACAGCCTCGTAGAATGGGTGAATTTTTTAACATGAGAAAACAACCCTTAATACGGTGATATTTATCAATCTGAGAAAATAACTCTCTAATTTTAGTATATTTGTAAGTATGGGAAAACAACCCCTTAAATGTGTTCATTTTTTAATATGAGAAAACCACTCCGTAAAAGAGGTATATTTGTCAATATAAGAAAATAACCCCGTAAAACATGTAGATTTATAAATTTGAGAGAACAACACTGTAAAAGTAATGTAACTGCTATTATGAGAAAACAGCCTAGTAGAAGGGATAAATTTTTTAATATGAGAAAACAACCCCGTAAGAGGTATATTTTAAATATTAGAAAACAACCCCGTAGTGCAGTCAATCAGAGAATATAACCCCGTAGTTTTGGCACATTTTCTAAAAATTAGAAAACAACCCCTTAAATGGGTGGTATATTCGTGAGTATGAGAAAACAACCCCTCAAATGGGGTAATTTTAGAATATGAGAAAATAACCTAGTAAGAGGTGTATATTTATAAATATTAGCAAACAATCCCGTAATACGGGGATATTTATCAATCAGAGAAAATAACTCCGTAATTTTGGTATATTTCGGAGTATGAGAAAAGAACCCCTTAAATGGGTTAATTTTATAATATGAGAAAACAACCCTGTAAAAGGGGTATATTTGTTGATATAAGAAAATAACCCCGTAAAATTTTTATATTTATGAATTTGAGAAAACAATCCCATAATAGTGCTAATAATTTATTATGAGAAAACAACCCCATAAAATTGATATATTTATCGATGTAAGAAAATAACCACGTAAAGCGTGTATATTTATCAATATAAAAAATAACTCCGTAAAACGTGTATACTTATGAATGTGAGAAAATAAATCCGTAAATGTAGTATAATTGCGAGTATGAGAAAACAACATCGTAGACCGGGTAAATTTTTTAATATTCAAAAAAACCCCGTAATACGGGGGTATTTATCAATTGGAGAAAATAACTTCGTAATTTTGGTATATTTATGAGTATGACAAAACAACTCCTTAAATGTGTTAATTTGATAATATGTGAAAACAACCCTGTAAAAAAGGGGTATATTTGTCGATATAAGAAAATAACTCTGTAAAATGTGTATATTTATGAATTTGACAAAACAACCCCATAATACTGAAAATTATTTAATATGAGAAAATGACCCCATAAAAGTGGTATATTTATCAATATAAAAAATAACCCCGTAAAACGGGTATATTTATGAATGTGAGAAAACAACCCCGTAAAAAGGGTATATTTGTTGATATAAGAGAATAACCCCGTAAAACTTTTATATTTATGAATTTGAGAAAACAACCCCATAATAGTGCTAATAATTTATTATGAGAAAACGACCCTGTAAAAGTGGTATATTTATCGATGTAAGAAAATAACCACATAAAGTGTGTATATTTATCAATATAAAAAAATAACTCCGTAAAACGTGTATACTTATGAATGTGAGAAAACAAATCCGTAAATGTAATGTAATTGCGAATATGAGAAAACAACATCGTAGACCGGGTAAATTTTTTAATATTCAAAAACAACCCCGTAAGAGGGTTATATTTATAAATATTAGAAAACAACCCATAATATGGGGGTATTTATCAATTGGAGAAAATAACTCCGTAATTTTGGTATATTTATGAGTATGACAAAACACTCCGTAAATGTGTTAATTTTATAATATGAGAAAATAACCCCGTAAAATGTGTATATTTATGAATTTGACAAAACAACCCCATAATACGGAAAATTATTTAATATGAGAAAAGGACCCCATAAAAGTGGTATATTTATCGATATAAGAAAATAACACCGTAAAACGGGTATATTTATGAATATGACAAAACAAGCCCGTAATACGGGGATATTTATCAATTGGAGAAAATAACCCTGTAATTTTGGTATATTTGTGAGTATGAGAAAACAACCTCTTAAATGGGTTAATTTTATAATATGAGAAAATAACCCCGTAAAAGGTGTATATTTATCGATATAAGAAAATAACCCCGTAAAACGTGTATATTTATGAATTTGATAAAATAACCCCATAATACTGCTAATTATTTAATATGAGAAAACGACTCCATAAAAGTGGTATATTTATCAATATAAGAAAATAACACCGTAATACGGGCATATTTATGAATCTGATAAAATAACCCCGTAATTTTTGTATATTTGTGAGTAAGAGAAAACAACCCCTTAAATGTGTAATTTTATAAAATGAGAAAATAAACCGTAAAAGGGGTATATTTGTCGATATAAGAAAATAACATCGAAAACGTGTATATTTATGAATTTGAGAAAACAACCCCATAATAGTGTTAATAATTTATTATGAGAAAATGACCCCGTAAAAGTTGTATATTTATCAATGTAAGAAAATAACCCCGTAAAACTTGTATATTTGTCAATCTAAGAAAAATATCCTCGTAAATCGTTTATATTTATGAATCTGAGAAAACAAACCCGTAAAAGTAGTGTAATTGAGAGTCTAAGAAAACAACTCCGTAAGAGGGGTATATTTATAGTTATTTGATAACAACCCCCGTATTACGGGGATATTTATCAATCGGAGAAAATAACTCCGTAATTTTTTTATATTTATGAGTATGAGAAAACAACCCCTTAAATGGGTTAATTTTAGAATATGAGAAAACAACCTCGTAAAAGGGGTATATTTGTTGATATAAGAAAATAATCCCGTAAAACGTGTATATTTATAAATTTGACAAAACAAACCCGTAATAGTGCTAATAAATTAATATGAGCAAACGACCCCATAAAAGTGTTATATTTATCAATATAAGAAAATAACCCCGTAAAACGTGTGTATTTGTGAATCTGAGAAAATAACCCCATAAGAAGTAGTGTAATTGCGAGTCTGAAAAAACAGCCTCGTTAGAAAGTGTAAATTTTTTAATATGAGAAAACAACCCTGTAAGAGGAGTATATTATAAATATTAGCAAACAACCCCATAATACGGGGATATTTATCAATCGGATAAAATAACCCTGCAATTTTAGTATATTTGTGAGTATGAGAAAACAACCCCTTAAATAGGTTAATTTTATAATATGAGAAACCCTGTAAAAGTGTTATATTTGTCGATAAAAGAAAATAATCCCGTAAAACATGTGTACTTATGAATTTGAGAAAACAACCCCATAAAAGTGCTAATAATTCATTATGAAAAAACGACCCCGTACAAGTGGTATATTTATCAATGTAAGAAAATAGCCCTGTAAAAGATGTATATTTATCAATATAAGAAAATATCTCCGTAAAACGTGTATATTTATGAATCTCAGAAAATAAACCCATAAAAGTAGTGTAATTACGAGTCTGAGAAAACAGCCTCGTAGAACGGATAAATCTTTTAATATGAGAAAATAACTTCGTAATAGGGGTATATTTATAAATATTTGAAAATAACCCCGTAATACAGGGATATTTATCAATCGGAGAAACTTACCCCGTAATATTGGTATATTGTGAGTATGAGAAAACAACCCCTTAAATGGGTAATTTTAGAATATAAGAAAATAACCCCGTAAAAGGGGTATATTTGTCGATATAAGAAAATAACCCTGTAAAATATGTATATTTATGAATTTGAGAAAACAACCCCATAATAGTGCTAATAATTTATTATGAGAAGCAGACCCCGTAAAAGTGGTATATTTATTAATATTAGAAAATAACCTCGTAAAATGTGTATATTTATGAATATAAGAAAACAAACCAGTAAAAATAGTGTAACTGCGAGTCTGAAAAAAGAGCCTCGTAGAACGGGTAAATCTTTTAATATGAGAAAACAACTCCGTAAGAGGAGTATATTTATAAAAATTTGAAAACAACCCCGTAATACGGGGATATTTATCAATTAGAGAAAATAACCCGTAATATTGGTATATTGTGAGTATGAGAAATCAACACCTTAAATGGGTTAATTTTAGAATATGAGAAAACAACCTCGTAAAAGGTGTATATTTATCGATATAAGAAAATAATTCCATAAAATGTGTATATTTATGAATTCGACGAAACAACCCCGTAATAGTTCTATAATTTAATACGAGAAAATGACCCCGTAAAAGTGTTATATTTATCAATATAAGAAAATAACCCCGTAAAACGTGAATATTTATGGATCTGAGAAAATAACCCAGTAAAAGTAGTGTAAGTATAATTGCAAGTCTGAGAAAACAACATCGTTAGAAGGTGTAAATTTTTTAATATGAAAAACAACCCGTAAAAGGGTTATATTATAATTATATGCAAGAAACCCCATAATACGAGCATATTTATCGATCGGAGATAATAACCCCAAAATTTTGGTATATTTGTGAGTATGAGAAAACAAACCCTTAAATTGGGTAATTTTAGAATATGAGAAAGTAAACTAGTAAAAGGGTACATTTATCGATATAAGAAAATAATCTCGTAAAATGTGTATATTTATGAATTTGAGAAAATAACCTAGTAAGAGTGGTACATTTATAAATAGTTGAAAATAACCCCGTAATACAGGATATTTATCAATTAGAGAAAATAACTTTGTAATATTGGTATATTTGTAAGTATGACAAAACAACCCCTTAAATGGCGTCATGTTTGAATATGAGAAAATAACCCGTAAAAGTGGTATATTTGTCGATATAAGAAAATAACTCCGAAAACATGTATATTTATGAATTTGAGAAAACAACCCCATAACAGTGCTAATAATTAAATATGAGAAAACAACCTCGTAAAAGTGGTATATTTATCAATGTAAGAAAATAACTTCGTAAAACATGTATATTTATCAATATAAGAAAATAACACTGTAAAACGTGTGTATTTATGGACTGAGAAAATAAACCCGTAAAAGTAGTGTAATTGCGAGTATGAGAAAACATCATCGTAGAAGGGGTAAATCTTTTAATATAAGAAAACAACTCCGTAAAAAGTATATATTTGTAAATATTAGAAAACAACTATATAATGCAGGAATACTTATCAATCGAAGAAAATAACCCCGTAATTTTCGTATATTTGTGAGTATGTGAAAACAAGCCCTTAAATGGGTTAATTTTATAATATGAGAAAATAATCCCGTAAAAGGGGTATATTTGTCCACATAAGAAATTAACCCCGTAAAATGTGTACATTTATGAATCTGAGAAAATAACCCCGTAAAAGAGATTTAATTATAAATATTTGAAAACAACCCCTTAATACAGGGATATTTTATCAATCGGAGAAAATAACACCGTAATATTGGTATATCTGGGAGTATGACAAAACAACCCCTTAAATGGGTTAATTTTATAATATGAGAAAATAACCCCATAAAAGGGGTATATTTGTCCATATAAGAAAATAACCCCGTAAAACGTGTATATTTATGAATCTGAGAAAACAATCCCGTAAGAGGGGTATATTTATAAATACTTGAAAACAACCCCGTAATACGGGGATATTTATCAATCGGAGAAAATAACCTCATAATATTGGTATATTTGTGAGTATGAGAAGACAACCCTTTAAATAGGGTAATTTTAGAATATGAGAAAATAACCTCGTAAAATGGGTATATTTGTCGATATAAGAAAATAACCCCATAAAATGTGTATATTCATGAATCAGAGAAAACAACCCTATAATGGTGCTAATAATTTATTATGAGAAAACTACCCGGTAAAAGTGTTATATTTATCAATATGAGAAAATAACTCCGTAAAACGTGTATATTTGTGAACCTCAGAAAACAACCCCGTAAAAGTAGTGTAATTGCGAGTCTGTGAAAACAGCCTCGTTAGAAGGTGTAAATTTTTTAATATGAGAAAACAACCCCGTAAGAGGGGTATATTATAAATATTAGCAAACAACCCCGTAATACTGGAATATTTATCGATCAAAGAAAATAACCCCGTAATTTTGGTATATTTGTGAGTATGAGAAAACAACCACTTAAATGGGGTAATTTTAGAATATGAGAAAATAAACAAGTAAAAGGGTACATTTATCGATATAAGAAAATATCTCTGTAATATCCAAATTTTTATATATTTAATAATGAGTTTTTATTTAAAATTAATTTAATTTAATTTTTACTTGGTCTAGTTGGAATAATTTAAATGTAAATTTTGAATTTTAATATTAGACTAATAAAGGAGTCATTCTTTCTATATCCTATTAGTTTGAATTTTTAAGAAATTAATTAAGTAAATTATTTGAGAAATAATTATATTTTGGTTAATTCAAATTTTTTCCAAATGCATATTTATATAAATAAAATTATATATTGGAAAATTG
This sequence comes from Ricinus communis, assembly GCF_019578655.1. Taxonomy (NCBI): domain Eukaryota; kingdom Viridiplantae; phylum Streptophyta; class Magnoliopsida; order Malpighiales; family Euphorbiaceae; genus Ricinus; species Ricinus communis. Next base: position 15,953,442 of record NC_063264.1, on the reverse strand, counting down.
TGGAGAAATTGTAAAGGGTGTTTTTATAAAAGGAATTTAGGGAAAATAGGTATTTTAATTAACTAGTGGTATTAAATTTTAAGTTGGAATTGATTATTTAAATTAATTGTGTTAATACTAAATTGAAAATTTATTTTTGGATGAGGATTAAAAGTGTAATTTCATTAATATGGGGTTTTAATGGAAATTTGGATATTTGGTATTTTTGTAAATAAATATGTCGGCAGGGGTATTTATGTAATTGTGTATTTTCTATAATTCTAATTTGGCCCAAATTAATTAGTTAAGCGCTTAATTGAAAGACTAAAGGAAAGTTTAAGGGTAAATTGGAAATTTTGCAGGACGAAATTGTAAGTCATTAAAAAAATTGAGGGACCAAATTGTAATAAAGAAGAGTTCAGGGGTCAAATGTCGGTATTGAAAGGAAAGGAATCGGGGAAAAAGGAAAAGGAGAGAGAGAAGTGTGAGGGAGAGAGAGAATCGTGTGGGGATGAGGAGATCGGCGTCAGGCCGTAGGCTGCCCGTGAAGGCTGTGTCTGAGCCCAGTATCCCGGCTCCCCTCGAAGAGAGCTTCCTTTTAGCGGTAGCGGCGTCGATTTGGTGGCCGGAGGAGGGAGTTCCGGCGAAGTAGGTGGCAGCTGCGTTTTTTGGTTTTTCCGGCGAGCTCCGGCGGAGGATGGATGATCGGAGGACGTATCCCGACTCTCCTCAGCTCAACCTTCACAATGGCACCGATTTCGTGGCGATCGGACTCCGTTTGTGAATCGACGACCGAGATTGTTTGCAAATCTCTTGGGATGATCGGGGGTCAGATTGGAAAATCAGAAGCGGGGATCGTCATCAGCGCGTCGTTTCGAGTCCGATGGTGTGTTCGCATCATCGATGGACTCTGGCCGGTTGGAGGCGAGTCGGCCGAGCAATCAAGCGTCTCGGTAATTTTCTCTAGTACGTTAATTTTGGAATTCTTGGTTTAATTGTGTGTCTATTGAATTGTGTTATGTATTAGATGATATTTGTGAGTCAAAAATAATTGTCTGTCAGTTTGCCTGCCTCCTGTTTTGTGCTATGTAGCGGAATCGGGAAAAATGTGAAGTCTGGAGACCCGACTCCCGTTGTTTGGAATTGTTGGATATTTGAAGTGTTTTTCTGGCAGGTCCTGGACCCGTTTTACGGGGGGTAAATGTCCGTGTTGTAGGGAGGTTAGAATTTTGGGGTACGAATCGAAATTCTTAAACAGTCAGTCCTAGGAGTCTAGACCTAGGATTAATGATCGATTGTTTCGGCATTTTGATAAATTGTTTTTCTGTGATTAGATGATCTGTCTGTTCGGCTCGCTCCAACTGAGGCCCCGAAGCAGAGCTAGGAGGTCGCCCAATCTGTGAGTTAAAGTCACTTAATCGTTGCACTATTGCTAAGTCTGAATTTAATATGCTATTTTACAAATTTATGCGTAATATGATGATTAGTGTAACACCCGAAATTTTATATATTTAATAATGAGTTTTTATTTAAGTTAATTTTAGCTTTATTTTTATTTGGTTTAATTTGAAATGTTTTAATGGAAATTTTAATATTAGTCAATTGAATGAGTTATTTTTCTATACTCAATTAGTTTGAAATTTTAAGATATTAATTAAGTAAATTATTTGAAGGGTAGAATATATTTTTGGTTATTCTAATTTTTCCCAATGTATATGTATATGTATAAATAAAATTATATATTGAAAAAATTATGGTGGAAATTGTAAGGGATGTTTTAGAATTTTGGGAAAATTGGTATTCTAATTAATTAGTGGTATTAAATTTTAAGTTGGAAATTTATTATTTAAATTAATTTTGTGTTAGGACAAAATTGGAAATTTATTTTGGAATAAGGATTGAAAGTATAATTTTATTTTTATGGGTTTTAATGGAAATTTGTGAGTTTGGTATTTTTATAAATAAATATGTCGGTCAGGGGTATTTATGTAATTGTGTATTTTCAATAATTCTAATTTGACCCAAATTAAATAGTTAGGGGCTTAATTGAAAGGCCAAAGGAAAGTTTAGGAGTTAAATTGAAATTTTGATGGATGGAATTGTAAGTAATTAAGAAAGTTGAGGGACCAAATTGTAATAAGGAAACGTTTGGGGGCTTAATGTCGATATTGAAAGAAAGAAAGAAAGATCAGGGAGAAAGAAGTGGGGAGAGAGAAGCAGGGAGAGAGAGAGAGACGTCGGGAAGAGGAAGGAAGAAGGCGTGGCGTCGTCCATGGGGGCCGTAGGGCTTGTGGCCAGCAGTGGCCAGCGTTGTGACGAGGAAAAAGAAAAAGAGGGGCAGCGGTTTTTGAAGGCCATTCTAGCCGTTTCCAGCGGCCTTTCCGACCGATCTTGGTGGTTTTCTGCTCCCCTCGAAGAGAGCTTCATTTTGGGCGTGGCGTCGGTTTGGTGGTAGGAGGAGAGTTCCGTGAGTAGGGTGGCCGCATTTTCAGTTTTGGCGAGCTCCGTGAGCTATGGACGATCAGAGGACATATCCCGACTCTCTTTAGCTCAAGTGTAACACCCGGAATTTTTTTTTATATATATTTAATAGTGAGTTTTTATTTAAGTTAATTTTAGCTTTATTTTTATTCCAGTAAACTATTTGAGAAATGATTATATTTTGGTTATTCAAATTTTTTCAAATGCATATTTATAAAAATAAAATTATATATTGGAAAATTATGATAAAAATTGTAAGGGATGTTTTTGTAAAAGAATTTTGAGAAAATTAGTATTATAATTGATTAGTAGTATTAAATTTTGAGTTGGAAATTGATTATTTAATTTAATTGTGTATAGGATTTAATTGGAGGATTATTTTGGAATAAGGATTAAAAGTATAATTTTATTTTTGTGAGGGTTTAATGGAAATTTGTGAGTTTGGTATTTTCGTAAATAAATATGTCGGTCAGGGGTATTTTGTAATTGTGTATTTTCAATAATTTGGTTTTGGCCCAAATTAAATAGTTAGGGGCTTAATTGAAAGGCTAAAAAGAAGTTTGGGGGTCAAATTGGAATTCTGTTGTAAGTAATTAAGAAAGTTGAGGGACCAAATTGTAATAAGGAAAAGTTCAGGGGTCAAATGTCGATATTGAAGGGAAAGAAATCGGGGAAGAAGAAGGGAGGAAGAGAGATGTCAAGGGAGAGAGAGGCCGGAGGAAGGAGGCTGGCGTCGGGCCGTCTTTCCGGGGGGTGGCCAGGTGTCAGCCAGTGGCCAGCAATGAGCGACTCAGAGGAGAGGCTTCCTTCTTGGCCGTCAGCGTTCCGGCGTCGGTGGTCGTGATCTTGGTGCGTCGACTCCTCTCGGCCCTCGGCTTTGTTTTGGCGGTGTCGGCGGTGGTGGCCGGAAATGGAAGATCCGGTGGAGAGAGAAAATGGTGGCAGCCGGCGTTTTTGGGTTTTTTCGGCGAGATCCGGCGGAGGATGGACGATCGGAGGACGCATCCCGACTCTCCTCAGCTCAAGCTTCGCGATGGCACTAGTTTCGTGGCGATCGGGCTTCGTTTACAAATCGACGGTCGAGATCGTCCGCAAATTTCTCCGGATGATCGGGTGTCAGATCGGAAAATCGAAAGCGGGGATCGTCATCAGCGCGTCGTTGTGAGTCCGATGGTGTGTTCGGATCGTCGATCGGACTCCGGCGGCCAAAGGCGAGTCGACCGAGCGATCGAGCATCTCGATGATCTGTTTGTTCGGCTCGCTCCAACCGAGGCACCAGAGCAGAGCTAGGAGGTTGCCCAATCCTGTGAGTTAAAGTCATTTAATCTTTGCACTATTGCTAGTCTGATTTTAATATGCTATTTAGAATTTGTGCTTAATATGATTATTAGTATCGCAAGATAAATGATTTCACTTGATTATTAATATTTGAAATAATATAAATATTATTATTAGTATGTTATAATAAGATAAGCGTTATTATTTTTCCCCTCACAAATTGCACATTGTTTTACCTTAAATCTTTAATCTTTATTTCAATATGTGTTGGTTGAGTTCATCAGATAATGATATTTATTATATGTGATGATTGCGAATTGGGAAACGTGGCTTGTAGAACATGCCGCCTGATGGGTTACATCAGGACCGCGTGCGCACCGGTAATCATCATGGACATGTAATAAGATTTTCATGGGTTTGCCCTGGTCGAGCATGGCTCTCTGGGCTGATTTGTGTAAATTGCCGGAGGTAAGGTCCCTGGTCGAGCATTGCTCTCGGGGCGCCGGCTTATTTGGATACTTAAGTGACCAGACTGGAGGTAAGGTCCTTGGTCGAGCATTGCTCTCGGGGCGCTAGTCTTATTGGATTAAGAGAGCCGAATGGCTACTAGATTTCTTATTTGGATACTTAAGTGACCAGACTGGAGGTAAGGTCCCTGGTCGAGCATTGCTCTCGGGGCGCCAGTCTTATTCGATTAAGAGAGCCGAATGGCTACTAGATTTCTTATTTGGATATTTAAGTGACCGGTGGAGGTAAGGTCCCCGGTCGAGCATTGCTCTCGGGGCGCCCGATCTTATTGGATTAAGAGAGGCCGAATGGCTACTAGATTTTGGGGTTTAGGGTTCTCTACGAGCCACTCGTCCCGTAAAAGTAAAAATATATTTTTATTTATTCATTTATTTATTTATTATGGTATTTGATTATAATGTGATTTGTATTTACGTGCATGGTTGATATTTTGATTAGAATGATTAATATTTTATGTGAAGGAAATAGTAGGGTATGATTATAGTATGGTTTGATATCGATTTGAATAATCTATGTTTTCCGAGGAAGAAGCAATAGTCCCTAGATTATTTGATTTTAACTCACTCTCGGTGATCTCCATTTATATTTTTCAAATTCGTATTATTAGTTCTCCATGACTCTTATTCGTGCTTGACTCCTTCATCATCGGGTGATGTATTTGATTTGGTATGTAAATTGGTAAATCTTAGATTCTCCGCAGTAGTAATACTAAATGTATCAGTTGTAAATTTTCTGAGCTTCGGGTCTCGCCTAGTTTTTCTGGCAGACCGAAGTATTTATGTAGAATGTAGCTATTAAGATAATTTGTGGTTTTAATAATATTAATTTGAGATGAGATTTGTTTAAGTCAGTGAGTGTCAGGCTTACTACGGGTTTCGGTGGCCTTACGCCTACCCATTCCCTAGTGCCGGTCACGGGCCCACGGGTGGGGTCGTGACATCAAGCTTCGCAATGGCACTTGTTTCGTGGCGATCAGGCTTCTTTTGCAAATCGACGGCCGAGATCGTCTGCAAATCTCTCCGGACGATCGGGTGTTAGATCGGAGAATCGGAAGTGGGGATCATCGTTAGCGCGCCGTTATGAGTCCGATGGTGAGTTTGGATCGTCGATCGGACTCCGGCGGCTGGAGGCGAGTCGACCGAGCGATCGAGCGTCTCAGTAATTTTCTCTGGCCGTTGATCTTGGAAATCCTTTTATTTTAAATTAGTGTCTATTGGTTTATGTTGAGTATTGGATGATATTTGTGAGTAAAAATAATTGTTTGTCAATTTGCCTGCCTCGTGTTTTGTATTGTATGGCAGAGTCAGGAAAATAGTGAAGTTTAGGGACCCGACTCCCGTTGTTTGAATTGTTGGATATTTGAAGTGTTTTTCTGGCAGATCTTGGACCCGTTTTTATGGGGGGTAATGTTTGTGTTGTAGGGGAGGTTCTGCCAGATTTTCGGTAGAATTCTTCCGAGTCGAGATTTTTAGACACTCAGTCCTAGGAGTCTAGACGTAGGATTAATGATTGATTGTTTCAGCGTTTTGATAAATTGTTTTCCGTGACTAGATTGTCCGTTTGTTCGGCTCGCTCCAACCGAGGCACCGGAGCAGAGCTAGGAGGTCGGCCAATTTTGTGAGTTAAAGTCACTTAATTGTTGCACTATTGCTAAGTCTGAATTTAATGTGCTATTTTGGAAGTTTATGCTTAATATGGTTATTAGTATCGCAACGTAAATAATTTCACTGCATTATTAATTATTGAAGATAATATAAGTATTATTATAGTAATGTTATAATAATACCAAATATTATTAGTTTTCCACATGAGTTGCATGATGTCTTACTCTAAATTGTTAATCGTTATTTTGATATGGTTGAATGACTTCTTTAGACAATAATATTTATTAAATGTGGTGATTGCGATTTGGGAAATGTGGCTTGTAGAACATGCCGCCTGATGGGTTACATCAGGACCGCGTGCGCACCGGTAATGATCATGGACGGGTAATAAGATTTTTATGGGTTCGCCTTGGTCGAGCATGGCTCTCTGGGCTGATTTGAGTAAATTGCGGTAATAAGATTATTATGAGTTTTGCCCTGGTCGAGCATGGCTCTCTAGGCTGATTTGAGTGAGATGCCGGAGTAAAGAACCCTAGTCGAGCTTCGCTCTCTGGGCACCGGCTTATTTGAATATTAAGTGATCGGACTGGAGTTAAGGACCCTGTTCGAGCTTCACTCTCTAGGCGCCAGTCCTATTGGAATGAGATGCCGGAGTAAAGGTCCCTGGTCGAGCACTTGCTCTTTAGGCGCCGGCATACTTGGATACTTAAGTGACCAGACTAGAGGTAAGGTCCCTGGTCGAGCATTGCTCTCTGGGCGCCAGTCTTATTGGATTAAGAGAGCCAAAATGGCTACTAGAATTTGGGGTTAGGGTTCTACTAAGCCACTCGTCCCGTAAAAGTAAAAATATATTTTTATTTATTCATTTATTTATTTATTATGGTATGATTATAATATGGGTTGTATTTACGTGCATGGTTGATATATTGATTCGAATGATTAATATTTTTTATGAAGAAAGTAATAAGGTATGATTATAGTATGGGTTGTATTTACGTGCATGGTTGATATATTGATTCGAATGATTAATATTTTCTGTGAAGAAAGCAATAGTCTCTAGATTATTTGATTTTAACTCACTCTCGAGACTGACAGTCTCCATTTACTTTTTCAGATTCGTGACTGTTAGTCTTCTCGCGACTCTTACTCAGTAACCCGACTTCTTCATCATCGGGTGGTGTTTGATTTGGTATGTCAAATTGTAAAAATCTTAGATTCTCCGCAGTTGCAATAGTAGAGGTATCAGTTGTAAATTTTAAGAGTTTCGGTTCTCGCCTAATTTTTTTAACAGGCCGAATTAATTGTTAATTTAATGTTTACGAAATTGTGGAATCAATAGTATTAATTGAGATGAGATTTGTTTAAGTCAGTGAGTGTCAGGCTTACTATGGGATTCGATGGCCTTACGCCTACCCAATCCCTAGTGCCAGTCATAGGTCCCCAGAGTGGGTCATGACAATTAGTATCGCAATATAAATAATTGCACGTTGCCTTACCCTAAATTTTTAATCTTTATTTCGATATGTGTTGAATGATTTCATTAGACAATGATATTTATTAAATGTGATGATTGCGTTTTGGGAAATGTGGCTTTCGTAGAACATGCCACCTGGTGGGTTACATCAGGACTGCGTGCGCACCGGTAATGATTATGGACAGGCAATAAGATTATTATGAGTTTTGCCCTGGTCGAGCATGGCTCTCTGGGCTGATTTGAGTGAATTGCCGGAGGTAAGGTCCCTGGTCGAGCATTGCTCTCTAGGCGCCAGTCTTATTGGAACAAGAGAGTTGAAAGGCTTAGGCAGATAGTGAATATTAAGTGACCGGACTAGAGTTAAGGACCCTGGTCGAGCTTCGCTCTCTGGGTGCCAGTCCTATTGGAATGAATTGCCGGAGGTAAGGTCCCTGGTCGAGCATTGCTCTCTAGGCACCGGCTTATTTGGATACTTAAGTGACTAGACTGGAGGTAAGGTCCTTGGTCGAGTATTACTCTCTAGGCGCCAGTCTTATTGGATTAAAAGAGCCAAAAGGCTACTAGAATTTAGGGTTAAGGTTCTACTGAGCCACTCGTCCAGTAAAAGTAAAAATATATTTTTATTTATTTATTTATTATGGTTTGATTATAGTATGATTGGTATTTATGTGCATGGTTTGATATACTAATTCGAATAATCTATATTTTCTGTGAAGAATGCAATAGTCCCCAAATTATTTGATTTTTACTCACTCTCGAGACTAACAGTCTCCATTTACTGTTTTCATATTCGTGACTGTTAGTCTTCCCGCGACTCTTACTTAGTAACCCGACTTCTTCATCATCAGTTGGTGTTTGATTTAGTATGTCAAATTGTAAAAATCTTAGATTCTTCGCAGTAGTAATAGTAGATGTATCAGTTGTAAATTTTATGAGTTTCGGGTCTCGCCAAATTCTCCTGGCAGATCGAATTTGTTATGTAATATTTAATGTTACTGTAAATTGTGGCATTAATAATAGTAGAATTTGAGTTGAGATTTATTTAATTCAGTGAGTGTCAGGCTTACTACGGGATTCGGTGGCCTTACGCCTACCCATTCCCTAGTGCCGGTCACGGGTCCACAGAGTGGGTCGTGACAATCTCCGTAAGAGTGGTATATTTATAAATATTTGAAAACAACCCCGTAATATGGGGATATTTATCAATCGGAGAAAATAACCTTGTAATATTGGTATATTTTTAAGTATGAGAAAACAACCCTATAATGGTGCTAACAATTTATTAAGAGAAAACGACTTCGTAAAAGTGGTATATTTATCAATATAAGAAAATAACCTCGTAAAATGTGTATATTTATGAATATAAGAAAACAACCTTGTAAAAGTAGTGTAATTGCGAGTCTGAGAAAATAGGCTCGTTAGAAGGGGTAAATTTCTTAATATGAGCAAACAAACCCGTAATACGGGGATAATTATCAATTTGAGTATATTTATGAGTATGAGAAAATAACCCGTTAAATGGGTTAATTTTATACTATGAGAACACTGTAAAAGGGTTATATTTGTCGATATAAGAAAATAATCCCGTAAAACGTGTGTATTTATGAATTTGAGAATACAACCCCATAATAATGCTAATAATTTAATATGAGAAAACGACCCCGTACAAGTGGTATATTTATCAATGTAAGAAAATAGTCCCGTAAAATATGTATATTTATCAATATAAGAAAATATCTCCGTAAAACGTGTATATTTATGAATATGAGAAAACAAACTTGTAAAAGTAGTGTAATTACAAGTCTGAGAAAACAACCTCGTTAGAAGGGGTAAATTTCTAATATGAGAAAACTACGCTGTAAGAGGGGTATATCTATAAATATTAAAAATGATCCCGTAATACGAGGATATTTATCAATCGAAGAAAATAACTCCGTAATTTTGGTATATTTGTAAGTAAGAGAAAAACGAACTTTTAAATGAATTAATTTTATAATATGAAGAAATAACCCTCTAAAAGGAATATATTTGTCGATATAAGAAAATAACCCCATAAAACGTTTCTATTTATGAATTTGAGAAAACAACCCCATAATAGTGCTAATAATTTATTATGAGAAAACGACCCATAAAAGTGGTATATTTATCAATATAAAAAACCTCGTAAAACGTGTATATTGTGAATCTGAGAAAACAACACCGTTAAAGTAGTATAATTGCGAGTCTGAGAAAACAGCCTCGTTAGAAGGGGTAAATTTTTTAATATGAGAAAACAACCTTGTAATACGGGGATATTTATTAATGAGAGAAAATAACCTCGAAATTTTGGTATAATTATGAGTATGAGAAAACAACCCCTTAAATGGGGTAATTTTAGAATATGAGAAAATAACCCCGTAAAAGGGGTATATTTGTCGATATAAGAAAATAACCTCGTAAAATGTGTATATTTATTAATTTGAGAAAACAACCCCGTAAAAGTAGTGTAATTGCGAGTCTGAGAAAACAGCCTCATTAGAGGGGGTAAATTTGTTAATATGAGAAAACAACCTCGTAAGAGGGGTATATCTATAAATATTAAAAACAACCCCGTAATGCAGGGATATTTCAATCGGAGAAAATAACCCCGTAATTTTGGCATATTTGTAAGTATGAGAAAACGACCCCTTAAATGGATTAATTTTATAATATGAGAAAATAATCCCGTAAAAAGGGTATATTTGTCGATATAAGAAAATAACCCCGTAAAACATGCATATTTATGAAATTGAGAAAACAACCCCATAATAGTGCTAATAATTTATTTTGAGAAAACGACCCTTTAAAGGTGGTATATTTATCAATATAAAAATAACCTCGTAAAACGTGTATATTTATGAATATGAGAAAACAACACTATAAAAGTAGTGAATTGCGAGTCTAGGAAAACAGCCTCGTTAGAAGGGGTAAATTTTTTCATATGAGAAAATAACTCTGTAATACGGGGATATTAATCAATGGGAAAAAAAACCTCAAAATTTTGGTATATTTGTGAGTATAAGAAAACAACCCCTTAAATGGGGTAATTTTAGAATATGAGAAAATAACCCCGTAAAAGGGGTATATTTGTCGATATAAGAAAATAATCTCATAAAACGTGTATATTTATGAATTTGAGAAAACAACCCCATAATAGTGTTAATGATTTATTATGAGAAAATGACCCCATAAAAGTGGTCTATTTATAAATATAAGAAAATAACCTTGTAAAACGTGTATATTTATTAATCTGAGAGAACAACCCCGTAAAAATAGTATAATTGCGAGTCTGAAAAAATAGCCCGTTAGAAGGGGTAAATTTGTTAATTTGACAAAACAACCCCGTAAGAGGGGTATATTTATAAATATTAGAAAACAACCCCATAATACGGAGATATCTCAATCGGAGAAAATAATCCGGTAATTTTGGATATTTGTTAGTATGAGAAAACGACCCCTTAAATAGATTAATTTTATAATATCATAAAATAACCCCATAAAAGAGAAGAACCTCGTAAAATGTGTATATTTATGAATTTGAGAAAAGAATCCATAATAGTGCTAATAATTTATTATCAGAAAACGACCCCGTAAAAGTGGTATATTTCAATATAAGAAAATAACCTCGTAAAATGTGTATATTTATGAATCTGAGAAAACAACCCTGTAAAAGTAGTGTAAGAAAGGTAAGTTTTTTAATATGAGAAAACAACACCGTAAGAGGTGTATATCTATAAATATTAGATAACAACCCCGTAATTTTGGTATAATTGTGAGTATGAGAAAACAACCCCTTAAATGGGTTAATTTTAGAATTTGAGAAAACAACCCTATAAGAGGGGTATATCTATAAATATTAGAAAACAACACCGTAATACGCTGATATTTATCAATCGGTGAAAATAACCCTGTAATTTTGGTATATTTATGAGTATGCAAAAATGACCCCTTAAATGAATTAATTCTATAATATGAAAAAATATCCCCGTAAAAGGGTTATATTTCTCGATATAAGAAAATAACCCTGTAAAACGTGTATATTTATAAATTATGGGAAAATGACCCCGTAAAAGTAGTATATTTATCAATATAAGAAAATAATGTCATAAAATGTGTATATTTATGAATCTAAGAAAACAACACTGGAAAAGTAGTGTAATTGCGAGTCTGAGTAAACAGCCTCGTTAGAAGGGATAAATTTTTAATATGACAAAACAACCCCGTAAGAGGGGTATATCTATAAATATTAGGAAACATCCCCGTAATACGTTGATATTTATTAATCGGCGAAAATAACCCCATAATTTTGGTATATTTATGAGTACGAGAAAACGACTCCTTAAATTGATTAATTTTATAATATAAGAAAATAACCCCGTAAAAGGGTTATATTTGTCAATATAAGAAAATAACCCTGTAAAAAGCGTATATTTATGAATTTGAGAAAACAACCCCATAATATTGCTAATAATTTATTATGAGAAAACGACCCCATAAAAGTGGTATATTTATCAATATAAAAAAGTAAGCACGTAAAACGTATATATTTATGAATCTGAGAAACTAATCCCGTGAATGTAGTGTAATTGCGAGTCTGAGAAAACAGCCTCGTTAGAACTGGTAAATTTTTTAATATAAGAAAATAACCCGTATGAGGGGTATATCTATAAATATTAGAAAACAACCTCGTAATATGGGGATATTTATCAATCGGAGAAAATAACCCCGTAATTTTGGTATATTTGTGAGTATGAAAAAACGACCCCTTAAATGTATTAATTTTATAATATAACAAAATAACCCCGTCAAAGGGTTATATTTGTCTATATAAGAAAATAACCCCGTAAAACTTATATATTTATGAATTTGTGAAAACAACCCCATAATAGTAATAATAATTTATTATGAGAAAACGACCCCGTAAAAATGGTATATTTATCAATATAAGAAAATAACCTCGTAAAACATGTATATTTATGAATCTGAGAATACAACACCGTAAAAGTAGTGAATTGCGAGTCTGAGAAAACAACCTCGTTAAAAAGGGTAAATTTTTTAATATAAGAAAACAACACTGTAAAAGTAGTGAATTACAAGTCTTAGAAAACAGCCTCGTTAGAAGGAGTAAATTTTTTAATATGAGAAAACAACCCCGTAATACGGGGATATTTATCAATTGGAGAAAAAACCGAAATTTTGGTATATTTGTGAGTATGAGAAAACAACCCCTTAAATGGTGTAATTTTAGAATAAGAGAAAATAACTCCGTAAAAGGGGTATATTTGTCGATGTAAGAAAAAAACCTCGTAAAACGTGTATATTTATAAATTTGAGAAAAACCCCATAATAGTGCTAATAATTTATTATGAAAAAACGACCTCGTAAAAGTGGTATATTTATCAATGTAAGAAAATAACCTCGTAAATTATTTATGAATATGAGAAAACAACCCCGTAAAAATAGTGTAATTGCGAGTCTGAGAAAACAGCCTCGTTAGAAGGGAAAAATTTATTAATACGAGAAAATAACCCTGTAAGAGGGATATATCTATAAATATTAGAAAACAACCCGGTAATACGGGGATATTTATCAATCGGAGAAAATAACCTCGTAATTTTGTTATATTTGTGAGTAAGAGAAAACGACTGATAGGAAATCATCATCTTAGCAACCATACACCCCAATAACTAATGAGTTACGATACATATGGAATGCAAGAAAACACCCTCCAATCAAGATGATTCCAAAACCCAAGGATCTCCTCAAGTGAAGTTAGGAAAAAACTAGTTCCAACAATGAAACTAGCACTTGAATTCAACTCCAAATGCCACAAACCAAGTATGATTTGATAAGTTATGAATCAAACACAAGATTTTGGTTAGAGAACGCCACAAACTAAAAATAGTTTGATAAGTTCAAAGTTCATGCAAGAACTTAAGCAAAAACACTCACAAAGAGCAAATAAAGATTATCATTCAAAATTCTCTCTTTACAAATGGATTTGGCTTTGATATTTATAGCCAAAACAAGACAAAGAAACCTAAATGGATGTCTTTTGAGCTTCCCCATGTTTTCCCTTTAATTCCCCTTAAAACTTATTAAAAGTGGCTGTTTTTACATTGATGTCACTCATTTTTGTAACTCCCAAATGATAACTAATTATGTGCATCCATTTTGTAACTCCAAATTATGACTAATTATGTGCATCTATTTTGTAACTCTAAAAGACAACTAATCACACCATAACTTAAGAAAAACCTAATAAAATGAAAATAAAAAAAGGCTTCAAATGAATCTTATTGGACCTATGAGTTCAGCCCAAACTTATTGCACTAAATTGATGATTTTGGATCCTTTTTGCAATCATAAATCTTGGACTGAGCCTTGTTGTGTTTGAACACTCCAAATGTCTTTAATTAAGCCCAACAAAGCTTCTTGCATACTTTTGGACTTGGATCTTGTCATTGGACCTCCTTGAAAGCTTAAAGGATCATTTGTAATTCTTGTCTTTATTGCATCATTCCCTCTCTCCTCGTAAGGATTCGTCCTCGAATCAGCCTCATTGTCAACTTCATCACCTACATCAAATAAAGAAAGATCAGCAACATTAAGAGAAGCACTCACATTGCCATACTCACTTGGCAAATCTATCTTATAGGCATTGTCATTAATTCTTTCAAGAACTTGGAATGGCCCATCCCCTCTTAGCATTAATTTAGACTTCCTTTGGCTTGGAAATCTTTCCTTTCTTAAATGTACCCAAACCCAGTCACCCGGTTCAAATACAACTTTCTTTCTCCCCTTGTTGTGTTGCTTTTGATATTGTTGATTTCTTTTCTTTATTTGAGTACCCACATTCTCATGTACATTTTTTAACAAATTCAGCAATAAATCCATTGGAGTTAATGGATTGAACCCATATACAATCTCAAAAGGTGAACAATTTGTTGTACCATGAATACTCCTATTGTATGCAAACTCAACATGTGGCAAACATTCTTCCCAATTCTTCAAATTTCTTTGAATTATTGCCCTCAATAGTTGTGAGAGAGTCCTATTAACCACCTCCATTTGTCCATCCGTTTGTGGATGACAAGTTGTTGAGAATAGAAGCTTTGTTCCCATCTTGCTCCAAAGTGTCTTCCAAAAGTGGCTAAGGAACTTGACATCTCTATCACTGACAATTGTCCTTGGAACCCCATGCAATCTTACAATTTCTTTGAAGAATAACCCCGCAATATGAGTTGCATCATCTGTCTTGTGGCATGGAATGAAATGTGCCATTTTGCTAAACCTGTCAACAACAACAAAAATAGAATCTTTCCCTCCCCTTGACCTAGGTAATCCTAGAACAAAGTCCATAGAAATGTCTACCCAAGGTTCATTAGGTATGGGAAGTGGAGTATACAACCCATGAGGCATCACTTTAGATTTAGCTTGTTTACAAGTGATGCATCTCTCACATATTTTTTGAACATCTCTTTTCATTTGTGGCCAAAAGAAATGATTTTCTAAAATATCTAAAGTCTTTCTCACACCAAAGTGCCCCATCAAACCCCCACCATGTGCCTCCCTCACAAGCAACTCTCTTAAAGAAGATTGAGGCACGCATAACTTATTTTCTTTAAAAAGAAAACCATCATGTCTATAGAACTTGTCAAACCCCCCTCTCTCACATGCCCCATATACATTAGCAAAATCATGGTCTGAATTATATAATTCCTTAATGAACTCAAAACCCAATAATTTTGCATCAAGTGTAGAAATTAGAGCATACCTTCTAGATAGAGCATCGTCAACAACATTCTCTTTACCTTGTTTGTACTTGATGATGTATGGAAAGGATTCAATAAATTCCACCCATTTAGCATGCCTACGGCTTAGCTTCCCTTGTCCTTTGAGATATTTCAAAGACTCATGGTCGGTGTGTATAATGAATTCCTTATACCAAAGATAGTGCTGCCATGTCTCTAAAACTCTTACCAAAGCATAAAACTCTTTGTCATAAGTTGGGTAGTTTAGACTTGCTCCACTTAGCTTCTCACTAAAGAACGCAATTGGTCTTCCTTCTTGCATCAAGACTCCACTAATACCTATTCCACTTGCATCACACTCAACCTCAAAGGTTTTAGCAAAGTCAGGCAAAGCAAGTAAAGGTGTTGAACTAAGTTTTTCTTGTAGCAAGTTAAAAGCATCATCTTGTTCTTTTCCCCACTTGAAACCCACATTCTTTTTAATGCATTCAGTTAAAGGTGCAGTAATTATAGAGAAATCCTTAATGAATCTCCTATAAAAGCTAGCAAGACCATGAAAACTCCTAACATCATGCACACTAATAGATTTTGTCCACTCTCTAATTACTTTTACTTTTTCTTGATCAACATGAATTCCCTTGTCATTAACAATATATCCAAGAAAAGTAATTTCATTAGTGCAAAAAGTGCATTTCTTAAGATTAGCATATAATGTCTCTTGCCTTAACACATCAAAAACCAGCTTTAAGTGTATTACATGCTCATCTAAAGATTTGCTATACACAAGAATATCATCAAAATAAACCACTACAAACTTTCCAATGAAAGCGCGCAAAACATGATTCATCAATCGCATAAAAGTACTTGGAGCATTAGTTAAACCAAACGGCATGACTAACCACTCATATAATCCATGTTTTGTTTTGAAAGCGGTTTTCCATTCATCACCCTCACGCATTCTTATTTGATGATATCCGGATTTTAAATCCACTTTAGAAAACACACAAGCACCGTGCAATTCATCCAACATGTCATCTAGCCTAGGTATAGGATGGCAATACTTTACCGTTATTTTGTTGACGGCACGACAATCAACACACATCCTCCATGAACCATCTTTCTTAGGCACTAAAATTACAGGAACCGCACAAGGACTCATGCTTTCTCTTACGCACTTTATCCATAAGCTCACTCACTTGCCTTTGGATTTTTTTTTGTCTCCTCGGGGTTGCATCTATATGCCGGCCTATTAGGTATGCTTGCACCCGAAATGAAATCAATTTGATGTTCAATTCCTCGAATTGGTGGTAATCCTTTAGGCACATCTTCGGGAAATAGCTCTTCATATTCCTGCAAAAGCTCAAGAACAACACAAGGCAAATCCTTATTAAGATCATTAGAAATCATCAAAACTTCCTTGTACATGAGTACAAGTAAGGGCTGCCTCAAGGTTAGTGTTCTCCTCACATCACTTGGCTTTGCATACACATTCATCTTTCTTTCACTCTCATCTCCCTTGTTTTCTCTCACCTTATGTTTCCCATTACACTCACTTTTACCACTTTACCTCACCTTTTTCTTTTTCACTATTTCTTGCTCCCTCCCCTGATATTCCCCATATGAAGATTCAAGCTCTTCATATTGTTGTTTAATTCTCACTTGATCATCAAAATGGCCTTGGGAGGTAATGGTCCAAGATTGAACTTTTGTCCATCAATAATCAAGGAATATCGATTCTTGAACCCATCATAAATCACACGCCTATCATATTGCCAAGGTCTTCCCAATAAAACATGTCCGGCATACATGGGAACCACATCACAAAGCACCTCATCCTTATATCTCCCAATGGAAAAAGAAATTAGCACTTGCTTATTTACCTTCACAACACCACTATCATTCAACCATTGCAACTTGTAAGGCCTTGGGTGTTTGGTAGTTGGTAATTTCAATTTCTCCACAAGCAAAGTACTAGCAACATTAGTACAACTTCCACTATCAACAATCATGTTACACAACTTATTAGCAATTAAACAATGAGTATGAAATAAATTCTCACGCTGCTCTCCATGTTCATCGTGTTTACATTACAAACTAAGTGTGCGTTATACTACTAACACATCCCCTTTAGCATACTCAACATCACTAACATCCTCTAAAGTTGGCATGTCATCATTCTCATCATCATTTTCATTTTCACTTTCAGATTCAACAATTCCATCTCTAACAATCATGGTCCTCTTATTAGGGCAATCACGTGCATAATGACCATGTCCAAGACACTTAAAACACTTCAAGCTTCTAGATTGATTAGCTTGATTCTCAACTTTGTTTTTGCTGCCTATTTCATTTTTATTCTTATTCTCATCCACTTTAGGCTTAGCAAATTTATCATCCTTTTTACTCCAATTCGATTTCCAATTAAAAGAACTAGAACTCGAATTAAGTTTAGAATCAAACTTACTTGCACCTTTTCGCTTGAGTTGCCTTTCAATTTTCATGGCTACATTCACCATGTCCTCAAGCTCCACATAATGTTGCAACTCCACAAGATCAGCAATATTCTTGTTTAGACCATTCAAGAATCTTGCCATGGTGGCCTCTCTATCCTCCTCCATATTTGCTTTAATCATAGCCATTTCCATTTCTTTGTGGTACTCCTCCACACTCATGGTTCCTTGCCTTAGAGTTTGCAATCGTTGATGCAAATCTCTATAGTAATAGTTAGGAATGAACCTCTTCCTCATGATACGTTTCATCTCCATCCATGACCCTACGGGTCTTTCTCCATTTCGTCTCCTTTCCCTACATAATTGATGCCACCAAACACTAGCGTAATCACAAAACTCAACGGCAACAAGTTTTACCTTTTTCTCCTCTGAATAGTTATGGCATTCGAAGATCATCTCCACCTTTTGCTCCCATTCCAAGTAGACATCAGGATCATTCTTTCCTTGAAAGGAAGGAATTTTCATTTTGATGCTGCCTAGGTTGCGATCTACACCATCTTGCCTTGATCTCCTATTGTGTCTCCTAGGATGGTCATCTCCACCAAAAGTGGTTGCTTGGTCATCCTCCAAATCATCCTCCAAAGTGGCTCTGATACCACTAGTTGCCTTTCTCTTCTAGGCTCGTTTTGAATTCTTGTAATAGTTTCACCTTGCCTTCTCACACTTTCAACAACATCATCCATTCGCCTATACATTCTTTCAAACTCTTTTTGCATTGCTTGCAAAGTTTGCTCAATGGATGCTCCAACACTACTTGAAACTTGTTCTTTTGACATTGCGCGAAAAACCTGAAAAACAAGTTAGTATAGCCTCACAAAAACACTCGCTCGCGTGTGTCTCTCAATTAAAATGTCACACCGCTCGTGTTTCACTCAAAGTTTTTGGCTTTTCTCGATGCTAGTCTCACCACTATTGCCTTTTACCTCTCTTGCTTTTGCTTTAGGGTCTTAGATGAACTAATCACCTAAACAAACCAAATCAAATTATGGCAATTCAATGGAGTGAAAAGAAAAAAAAAAGGCTGGTCTAGATTAAGTTGTTAGGTCAGGCCAAATTTAAAGTAGCTAGACACAAGAAAGCAATAAAATAAAATAATAGAATAGGATTTCTATGCCGCCCAAACTTTCTCTTTTTTTTTTTGATCTTCTGATTCTTTTTTTTTAATGATAATAACACAAGTGAAAAGAAATTATGAACAACACAATTTTTTTTAGCAAGGGACAACGAAGTTTTACTTTATGCGCACAAAGGTGTAAACTTTGAAAAGAAAGAGTACTTAGAAGGAAAATATTGAAACAAGAAGAATTTGGCACAAAAGAAATAAAGAAGATGAGAAACTTTAATAACACACAAAACACAAAGATAAGCAAACCTCAACTTGAAGCAAGCTCTGATACCAAATGATAGGAAATCATCATCTTAGCAACCATACACCCCAATAACTAATGAGTTACGATACATATGGAATGCAAGAAAACACCCTCCAATCAAGATGATTCCAAAACCCAAGGATCTCCTCAAGTGAAGTTAGGAAAAAACTAGTTCCAACAATGAAACTAGCACTTGAATTCAACTCCAAATGCCACAAACCAAGTATGATTTGATAAGTTATGAATCAAACACAAGATTTTGGTTAGAGAACGCCACAAACTAAAAATAGTTTGATAAGTTCAAAGTTCATGCAAGAACTTAAGCAAAAACACTCACAAAGAGCAAACAAAGATTATCATTCAAAATTCTCTCTTTACAAATGGATTTGGCTTTGATATTCATAGCCAAAACAAGACAAAGAAACCTAAATGGATGTCTTTTGAGCTTCCCCACGTTTCTCCCTTTAATTCCCCTTAAAACTTATTAAAAGTGGCTGTTTTTACATTGATGTCACTCATTTTTGTAACTCCCAAATGACAACTAATTATGTGCATCCATTTTGTAACTCCAAATTATGACTAATTATGTGCATCTATTTTGTAACTCTAAAAGACAACTAATCACACCATAACTTAAGAAAAACCTAATAAAATGAAAGTAAAAAAAGGCTTCAAATGAATCTTATTGGACCTATGAGTTCAGCCCAAACTTATTGCACTAAATTGATGATTTTGGATCCTTTTTGCAATCCTAAATCTTGGACTGAGCCTTGTTGTGTTTGAACACTCCAAATGTCTTTAATTAAGCCCAACAAAGCTTCTTGCATACTTTTGGACTTGGATCTTGTCATTGGACCTCCTTGAAAGCTTAAAGGATCATTTGTAGTTCTTGTCTTTATTGCATCAACGACCCCTTAAATGGATTAATTTTATAATATGAGAAAAAAATCCGTAAAAGAGTTATATTTGTCGATATAAGAAAATAACCCCGTAATACGTGTATATTTATGAAATTAAGAAAACAACCCCATAATAGTACTAATAATTTATTATGAGAAAACGACCTCGTAAAAGTGGTATATTTATCAATATAAAAAACGTGTATATTTATAAATCTGAGAAAACAACACTATAAAAGTAGTGAATTGTGAGTCTGAGAAAACAGCCTCGTTAGAAGCGGTAAATTTTTTAATATGAGAAAACAACCCCGTAAAAGTAGTGAATTGCAAGTCTTAGAAAACATTCTCGTTAGAATGGATAAATTTTATAATATGAGAAAATAACCCCGTAATACGGGGATATTTATAAATTGGAGAAAATAACCCCGTAATTTTGGTATATTTCTGAGTATGAGTAAATAACCCCTTAAATGAGGTAATTTAGAATATGAGAAAATAACCCCGTAAAAGGGGTATATTTGTCGATATAAGAAAATAATCCCGTAAAATGTGTATATTTATGAATTTGAGAAAAAGTCCCATAATAGTGCTAATAATTTATTATGAGAAAACGAGCCCGTAAAAGTGGTATATTTATCAATATAGGAAAATAACCTCGTAAAACATGTATATTTTTGAATTTGAGAAAACAACCCTGTAAAAGTAGTGTAATTGCGAGTCTGAGAAAACAGCCTCGTTAGAAGTGGTATATTTTTTAATATGAGAAAATAAACCCGTAAGAGGGGTAATATAAATATTAGAAAATAACCCCGTAATACTGGGATATTTTTCAATCAGAGAAAATAACTCCGTAATTTTGGTATATTTGTGAGTATGAGAAAATGACCCTTTAAATGGATTAATTTTATAATATGAGAAAATAACCCCGTAAAAGGGTTATATTTGTCGATATAAGAAAATATAGCCGTAAAACGTGTATATTTATGAATTTGAGAAGACAACCCCATAATAGTGCTAATAATCTATTATGAGAGAATGACCCCGTAAAAGTGGTCTATTTATCAATTTAAGAAAATAACCCCGTAAAACTTGTATATTTATCAATCTAAGAAAGTAACCTCGTAAAATGTGTATATTTATGAATTTGAGAAAACAACCCCATAATAGTGCTAATAATTTATTATGAGAAAATGATCCTGTAAAAGTGGTATATTTATCCATATAAGAAACTAACCACGTAAAACGTATATATTTATGAATCTTAGAAAATAATCCCGTAAATGTAGTGTAATTGCGAGTTTTAGAAAACAGCCTCGTTAGAAGTAAATTTTTAATATGAGAAAATAACCCCGTAAGAGGGGTATATCTATAAATATTACAAAACAACCCCGTAATACGGGGATATTTATCAATCGGAGAAAATAACCCTATAATTTTAGTATATTTGTGAGTATGATAAAATGACCCATTAAGTGGATTAATTTTATAATATGAGAAAATAACCCCGTAAAAGGGTTATATTTGTCGATATAAGAAAATAACATGTATATTTATGAATTTGAGAAAACAACACCATAATAGTGCTAATAATATATTATGAGAAGATTACCCCGTAAAAGTGGTATATTTATCAATATAAGAAAATAACCTCATAAAATGTGTATATTTATAAATCTGAAAAAATAAAACCGTAATAGTAGTGAATTGCCAGTCTCAGGAAACAACCTCGTTAGAAGGGGTAAATATTTTAATATGAGAAGAAAACAGCCTCGTTAGAGGGGGTAAATTTTTTAATATGAGAAAACAACCCCGTAATACAGGGATATTTATCAATTGGAGAAAATAACTCCGAAATTTTAGTATATTGGTGAGTATGAGAAAACAACCCCTTAAATGTGGTAATTTTAGAATATGAGAAAATAACTTCATAAAAGGGTACATTTCTCGATGTAAGAAAATAATCTCGTAAAATGTGTATATTTATGAATTTGAGAAAACAACTCCATAATAGTGCTAATACGTTATTATGAGAAAATGACCCTGTAAAAGTGGTATATTTATCAAAATCAGAAAATAACCTCGTAAAACGTGTATATTTATGCATCTGATAGAACAACCCCGCAAAAGTAGTGTAATTGCGAGTATAAGAAAATAATCTCGTTAGAAGGGGTAAATCTATTAATACGAGACAATATCCCCGTTAGAGGGTTATATCTATAAATATTAGAAAACAATCCCGTAATACGGGGATATTTACTTGAATGAGGTAATTTAGAATATGAGAAAATAACCCCGTAAAAGGGGTATATTTGTTGATATAAAAAAAATAACCTCGTAAAATGTGTATTTATGAATTTGAAAAAATAACCCCATAATAGTGCTAATAATGTTTTTTGAGAAAACGACCCCGTAAAACTGGTATATTTATCAATATAAGAGGATAACCTCATAAAACGTGTATATTTATGAATTTGAGAAAACAATCCCGTAAGAAGTAGTGTAATTGAGAGTTTGAGAAAACAGGCTCGTTAGAAGTGGTATATCTTTTAATAAGAGAAAACAACCCCGTAAGAGGGGTATATCTATAAATATTAGAAAACAACCCCGTAATACGGGGATATTTATCAATAAGAAAAATAACTCCGTAATTTTGGTATATTTGTGAGTCTGAGAAAATGACCCCTTAGATGGATTAATTATATAATATGAGAAAATAACCCCGTAAAAGGGTTATATTTGTCGATATAAGAAAATAATACCGTAAAACGTGTATATTTATGAATTTGAGAAGACAACCCATAATAGTGCTAATAATCTATTATGAGAGAACGACCCAGTAAAAGTGGTATATTTATCAATATAAGAGAATAACCCCGTAAAACTTGTATTTTTATCAATCTAAGAAAATAACCTCATAAAACGTCTATATTTATGAATATGAAAAACAACCCCGTAAAAGTAGTTTAATTGCGAGTCTGAGAAACAGCCTCGTTAAAAGGTGTAAATTTTTTAATAGTAGAAAATAACTCCGTAAGAGGGGTATATCTATAAATATTAGAAAACAACTCCGTAATACGGGAATATTTATCAATCGGAGAACATAACCCCGTAATTTTAGTATATTTGTGAGTATGAGAGAACGATTCCTTAAATGGATTAATTTTATAAAATGAGAAAATAACCCTGTAAAAGGGTTATATTTTTCTATATAAGAAATTAACCCCGTAATACATGTATATTTATGAATTTGAGAAAGCACCCCCAAAATAGTGCTAATAATTTATTATGAGAAAACGAACCCGTAAAAATGATATATTTATCAATATAAGAAAATAATCTCGTAGAACGTGTATATTTATGAATCTTAGAAAATAGCATCATAAAAATAGTGTAATCGCGAGTCTGAGAAAACAGCATCGTTAGAAGGGGTAAATTTTTTAATATGAGAAAACAACCCCGTAATACGAGGATATTTATCAATGGGAGAAAATAACCCCAAAATTTTGGTATATTTGTGACTATGAGAAAACAACCCCTTAAATAGGGTAATTTTAGAATATGAGAAAATAACCCCGTAAAAGGGGTATATTTGTCGATATAAGAAAATAACCTCGTAAAACGTGTATATTTATGAATTTGAGAAAACAACCCCATAATAGTGCTAATAATTTATTATGAGAAAACCACCCCGTAAAAGTAGTATAATTAGAAATATAAGAAAATAACCTCGTAAAATGTGTATATTTATTTATTTGAGAGAACAACCCTGTAAAAGTAGTATAATTGTGAGTCTGAGAAAATAGCCTCGTTAGAAGGGGTAAATTTGTTAATTTTAGAAAATAACCCCGTAAGAGGGATATGTCTATAAATATTAGAAAACAACCCCGTAATACGGGGATATTTATCAATCGGAGAACATAACCCCGTAATTTGGTATATTTGTGAGTATGAAAAAACGACCCCTTAAATGGATTAATTTTATAATATGAGAAAATAACCCCGTAAAAAGGTTATATTTGTCGATATAAGAAAATAACCCCGTAATACGTGTATATTTATGAATTTGAGAAAATAACCCCATAGTAGTGCTAATAATTTATTATGAGAAAACGACCCCGTAAAAGTGGTATATTTATCAATATAAGAAAATAACCTCATAAAACGTGTATATTTATGAATATGAGAGAACAACACCATAAAAGTAGTGAATTGCGAGTATAAGAAAATAGCCTCGTTAGAAGAAGTAAATTTTTTAACTTGAGAAAACAACCCCGTTATACGGGGATATTTATCAATTGGAGAAAATAACCCCGAAATTTTGATATATTTGTGAGAATGAGAAAACAACCCCTTAAATGGGGTACTTTCAGATTATGAGAAAATAACTCCGTAAAACGTGTATATTTATAAATTCGAGAAAACAACCCTATAATACTGCTAATTATTTAATATGAGAAAATGACCCCATAAAAGTGGTATATTTATCAATATAAGAAAATAACCCCGTAATACAGGTATATTTATGAATCTGAGAAAATAACCCAGTTATTTTTGTATATCTGTGAATATGAGAAAACAACCCCTTAAATGTGTAATTTTAGAAAATGAGAAATAACCCGTTAAAGGAGTATATTTGTCGATATAAGAGAATAACCTCGAAAACGTGTATATTTATGAATTTGAGAAAACAAGCCCGTAATAGTGCTAATAATTTATTATGAGAAAATGACCCCGTAAAAGTGGTATATTTATCAATGTAAGAAAATAACCCCGTAAAACTTGTATATTTATCAATCTAAGAAAAATAACCTCGTAAAATGTGTATATTTATGAATCTGAGAAAACAAACCAGTAAAGATAGTGTAATTGGAAGTGTGAGAAAACAGCCTCGTGGAAGGGTAAATCTTTTAATATGGAAAACAACTCCGTAAGAGGAGTGTATTTATACTTATTTAATAACAACCCCGTAAAGGGGATATTTGTCAATCAGAGAAAATAACCCCGTAATTTTGGTATATTTGTGAATATGAGAGAACAACCCCTTAAATAGGTTAATTTTAGAATATGAGAAAACAACCGCGTAAAAGGGTTATATTTGTCGATATAAGAAAATAATCCCGTAAAGCGTGTATATTTATAAATTTGATAAAACAACCCCGTAATAGTGCTAATAATTTAAAATGAGGAAACGATCCCATAAACGTGTTATATTTATCAATATAAGAGAATAACACAGTAAAACGTGTGTATTTGTGAATCTGAGAAAATAACCCCATAAAAGTAGTGTAATTGCCAGTCTGAGAAAACAGCCTCGATAGAAGGTGTACCTTTTTTAATATGAGAAAACAACCCGTAAGAGGTATATATTAAAAATATTAGCAAACAACCCCGTAATACGGGGATATTTATAAAACGGAGAAAAGAACCCCGTAATTTTAGTATATTTGTGAGTATGAGAAAACAACCCCTTAAATGAGTTAATTTTATAATATGAGAAACCAAGTAAAAGGATTATATTTGTCGATAAAAGAAAAGAATCCCGTAAAACGTGTGTATTTATGAATTTGAAAAAACAATCCCATAATAGTGCTAATAATTTATTATGAAAAAACGATCTCATACAAGTGGTATATTTATCAATGTAAGAAAATATCTCCGTAAAACGTGTATATTTATGAATCTCATAGTGTAATTACGAGTTTGAGATACCAGCCTCGTAGAAGGGGTAAATCTTTTAATATGAGAAAACAACTCCGTAAGAGGGGTATATTTATAAATATTTGAAATCAACCCCGTAATACAGGGATATTTATGAATCGGAGAAAATAATCCCGTAATATTGGTATATTGTGAGTATGAGAAAACAACCCCTTAAATGGTTAATTTTAGAATATGAGAAAATAACCCGTAAAAGGGGTATATTTGTCGATATAAGAAAATAATCCTGTAAAACGTGTATATTTATGAATTTGAGAAAAAACCTCATAATAGTGCTAATAATTTATTATGAGAAACCGACCACGTAAAAGCAGTATATTTATCAATATAAGAAAATAACCTCATAAAATGTGTATATATGAATATAAGAAAACAAACCCGTAAAAATAGTGTAATTGCGAGTCTGAGAAAACAGCCTCGTAGAACGGGTAAATCTTTTAATATGAGAAAACAACTTTGTAAGAGGAGTATATTTATAAAATTTGAAAGCAACCCCGTAATACGGAGATATTTATCAATAAGAGAAAATAACCCTGTAATAGTAGTATATTGTGAGTATGAGAAAACAACCCATTAAATGGGTTAATTTTAGAATATGAGAAAACAACCCCGTAAAAGGTGTATATTTGTCGATATAAGAAAATAATTCCATAAAACGTGTATATTTATAAATTTGACCAAACAACCCCATAATAGTGCTATAATTTTATATGAGAAAACGACCTCGTAAAAGTGTTATATTTAGCAATATAAGAAAATAACCCCGTAAAACGTGAATATTTATGAATCTGAGAAAACAACCCCATAAAAGTAGTGTAAGTGTAATTGCAAGTCTAAGAAAACAACATCGTTAGAAGGTGTAAATTTTTTAATATGAGAAAACAACCCCGTAAGAGGGGTATATTATAATTATTAGCAAACAACCCCATAATACGAGGATATTTATCGATCGGAGAAAATAACTCCGAAATTTTGGTATATTTGTGAGTATGAGAAAACAACCCCTTAAATCGGGTAATTTTAGAATATGAGAAAATGACCCAGTAAAAGGGTACATTTATCGGTATAAGAAAATAACTCCGTAAAATGTGTATATTTATGAATCTGAAAAAACAACCCCTTACGAGTGGTATATTTATAAATATTTAAAAATAACCCCGTAATACGTGATATTTATCAATCGGAGAAAATAACCTTGTAATATTGGTATATTTGTAAGTATGACAAGACAACCCTTTAAATGGCGTAATGTTTGAATATGAGAAAATAACCCGTAAAAGAGGTATATTTGTCGATATAAGAAAATAACCCCGAAAATATGTATATTTATGAATTTGAGAAAACAACCCCATAATAGTGCTAATAATTTAATATGAGAAAATGACCCCATAAAAGTGGTATATTTATCAATGTAAGAAAATAACTTCGTAAAACATGTATATTTATCAATATAAGAAAATAATCTCGTAAAACGTGTGTATTTATGGACTGAGAAAATAAACCCGTAAAAGTAGTGTAATTGTGAGTATGAGAAAACATCATCATAGAAGGGGTAAATCTTTTAATATAAGAAAACAACTCCGTAAAGGGTATATATTTATAAATATTAGAAAACAACTATGTAATGCCGGAATATTTATCTACCGGAGAAAATAACCCCGTAATTTTTGTATATATGTGAGTATGAGAAAACAACCCCTTAAATGGGTTAATTTTATAATATGAGAAAATAATCCCGTAAAAGGGGTATATTTGTCCATATAAGAAAATAACCCCGTAAAATGTGTATATTTATGAATCTGAGAAAACAACGCCGTAAGAGGGATATATCTATAAATATTAGAAAACAACCCCGTAATACAGAGATATTTATCAATCGGAGAAAATAACCCCATAATTTTGTTATATTTGTGAGTAA
The DNA here is from genome assembly GCF_019578655.1 of Ricinus communis. NCBI lineage: Eukaryota > Viridiplantae > Streptophyta > Magnoliopsida > Malpighiales > Euphorbiaceae > Ricinus > Ricinus communis. The sequence continues at coordinate 15,925,911 of NC_063264.1, read as the reverse complement.
GAGAAAACGACCCCTTAAATAGATTAATTTTATAATATGAGAAAATAAACCTGTAAAGCGAGAAAATTAACCCCCTAATAAGTGTATATTTATGAATTTGAGAAGACAACCCACATAATAGTGCTAATAATCCATTATGAGAGAACGACCGCGTAAAAGTGGTATATTTAACAATGTAAGAAAATAAGCCTGTAAAACTTATATATTTATCAATCTAAAAAAATAACCTCGTAAAATGTGTATATTTATGAATCTGAAATACAACCCCATAAAAGTAGTATAATTGGGAGTTTGAGAAAACAGCCTCGTTAGAAGGTGTAAATTTTTTAATATGAGAAAATAACCCCGTAAGAGGGGTATATCTATAAATATTACAAAACAACCCCGTGATACGGGGATATTTATCCATATACCAAAATAACCCTGTAATTTTGATATATTTGTGAGTATGAGAAAACGACCCCATAAGTGGATTAATTTTATAATATGAGAAAATTACCCCGTAAAAGGATTATATTTGTCGATATAAGAACATAACCACGTAATACGTGTATATTTATAAATTTGAGAAAACAATCCCATAATAGTGTTAAGAATATATTATGAGAAAACGACCCCCCTAAAAGTGGTATATTTACCAATATAAGAAAATAACCTCGTAAAACATGTATATTTATGAATCTGAAAAAATAATAGTGTAAAAGAAGTGAATTACGAGCCTTAGGAAACAACCTCGTTAGAAGGGTAAATATTTTAATATGAGAAAACAACCCCGTAAAAGTAGTGAATTGCAAGTCTTAGAAAACGGCCTTATTAGAGGGGGTAAATTTTTTAATATGAGATAACAACCCCATAATACAGGGATATTTATCAATTGGAGAAAATAATCCTAAAATTTTAGTATATTGGTGAGTATGAGAGAACAACCCCTTAAATGTGGTAATTCTAAAATATGAGAAAACAACTCCGTAAAAGGGGTATTATTTGTCGATGTAAGAGAATAACCTCGTAAAATGTGTATATTTATGAATTTGAGAAAACAACTACATAATAGTGCTAATAATTTATTATGAGAAAATGACCCCGTAAAAGTGATATATTTATCAATATAAGAAAATAACCTCGTAAAACATGTATATTTATGAATATGAGAAAACAACCCCATAAAAGTGGTGTAATTGCGAGTATAAAAAAATAGCCTCGTTAAAAGGGGTAAATTTATTAATACGAGAAAATAACCTCATAAGAGGGATATATCTATAAATATTAGAAAACAACCTCGTAATACAGGAATACTTATCAATCAGAGAACATAACCCCGTAATTTTGGTACATTTATGAGCATGAGTAAACAACCCTTTAAATGCGGTAATTTAGAATATGAGAAAATAACCCCGTAAAAGGGGTATATTTGTCGACATAAGACAATAACCTTGTAAAACGTGTATATTTATTAATTTGAGAAAATAACCCGATAATATTGCTAATAATTTATTATGAGAAAATGACCCCGTAAAACTGGTATATTTATCAATATAAAAAAATAACCTCATAAAACGTGTATATTTATGAATCTGAGAAAACAACCCCGTATAAGTAGTGTAATTGCGAGTCTAAGAAAACAGGCTCGTTAGAAGTGGTATATTTTTTAATATGAGAAAACAACCCCGTAAGAGGGATATATCTATAAATATTAGAAAATAACCTTGTAATATGATGATATTTATCAATCAGAGAAAATAACTCTGTAATTTTGGTATATTTGTGAGTATGAGAAAACGACCCATTAGATGGATTAATTTTATAATATGGGAAAATAACCCCGTAAAAGGGTTATATTTTTCAATATAAGAAAATAATGCCGTAAAACTTGTATATTTATGAATTTAAGAAGACAACCCCATAATAGTGCTAATAATCTATTATGAGAGAATGACCCCGTAAAAGTGGTATATTTATCAATGTAAGAGAATAACCCCGTAAAAGTTGTATATTTATCAACTTAAGAAAATAACCTCGTAAAACTTGTATATTTATGAATCTGAAAAACAACCCCGTAAAAGTAGTGTAATTGCGAGTATGAGAAAACAGCCTCGTTAGAAGGTGTCAATCTTTTAATATGAGAAAATAATCCCGTAAGAGGGGTATATCTATAAATATTAGAAAACAACCCCGTAATACGGGGATATTTATCAATCGGAGAAAATAACCCCGTAATTTTGCTATATTTGTGAGTATGAGAAAGCGACCCCTTAAATAGATTAATTTTATAAAATGAGAAAATAACCCCGTAAAAGGGTTATATTTGTCGATATAAGAATATAACCCCGTAATACGTGTATATTAATGAATTTGAGAAACGAACCCCATAATAGTGCTAATAATTTATTATGAGAAAACGACCTTGTAAAAGTGGTATATTTATCAATATAAGAAAATAACCTCGTAGAACGTGTATATTTATAAATTTGAGAAAACAACACCATAAAAGTAGTGTAATTACGAGTCTGAGAAAGTAGCATCGTTAGAAGGGGTAAATTTTTTAATATGAGAAAACAACCCCGTAATATGGGGATATTTATCAATTTGAGAAAATAACCTCGAAAAACGTATATATTTATGAATTTGAGAAAACAACCCCGTAAATGTAGTGTAATTGCGAGTATGGGAAAATAGCCCCGTTAGAAGGGCTAAATTTATTAATACGAGAAAATAACCTCGTAAGAGCGATATATCTATAAATATTAGAAAATAACCCCGTAATACGGGGATATTTATCAATCGGAGAAAATAACCCCGTAATTTTGTTATATTTGTGAGTAAGAGAAAACGACCCCTTAAATGGATTATTTTTATAATATGAGAAAATAACCCCGTAATACGTGTATATTTATGAATTTGAGAAAACAACCCCATAATAGTGCTAAAAAATTTTTATGAGAAAACGACCCCGTAAAAGTGGTATATTTATCAATATAAGAAGATAACCTCATAAAACATGTATATTTATGAATCTGAGAAAACAACACCGCAAAAGTAATGAATTGCGAGTCTGAGAAAACAGCCTTGTTATAAGGGGTAAATTTTTTAATATGAGAAAACAACCCCGTAAGAGAGGTATATATATAAATATTAGAAAACAACCTCGTAATATGGGGATATTTATCAATTGGAGAAAATAACACTGTAATTTTGGTATATTTGTGAGTATGAGAAAACAACTCCTTAAATGAGTTAATTTTAAAATATGAGAAAACAACCCCGTAGAACGTGTATATTTGTCGATATAAGAAAATAAGCTCGTAAAAAGTATATATTTATGAATTTGAGGAAACAACCCCATAATAATGCTAATAATTTATTATGAAAAAACGACCATGTAAAAGTGGTATATTTATCAATGTAAGAAAATAGCCCCGTAAAATATGTATATTTATCAATATAAGAAAATAACCTCGTAAAAGATGTATATTTATGAATCTAAGAAAATAAACCCGTAAAAGTAGTGTAATTGCGAGTCTGACAAAACAGCCTCGTTAAATGGGTAACTCATTTAATTTGGGAAAACAACTCTGTAAGAGGTGTATATTTATAAATACTTGAAAACAACCCCGTAATGCTGGGATACTTATCAATCAGAGAAAATAATCCCGTAATTTTTGTATATTAGTGAATATGAGAAAACAACCCCTCAAATGGGTTAATTTTATAATATGAGAAAATGACCCTGTAAAAGTGGTATATTTGTCAATATTAGAAAATAACCCCGTAAAATGTGTATATTTATGAATATGAGAAAAGAACCCCCTAAAATCTGTATATTTATAAATTTAAGAAAATAATCTCGTAAATCGTGTATATTTATTAATCGGAGAAAATAACTCCGTAATCTTGGTATATTTTTTAGTATGAGAAAAAACCTTATAAATAGGTTAATTTTAGAATATGAGAAAACAACCCCGTATAAAAGGGGTATATTTGTTGATATAAGAAAATAACCCCGTAAAATTGGTATATTTGTGAGTATGAGAAAACAACCATTTAAATGGTTTAATTTCAGAATATGAGAAAATAACCAGTAAAAGGGGTATATTTGATGATATAAGATAATAACCCCGTAAAATGTGTATATTTATGAATTTGAGAAAACAACCCCACAATAGTGCTAATAATTTAATACGAGAAAACGACCCCCGTAAAAGTGGTATATTTATCAATATAAGAAATAACCTGTAAAACGTGTATCTTTATGAATCTGAGTAAACAAGCCCGTCGAAGTAGTGTAATTGCGAGTCTGAGAAAACAACCACATGGAAGGGGTCAATTTTTTAATATGAGAAAATAACCCCGAAATACAGGGATATTTATTGATATAAGAAAATAATCCCGTAATTTTGGTATATTTGTGAGTATGAGAAAACAACCACTTAAATAGGCAATTTTAGAATATGAGAAAATAACCTGTAAAAGGGATATATTTGTCGATATAAGAAAATAACCCTGTTAAACGTGCATATTTATGAATTTGAGAAAACAACCCATAATAGTGCTAATAATTTATTATGCGAAAACGACCCAGTAAAACTGGTATACTTATCAATATAAGAAAATATCTCGGTAAAATGTGTATATTTATGAATCTGAGAAAATAACCCCGTGAAAGTAGTGTAATTTCGAGTCTGAAAAAACAGCCTCGTAGAAGGAGTAAATTTTTTAATATGAGAAAACAACCCCGTAAGAGGGGTATATTTATAATTATTAGCAAACAACCCCATAATATGAGGATATTTATCAATATGAGAAAATAAACCCGTAATTTTGGTGTGTTTGTGAGTATGAGAAAACAACCCCTTAAATGGGTTAATTTTATAATATGAAAAAATAACCCAGTAAAAGGGGTATATTTGGCGATATAAGAAAAAACTCCGTAAAACGTGTATATTTATGAATTTAAGAAAATAACCGCATAATAGTGGTAATAATTTAATATGAGAAAACGACCCCGTAAAAGTGGTATACTTATCAATATAAGAAAATAACTCTTATGAATCTTAGAAACAACCCCGTAAAAGTTGTGTAATTGCGAGTCTGAGAAAACAGGCTCATGGAAGGGGTAAATTTTTTAATATGAGAAAACAAGCTCGAAATACGGGGATATTTATCAATTGGAAAAAATAACTGTAATTTTTGTATATTTGTGAGTATGAGAAAACAATCAAATAAATTGCTTAATTTTATATAAGAGGGGTATATATATAAATATTAGCGAACAACCCCGTAATATGGAGATATTTGTCAATAGGAGAAAATAACCTCGTAATTGTGGTATATTTGTGAATATGAGAAAATAACCCCTTAAATGGGTTAATTTTATAATATGAGAAAACAACCTAGTAAAAAGGGTAATATTTGATATAAGAAATGACCCGTAAACGTGGACATTTATGAATTTGAGAATACAACCCCATAATAGTGTTAATAATTTAATATGAGAAAACGACTCCGTAAAAGTGGTATATTTGTCAATATAAGAAAATAACTCCGTAAAACGTGTATATTTATGAATATGAGAAAACAACCCCGTTAGAGTAGTGCAATTGCGAGTCTGAAAAAACAGCCTCATAGAAGGGGTAAATTTTTTAATATGAGAAAACAACCTCGTAAAAGGGGTATATTTATCATAATTTATCCCTTCTATGAGGCTGTTTTCTTATACTCGCAATTACACTACTTTTACAGGGTTGTTTTCTCAGATTCATAAATATAAACGTTTTACGAAGTTATTTTCTAATATTGATAAATATACCACTTTTACAGGGTCGTTTTCTCATATAAAATTATTAGCACTATTATGGGGTTGTTCTATCAAATTCATAAATATACACATTTTATGGGGTTATTTTTTTATATCGACAAATATACCCCTTTTACGGGGTTGTATTCTCACATTAAAATTAACCCAAATAAGAGTTTATTTCCTCATACTCACAAATATACCAAAATTACAGGGTTATTTTCTCCGATTGATAAATATCCCCGTATTACAGGGTTGTTTTCTCATATTAAAAAATTTACTCGTTCTACGAGGCTATTTTCTCATACTCGCAATTACACTACTGTTACGGGGTTGTTTTCTTAAATTTATAAATATACACGTTTTACGGGATTATCTTCTTATATTGATAAATATACCCCTTTTACGGGGTCATTTTATCATATTAAATTATTAGCACTATTATGGCGTTGTTTTGTTAAATTAATAAATATACACGTTTTACGTGGTTATTTCTTATATCGATAAATATACCCCTTTTACGGGGTTATTTTCGCATATTAAAAAATTTACCCCTTATATAAGGTTATTTTTTTCGATTGATAAATATCCTCGTATTTTAGGATTGTTTTCTTATATTAAAAAATTTTCCCCTTCTACGAGGTTGTTTTCTCAGACTCGCAATTAGACTACTGTTATAGGGTTGATTTCTCAAATTCATAAATATACACGTTTTACGGGGTTATTTGTTATTTTGATAAATATACTACTTTCACGGGGTCATCTTCTAATATTAAATTATTAGCACTATTATGGGATTTACTCAAATTCATTAGTATACACGTTTTACAAGGTTATTTTCTTATCTCGACAAATATACCCCTTTTACGGGGTTGTTTTCTCATATTATAAAATTAACCCATTTAAGGGGTTATTTTCTCATACTCACAAATATACCAAAATTACTGGGTTATTTTCTCTGATTGTAAATACCCCCGTATTACGAGGTTGTTTTCTCATATTAAGAAATTTACCCATTTTACGAGGTTATTTTCTTAGACTTGCAATTACTTTACCTTTACGGGGTTGTTTTCTCGGGTTCATAAATATACACGTTTTACAGGGTTATATTCTTATATTGATAAATATACCACTTTTTCAGGGTCATTACTATTATGGGGTTGTTTTCTCAAATTCATAAATATACACATTTTACGGAGTTATTATCTTATGTCGACAAATATTTTCCTTCTACGGGATTATTTTCTCATATTCTAAAATTAATACATTTAAGGGGTTGTTTTCTCATACTAAAAAATACACCAAAATTACAGGGTTATTTTCTCCAATTGATAAATATCCCCGTATTATGGGGTTATTTTCTAATATTTATAAATATACCTCTCTTACTTGGTTGTTTCCTCATATGAAAAAATTTACCCCTTCTACGAGACTGTATTCTCAGACTCGCAATTACACTACTTTTACAGGGTTGTTTTCTTAAATTCATAAATATACACGTTTTACGGGGTTATTTTCTTATATTGATAAATATAACACTTTTATAGCATTGTTTTCTTATATTAAATTATTAGCACTATTATGGAGTTATTTTCTCAAATTCTTATATATACACATTTTACGGTGTTATTTTGATGGGTGCTACTTGTATTAGCTACAATCTAAGGCAGTGTACCTATCGATGCAGTCTAGCACTAATGGCGAGTATTAAGGTCGTATTCCTCAAAAAAGTGAAAGCCTAGAGTTACTCCTTTGTTCTTTGTTATATTAACCTAAAATGAGTGATGAATACTTTCTAAACTAACTAATAGCTACAATCTAAGTTCTAAGGGAGATGCAAGAGTAATTGATAACTAAAATAATCAAGACAAGAAGACAAACCCAAAGGGAATCTAAACTAGTTGGCAATCAAACAAAAGATAAAGGATCGGTGAGTCTAATTATGCTACCCGTGGACGAATTTTTAACCGAATTCGGTTTCTCTCTCGAGATAACCGAATTCCTAAACCTAATAACCTAAAGTTGGAATCTCTTTCTAACGATTGTGTAACACCCGGAATTTTTATATATTTAATAATGAGTTTTTATTTAAGTTAATTTTAGCTTCATTATTATTGGGTTTAATTTGAAATGATTTAATGAAAAATTTAATATTAATCAAATAAATGAGTTATTTTCTATACGCAATTAATTTGAAATTTTAGGAAATTATACAAGTAAACTATTTGAGAAATGATTATATTTTGGTTATTCAAATTTTCCCAAATGCATATTTATATAAATAAAATTATATATTGGAAAATTATGATAGAAATTGTAAGGGATGTTTTTATAAAAGAATTTTGAGAAAATTGGTATTATAATTGATTAGTAGTATTAAATTTTGAGTTGGAAATTGATTATTTAATTTAATTGTGTATAGGATTTAATTGGAGGATTATTTTGGAATAAGGATTAAAAGTATAATTTTATTTTTGTGAGGGTTTAATGGAAATTTGTAAGTTTGGTATTTCGTAAATAAATATGTGGGGGTATTTTTGTAATTGTGTATTTTCAATAATTCAGATTTGGCCCAAATTAAATAGTTAGGGGCCTAATTGAAAGGCTAAAAAGAAGTTTGGGGGTTAAATTGGAATTCTGCAGGATGAAATTGTAAGTAATTAAGAAAGTTGAGGGACCAAATTGCAATAAGGAAAAGTTTGGGGGCCTAATGTCAATATTGAAAGGAAAGAAATCGAGGAGAGAGAAAAGAAAGAAGGAAGAAGAAGAAAGGGAGGAGAGAGAGGCGCCGGCCCATGGTGGATCTGACGGAGGCCAGCCGAGGCTGACGTCGGAAGGAGCGACGCCAAGGCGAGCCCGATGGTGGCGGTGGGCGGTGGAGGCGGGCGGAATCGCGACGTGGTGGCGGCCCGAGGCCGTTCCCATTGCTTCCGGCCGATCTCGGTGGCGATCAGCTCCCCTTGGAGAGAGCTTCCTTTTGGCGGCAGCGGCGTCGGTTTTGGTGGCCGAAGGAGAGAGTTCTGGCGAAGTGGTGGCAGCCGTGTTTTTGGGCTTTTCCGGCGAGCTCCGGCAGAGGATGGATGATCGGAGGATGTATCCCGACTCTCCTCATCTCAAGCTTCGCGATGGCACCGGTTTCGTGGCGATCGGGCTTCGTTTGCAAATCGACGGTCGAGATCGTCCTCAAATTTCTCCGGATGATCGGGTGTCAGATCGGAAAATCGAAAGTGGGAATCATCGTCAGCGCGTCGTTGTGAGTCCGATGGTGTGTCCTGATCGTCGATCGGACTCCGGCGGCCGGAGGCGAGTCGACCGAGCGATCGAGCGTCTCGGTAATTATCTTTAGCCCGTTAATTTTAGAAATTCTTGGTTTAATTGTGTCTATTGGATGGTATTGTGTATTTGATGATATTGTGAGTCAAAAATAATTGTCTGTCAGTTGCCTGCCTTGTATTTTTGTGCTGTGTGGCGGAGTCGGGAAATAGTGAAGTTTGGGGACCCGACTCCCGTTGTTTAAATTGTTGGATATTTGGAGTGTTTTTCTGGCAGGTCCTGGACCCGTTTTTACGGGGGGTAATGTTCGTGTTATAGGGGAGGTTCTGCCGGATTTTCGGTAGAATTCTCCCGAGTCGAGATTCTTAGACAGTCAGTCCTAGGAGTCTAGACCTAGGATTAAAGATCGATTGTTTCAGCATTTTGATAAATTGTTTTCCGTGATTAGATTGTCAGTTCATTCGGCTCGCTCCTACAGAGGCACCGGAGTAGAGCTAGGAGGTCGCCAAACCTGTGAGTTAAAGTCATTTAATCTTTGCGCTATTGCTAGTCTGATTTTAATATGCTATTTAGAATTTGTGCTTAATATGATTATTAGTATTGCAAGATAAATGATTTCACTTGATTATTAATATTTGAAATAATATAAATATTATTATTAGTATGTTATAATAAGACAAATGTTATTTTTTTTCCCCTCACAAATTGCACGTCGTTTTATCTTAAATCTTTAATCTTTATTTCGATATGTGTTGGATGAGTTCATCAGATAATAATATTTATTAAATGTGGTGATTGCGATTTGGGAAACGTGGCTTGTAGAACATGCCGCCTGATGGGTTACATCAGGACCGCGTGCGCACCGGTAATGATCATGGACATGTAATAAGATTTTCATGGGTTTGCCCTGGTCGAGCATGGCTCTCTGGGTTGATTTGTGTAAATTGCCGGAGGTAAGGTCCCTGGTCGAGCATTGCTCTCGGGGCGCCGGCTTATTTGGATACTTAAGTGACCAGACTGGAGGTAAGGTCCCTGGTCGAGCATTGCCTCGGCCACCTTATTGGATTAAGAGAGCCGAATGGCTACTAGATTTCTTATTTGGATACTTAAGTGACCGGAGGTAAGGTCCCCGGTCGAGCATTGCTCCTGCCTTATTTGATTAAGAGAGCCGAATGGCTACTAGATTTTGGGGTTTAGGGTTCTACCGAGCCACTCGTCCCGTAAAAGTAAATATATATTTTTATTTATTTATTTATTATGGTATTTGATTATAATGTGATTTGTATTTACGTGCATGGTTGATATTTTGATTCGAATGATTAATATTTTATGTGAAGGAAATAATAGGGTATGATTATAGTATGGTTTGATATACTGATTTGAATAATCTATGTTTTCTGAGAAGAAGCAATAGTCCCTAGATTATTTGATTTTAACTCACTCTTGAGACTGACAGTCTCCATTTATGTTTTTTTCAGATTTGTGACTGTTAGTTCTCCCGCGACTCTTATTCAGTAACCCGACTCCTTCATCATCGGGTGATGTATTTGATTTGGTATGTAAATTGGTAAATCTTAGATTCTCCGCAGTAGTAATAGTAGATGTATCAGTTGTAAATTTTCTGAGTTTCAGGTCTCGCCTAGTTTTTCTGGCAGACCAAAGTATTTATGTAGAATGTAGCATTTAAGATAATTTGTGGCTTTATTAATATTAATTTGAGATGAGATTTGTTTAAGTCAGTGAGTGTCAGGCTTACTACGGGTTTCGGTGGCCTTACGCCTACCCATTCCCTAGTGCCGGTCACGGGCCCACGGGTGGGGTCGTGACAGATTGATTCTTAAATTAGCATTAAGCTTTAATCTGCCTCTATTAAGCTTTGTTAATTCTTAATCCGGCTAGTTAATTATCCTTATCTCTAAGCGATTATTAACCAGTTCTTGCTATTGAAAATTCCAATTGCCAAATGGACTTCTTAATCACACAAAGCAATCTAACCACACAATTCACAACGTCTCATGAATAATGCATTATCTTATTAATACTGAAAGCAAGAAGAATACAAAACTAATCCAAACAATCCAACAATATAATACTAAGCCAACATAGTAAAGAAATCCCAATGGATTTAATCCATCTAGCTAATCATGTAAATTATCAAAATACACAAGAATTCAATTACAACAATGAATAAAGGTACAAAAACCTGATTACACCCTTGGATGAGAGTAAACAGCCCCAATTCCTCTTGCTCAATCTTGAATCGATCCTTGTTCCTCTTACTCGATTTGAAAACCAATCGACGAACCTTGCCCAATCTTTAATCTTCGAAGGGAATCCGATTGAAACTTGATCCAAGTCTCCTTTTCTCTTGGTTTCAGCTCAGAAAACCCTTAGAGAGAAAAATATTAGGGTTTGGGACGTTCTAACCCTAGCCGCCTCCTTTTCCTCTCTTCATTCTTTTAATTAATACCCTCTGTCGCCTCCAACACGGCCGTGTCCCTGGCCGTGTTAGTCTCTGTGGTCGTGCTCCCTAAAAGCTTTTTTTTCTTTCATGTTTGACGCATCCAACACGGTGTTGAATACAACACGGCCGTGTTAACCTTCTGTATGGGCATACTTAGCTCGTTTCTGCAGCTTTGACGTCTAATTATGCTCCAATTCTTTCCTTTATCATCCTTTGACCTCTTTTGGACCTAATGCATACAAACATACATATAGGTGAGTGTTGGGACCAATTCAAATCCAAATGTCCATAAAATCAATCTTAAAAACCCCATTTAGATGTGTGTATTTTATGCACATCATATTTTCTTATATCGACAAATATACCCCTTCTATGGTGTTTTTTCTCATATTATAAAATTAATCCATTTAAGGGTTGTTTTCACATACTCACAAATATACTAAAATTATGGGGTTATTATCTACGATTGAAAAATAATACCGTAAAACGTGTAGATTTATAAATATGATAAAACAACCCCATAAAAGTATTATAATTGCGAGTATGAGAAAACAACCTCGTAGAACGTAAATTTTTTAATATGACAAAACAACCCTATAAGATGAGTATATTTATAAATATTAGAAAACAACATCCCAATGCGGGGATATTTATCAATCGGAGAAAATAACCCTATAATTTTGGTATATTTGTGACTACAAAAATGGGTTAATTTTAGAATATGAGAAAACAACCCCGCAAAAGGGGTATATTTGTCGATATAAGAAAATAACCATGTAAAACGTGTATATTTATGAATTTGACAAAACAACCCCATAATAGTGCTAATAATTTAATATGAGAAAATGGCCCCGTGAAAGTGGTATATTTATTAATATATGAAAATAACTCCGTAAGACGTGTATATTTATGAATCTTAGAAAACAACCCCGTAAAAATAGTGTAATTGTGAGTCTGAGAAAACAACCTCGTAGAAGGGGTAAATTTTCTAATATGAAAAAATAACCCTCTAATACGAGGATATTTATCAATCGGAGGAGATAACCCCATAATTTTGGTATATTAGTGAGTATGTGTACACAACCCCTTAAATTGGTTAATTTTATAATATGAGAAAATAATCCCGTAAAAGGGGTATTTGTCAATATAAGAACATAACCTCGTAAAACGTATATATTTATGAATTTGAGAAAACAACCCCATAATAGTGCTAATAATTTAATAAGAGAAAATGACCCTGTAAAAGTGGTATATTTATCAATATAAAAATATAATCCCGTAAAACGTGTATATTTATGAATATGATAAAACAATCCCGTAAAAGTATTGTAATTGCGAGTCTGAGAAAATAGCCTCGTAGAAGGGGTAAATTTTTTAATATGATAAAACAATCCTGTAAGTGGGGTATATTTATAAATATTAGAGAATAACCCCGTAATACAAGGATTTTTATCAATCAGAAAAAAAAAACCCGTAATTTTGGTATATTTGTGAGTATGACAAAACAATCCATTAAATGGATTCATATTAGAATATGAGAAAACAACCCCGTAAAAGGGGTATATTTGTCGATATAAAAATATAACTCCATAAAATGTGTATATTTATGAATTTGTTAGAACAACCATGTAAAAGTAATATAATTGCGAATATGAGAAAACAGCCTCGTAAAAGTGGCAAATTTCTTAACATGAGAAAACAACCTCGTAGGAGGGGTATATTTATAATTATTAGGAAACAACCTCGTAATACGGGGATATTTATCAATCGGATAAAATAATCCCCTAATTTTGGTATATTTGTGAGTATGATAAAATAACCCATTCAATGGATTAATTTTATAATATGAGAAAACAACCCCGTAATACGGGGATATTTATTAATTAGAGAAAATAACCCCATAAAAGGGGTATATTTGTCGATAAAAGAAAATAACCATGTAAAACGTGTATATTTATGAATTTGACAAAACAACCCCATAATAGTGCTAATAATTTAATATGAGAAAATGGCCCCGTGAAAGTGGTATATTTATTAATATATGAAAATAACTCCGTAAGACGTGTATATTTATGAATCTTAGAAAACAACCCCGTAAAAATAGTGTAATTGTGAGTCTGAGAAAACAACCTCGTAGAAGGGGTAAATTTTCTAATATGAAAAAATAACCCTCTAATATGAGGATATTTATCAATCGGAGGAGATAACCCCATAATTTTGGTATATTAGTGAGTATGTGTAAACAACCCCTTAAATTGGTTAATTTTATAAGATGAGAAAATAATCCCGTAAAAGGGGTATTTGTCAATATAAGAACATAACCCCGTAAAACGTATATATTTATGAATTTGAGAAAACAACCCCATAATAGTGCTAATAATTTAATAAGAGAAAATGACCCTGTAAAAGTGGTATATTTATCAATATAAAAATATAATCCCGTAAAACGTGTATATTTATGAATATGAGAAAACAATCCCGTAAAAGTATTGTAATTGCGAGTCTGAGAAAATAGCCTCGTAGATGGGGTAAATTTATTAATATGATAAAACAATCCCGTAAGTGGGGTATATTTATAAATATTAGAGAACAACCCCGTAATACAAGGATTTTTATCAATCAGAAAAGAAAAACCCGTAATTTTGGTATATTTGTGAGTATGACAAAACAATCCATTAAATGGATTCATATTAGAATATGAGAAAACAACCCTGTAAAAGAGGTATATGTGTCGATATAAAAAAATAACCCTATAAAACGTGTATGTAACACCCGAAATTTTTATATATTTAATAATGAGTTTTTATTTAAGTTAATTTTAGTTTTATTTTTATTCAGTTTAATTGGAATGATTTAAATACAAATTTTTGAATGTTCATGTTAGATAAATAAATGAGTTATTTTCCATATCCAATTAGTTTGATTTTTAAGGAGTTAATTAAGTAAACTATTTGAGAAATGATTATATTTTGGTTATTCAAATTTTCCCAAATGCATATTTATATAAGTAAAATTATATATTTGAAATTTATTTTGGAATAAGGATTGAAAGTATAATGTTATTTTTATGGGGTTTTAATGGAAATTTGTGAGCTTGGTATTTTTGTAAATAAATATATCGGTCAGGGGTATTTGTGTAATTGTGTATTTTCAATAATTCGGATTTGGCCCAAATTAATTAGTTAAGGGTTTAATTGAAAGGCTAAAGGAAAGTTTGGGGGTTAAATTGGAATTCTGTAGGATGAGATTGTAAGTAATTAAGGAAGTTGAGGGACCAAATTGTAATAAGGAAAAGTTAGGGGGCCTAATGTCGTTATTGAAAGGAAAGAAAATCGGGGAGAGAGAAAGTAGATCGGGAGAGAGAGAGAGAGGGTGATGGCCGAAGAAGAAGAAGAAGAGGAAGGCGGCAAGGCCGCTTGCGTGGCGCTTTGGAAGTGCGCGGCCGACCGTCGGAGCAAAGAGGGGCGAGCGCGAGCGGCGCGAGAACCATTCGACAGCAGGAAGCTGGCCGCTCCGGCCATTTTCGCGGCCTTCCTACCGATCTCGGCATCACCCTCGGAGAGAGCTTCCTTTGCCGGCTTTGGTGGCCGGAGAGAGTTCAGCGAAGTGGTGGCAGCCAGTATTTTCCGGTTTTTCCGCGAGGATGGATGATCGGAGGACGTATCCTGACTCTCCTCAACTCAAGCTTCGAAATGGCACCGGTTTAGTGGCGATCGGGCTCCGTTTCTAAATCGACGGCCGTGATCGTCCGCAAATTTCTCCGGATGATCGGGTGTCAGATCGAAAAATCGGAAGCAGGGATCGTCATCAGCGCGTCGTTGTGAGTCCGATGGTGTGTCTAGATCGTCGATCGGACTCCGGCAGCCAGAAGCGAGTCGACCAAGCATCTCGGTAATTTTCTCTCGCCGTTGATCTTGGAAATCCTTTGATTTTAAATTTGTGTCTATTGGGTTATATTGATTATTTGTTGATATTTGTTAGTCAAATAATTGTCAGTTTGCCTGCCATAGTCGTGTTTTTGTACTGTGTGGCGGAGTCAGGAAATAGTGAAGTTTGGGGACCCGACTCCCGTTGTTTAAATTGTTGGATATTTGGAGTGTTTTTCTAGCAGGTCCTGGACCCGTTTTTACGGGGGGTAATGTTCGTGTTGTAGGGGAGGTTATGCCGGATTTTCGGTAGAATTCTCCCGAGTCGAGATTCTTAGACAGTCAGTCCTAGGAGTCTAGACCTAGGATTAATGACCGATTGTTTCAGCGTTTTAATAAATTATTTTCCGTGATTAGATTGTCTGTTTGTTCGGCTCGCTCCAACCGAGGCACCGGAGCAGAGCTAGGAGGTCGCCCAATCCTGTGAGTTAAAGTCATTTAATCATTGCACTATTGCTAAGTCTGATTTAATATGCTATTTTGAAAGTTTATGCATAATATGGTTATTAGTATCACAACGTAAATAATTTCACTGGACTATTAATTATTGAAAATAATATAAATATTATTATTAGTAACGTTATAATAATACAGATATTATTATTCTGTCGACACGAATTGCACGTAGCCTTATCCTAAATTATTAATCTTTATTTCGATATGTGTTGAATGATTTCATTAAACAATGATATTTATTAAATGTGATGATTGCGTTTTGGGAAATGTGCCTTTCGTAGAACATGCCACCTGGTGGGTTGCATCAGGACCGCGTGCGCACCGATAAGGTTATTATGGATTTGTTTGCCCTGATCGAGCATTGCTCTCACGAGTTCGATTGATTGCGAGTTAAGGTCCCCGATCGAGCGATGCTCTCAAGGCGCCGGCTTATTTGGAATTCAAGTGTTCAGGCTGGAGGTAAGGACCCTGATCGAGCTTGCTCTCTGGGCGCCAGACCTGTTGGATTAAGAGAGCCGTAAGGCTATTAGAATTTGGGGTTAGGGTTCTACTGAGCCACTCGTCCCGTAAAAGTAAATATATATTTTTATTTATTTATTTATTTATTATGGTATGATTATAATGTGGATTGTATTTACGTGCATGGTTTGATATACTGATTGAATAATCTATGTTTTCTGAGAAGAAGCAATAGTCTCTAGATTATTTGATTTTAACTCACTCTCGAGACTGACAGTCTCATTTTTATTGTTTTTCAGATTCGTGACTGTTAGTCCTCTCGCGACGCTTATTCAGTAACCCGACTCCTTCATCATCGGGTGATGTATTTGATTTGGTGTGTAAATTGGTAAATCTTAGATCCTCCGCAGTAGTAATAGTAGATGTATCAGTTGTAAATTTTCTGAGTTTCAGGTCTCGCCTAGTTTTTCTGGCAGACCAAAGTATTTATGTAGAATGTAGCTGTTAAGATAAATTGTGGTTTTAATAATAATAATTTGAGATGAGATTTGTTTAAGTCAGTGAGTGTCAGGCTTACTACGGGTTTCGATGGCCTTACGCCTACCTATTCCCTAGTGCAGGTCACGGGCCCATGGGTGGGGTCGTGACAATGTATATTTATGAATTTGTTAGAACAACCACGTAAAAGTAATATAATTGCGAATATGAGAAAACAGCCTCGTAAAAGTGGCAAATTTCTTAATATGAGAAAACAACCCCGTAGGAGGGGTATATTTATAATTATTAGGAAACAACCTCGTAATACGGGGATATTTATCAATCCGGATAAAATAATCCCCTAATTTTGGTATATTTGTGAGTATGATAAAATAACCCATTAAATGGGTTAATTTTATAATATGAGAAAATAACCCCGTAAAGGGGATATATTTGTTAATATAAGAAAATAACTCTCTACAACATGTATATTTATGAATCTGAGAAAACAACCCCTTAAAAGTAGTATAATTATAAGTCTGAGAAAACAACCTCGTAGAAGGGGTAAATTTTTTAACATGAGAAAACAACCACACAAGAGGGGTATATTTATAAATATTAGAAAACAACCCCGTAATACGGGGATATTTATTAATTAGAGAAAACAACCCCATAAAAGGGGTATATTTGTCGATACAAGAAAATAACCCCGTAAAAGTAATGTAATTGCAAGTCAGAAAACAGCATCGCAGAACGGGTGAATTTCTTAATATGAGAAAACAACCGCGTAATACAGGGATATTTATTAATCGGAGAAAATAACCCCGTAATTTTGGTATATTTGTGAGTATGAGAAAACAATCCCTTAAATAAGTTAATTTTATATTATGAGAAAATTACCCCGTAAAATGGGTATATTTGCCGATATAAGAAAATAATCCCGTAAAACATGTATATTTATGAATTTGTGAAAATAACCCCATAATAGTGCTATTAATTTAATATCAGAAAACGATCCCGTAAAAGTGGTATATTTATCAATATAATAAAAGAATTCCGTAAGACGTGTATATTTATGAATCTGAGAAAACAACCCCGTAAAAATAGTGTGATTGCGAGTATGAAAAAAAAGCTTCTTAGAAGGGGTAAATTTTTTAATATGAGAAAACAACCCCGTAAGAGGGGTATATTTATAAATATTAACAAACAACTCCGCACTATGGGGATATTTATCAATCAGAGAAAATAACCCTGTAATTTAGTATATTTATGAGTATGGAAAAACAACCCCTTAAATTGGTTAATTTTATAATATGAGAAAACAACCCCATAAAAGGGGTATATTTGCTAATATAAGAAAATAATCCAGTAAAACGTGTATATTTATAAATATGAGAAGACAACCCCATAAAAGTATTATAATTGCGAGTATGAGAAAACAGCCTCGTAGAACTAGTAAATTTTTTAATATGACAAAACAACCCCGTAAGATGGGTATATTTATAAATATTAGAAAACAACACCGCAATGCGGGGATATTTATCAATCGGAGAAAATAACCCCGTAATTTTGGTATATTTGTGACTACAAGAAAATAACCCCTTAAATGGGTTAATTTTAGTAAAAGGGGTATATTTGTCAATATAAGAAAATAACCATGTAAAACGTGTATATTTATGAATCTGACAAAACAACCCCATAATAATGCTAATAATTTAATATGAGAAAATAGCCCTATGAAAGTGGTATATTTATTAATATATGAAAATAAATATTTGTTAATATATGAGAATAACTCCGTAAGACGTGTATATTTATGAACCTTAGAAAACAACCCCGTAAAAATAGTGTAATTGCAAGTCTGAGAAAACAATCTCGTAGAAGGGGTAAATTTTCTAATATGATAAAACAACCCTGTAATACGAGTATATTTATCAATCGGAAGAGATAACCCCATAATTTTGGTATATTTGTGCGTATGAGTAAACAACCTCTTAAATGGGTAAATTTTACAATATGAGAAAATAATCCCGTAAAAGGGGTATTTTTTCGATATAAGAAAATAACCCTGTAAACGTGTTTATTTATGAATTTGAGAAAGCAACCCCATAAAAGTGTTAATAATTTAATAAGAGAAAACGACCCTGTAAAAGTGGTATGTTATCCGTATAAGAAAATAACCTCGTAAAACGTGTATATTTATGAATCTAAGAATCAACCCCGTAAAAGTAGTGTAATTGCGAGTCTGAGAAAACAACCTCGTAGAAGGGGTGAATTTTTTAACATGAGAAAACAACCCCTTAATACGGTGATATTTATCAATCGGAGAAAATAACTCTCTAATTTTAGTATATTTGTGAGTATGGGAAAACAACCCCTTAAATGTGTTCATTTTTTAATATGAGAAAACCACTCCGTAAAAGAGGTATATTTGTCAATATAAGAAAATAACCCTGTAAAACATGTAGATTTATAAATTTGAGAGAACAACACTGTAAAAGTATTGTAACTGCGATTATGAGAAAATAGCCTAGTAGAAGGGATAAATTTTTTAATATGAGAAAACAACCCTTTAAGAGGGGTATATTTATAAATATTAGAAAACAACCCCGTAATGCAGTCAATCAGAGAATATAACCCCGTAATTTTGGCACATTTTCTGAAAATTAGAAAACAACCCCTTAAATGGGTTAATTATATAATATGAGAAAACAACCCCGTAGAAGAGGTATATTTGTCAATATAAGAAAATAACACCGTAAAACGTGTATATTTATGAATATGATAAAACAACCCTGTAAGAAGGATACATTTTTAAATATTAACCCCGTAATACGGGGATATTAATCAATCAAAGAAAATAATCCCGTAATATTGGTATATTTGTGAGTATGAGAAAACAACCCCTCAAATGGGGTAATTTTAGAATATGAGAAAATAACCTCGTAAGAGGTGTATATTTATAAATATTAGCAAACAACCCCGTAATACGGGGATATTTATCAATCAGAGAAAATGTCACGACCCCACCCGTGGGCCCGTGACCGGCACTAGGGAATGGGTAGGCTTAAGGCCACCGAAACCCGTAGTAAGCCTGACACTCACTGATTTAAACAAATCTCATCTAAAATTAATATTATTAAAACCACAAATTATCTTAATAGCTACATTCTACATAAATACTTGATTACGCCCGGAAAAACTAGGCGAGACCAAGCTCGGAAAATTTACAACCGATACATCTACTAATATCAACATGAGAATCTAAGATTTACCAATTTACATACCAAATCAAATACATCACCCGATAATGAAGGAGTCGGGTTACTGAATAAGAGTCGCGAGAGGATTAACAGTCACGAATCTGAAAAAAAAAACATAAATGGAGACTGTCAATCTCGAGAGTGAGTTAAAATCAAATAATCTAGGGACTATTGCTTCTTCTCAGAAAACATAGATTATTCAAATCGATATCAAACCATACTATAATCATACCCTACTATTTCCTTCACATAAAATATTAATCATTCGAATCAAAATATCAACCATGCACGTAAATACAATCCATATTATAATCATACCATAATAAATAAATAAATGAATAAATAAAAATATATTTTTACTTTTACGGGACGAGTGGCTCAGTAGAACCCTAAACCCCAAAATCTAGTAGCCATTCGGCTCTCTTAATCCAATAAGATCGCTCGAGAGCAATGCTCGACCAGTGGACCTTACCTCCGGTCACTTAAATATCCAAATAAGAAAACTAGTAGCCATTCGGCTCTCTTAATCCAATACGACTGGCGCCAGAGCAATGCTCACCGGACCTTACTCACCGTCACTTAAGTATCCAAATAAGAAATCTAGTAGCCATTCGGCTCTCTTAATCCAATAAGATTGGCGCCCCGAGAGCAATGCTCGACCAGGACCTTACCTCCGGTCACCGTCACTTAAGTATCCAAATAAGCTGGCGCCCCGAGAGCAATGCTCGACCAGGACCTTACTCCGTAATTTACAAATCAGCCCAGAGCCATGCTCGACCGTGGCAAACCCATGAAGATCTTATTACATGTCCATGATCATTACCGCAGTCCGATGTAACCCATCAGCAAGATGTTCTACAAGCCACGTTTCCCAAGACAATCATCCATTTAATAAATATCATTATCTGATGAACTCAACCAACACATATCGATATAAAGATTAAAGATCTAAGGTAAAACAACGTGCAATTTGTGAGGAGAAAAATAATAACGTTTATCTTATTATAACATACTAATAATAATATTTATATTATTTCAAATATTAATAATCAAATGAAATCATTTATTTTGCGATACTAATAATCATATTAAGCACAAATTCTAAATAGCATATTAAAATCGGACTAGCAATAAGCAAAGATTAAATGACTTTAACTCAATTGGGCGACCTCCTAGCTCGCTCCGGTGCCTCGGTTGGAGCGAAACAATGACAGATCATCTAGTCACGGAAAACAATTTATCAAAACAAACAATCGATCATTAATCCTAGGTCTAGACTCACAGGACTAACTGCCTAAGAATCTCGACGGAGAATTCTCACGAAAATCCCAGAACCTCCCCTACAACACGAACATTACCCCCCGTAAAAGCGGGTCCAGGACTGCCGGAAAAACACTCCAAATATCCAACAATTTAAACAACGGGAGTCGGGTCCCCAAACTTCACTATTTCCCGACTCCGCCACACAGCACAAAATACGACTATGGCAGGCCAACTGACAGACAAATATTTATGACTCACAAGTATCATCAAATACTCAATAATCCAATAGACACAATTAAACCAAGAATTCCAAAATTAACGGGCCAAAGATAATTACCGAGACGCCGGCTGTTTCGGCCGGAGTCCGATCGACGATCCGAACACACCATCGGACTCACAACGACGCGCTGATGACGATCCCCGCTTTCGATTTTCTGATCTAACACCCGATCATCCGGAGAGATTTGCAGACGATCTCGACTGTCGATTCGCAAACGAAGCCCGATCGCCACGAAACTAGTGCCATCGCGAAGCTTGAGCTGAGGAGAGTCGGGATACGTCCTCCGATCGTTCATCCTCCACCGGAGCTCGCCGAAAAAGCCCAAAAACGCCGGCTGCCACCATTTTCTCTCTCCACCGGATCTTCCGTTTCCGGCCACCACTGTCGACACCGCCGCCGCCAAAACAAAGTGGGAGGAGTCGATCGCAGCACTAAGATCGGACCACCGACGCCGAAGCGCCGACGGCAGAAGGAAGCCGCCATCTTCCTCCTCGCAGTCTTAGCTGCCGCCGGGTGCCTGGGCCGTCAGCCAGCGCCCGGACAGACGGCCCGATGCAGCCTCCTTCCTCCGCTGGCCTCTCTCTCTCCCCGACATCTCTCTTCCTCCCTTCTTCTTCCCCGATTTCTTTCCCTTCAATATCGACATTTGACCCTTGAACTTTTCCTTATTGCAATTTGGTCCCTCAACTTTCTTAATTACTTACAATTTCATCCTGCAGAATTCCAATTTGACCCCCAAACATCTTTTAGCCTTTCAATTAAGCCTCTAACTATTTAATTTGGGCCAAATCCAAATTATTGAAAATACACAATTACAAAAATACCCCTGACCGACATATTTATTTACAAAAATACCAAACTCACAAATTTCCATTAAAACCCCATAAAAATAACATTATACTTTCAATCCTTATTCCAAAATAAATTTCCAATTTAGTCCTAACACACAATTAAATTAAATAATCAATTTCCAACTTAAAATTTAATACTACTAATCAATTATAATACCAATTTTCCCAAAATTCTTTTATAAAAACATCCTTTATAATTTCTTCCAAAATTTTTCAATATATAATTTTACTTATATAAATATGCATTTGGGAAAATTTTGAATAACCAAAATATAATCATTTCAAATTAAACCCAATAATAATGAAGCTAAAATTAACTTAAATAAAAACTCATTATTAAATATATAAAAATTCCGGGTGTTACAGAAAATAACTCTGTAATTTTGGTATATTTGGGAGTATGAGAAAAGAACCCCTTAAATGGGTTAATTTTATAATATGAGAAAACAACCCTGTAAAAGGGGTATATTTGTTGATATAAGAAAATAACCCCGTAAAACTTTTATATTTATGAATTTGAGAAAACAATCCCATAATAGTGCTAATAATTTATTATGAGAAAACAACCCCGTAAAAGTGGTATATTTATCGATGTAAGAAAATAACCACGTAAAGCGTGTATATTTATCAATATAAAAAATAATCCCGTAAAACGTGTATACCTATGAATGTGAGAAAATAAATCCGTAAATGTAGTATAATTGCGAGTATGAGAAAACAACATCGTAGACCGGGTAAATTTTTTAATATTCGAAAACAACCCCGTAATACGGGGGTATTTATCAATTGGAGAAAATAACTCCGTAATTTTGGTATATTTATAAGTATGACAAAACAACTCCTTAAATGTGTTAAATTTTATAATATGTGAAAACAACCCCGTAAAAAAGGGGTATATTTGTCGATATAAGAAAATAACCCCGTAAAATGTGTATATTTATGAATTTGACAAAATAACCCCATAATACTGAAAATTATTTAATATGAGAAAATGACCCCATAAAAGTGGTATTTTTATCAATATAAAAAACAACCCCGTAAAAAGGGTATATTTGTTGATATAAGAAAATAACCCCGTAAAACTTTTATATTTATAAATTTGAGAAAACAACCCCATAATAGTGCTAATAATTTATTATGAGAAAATGACCCCATAAAAGTTGTATATTTATCGATGTAAGAAAATAACCACGTAAAGCGTGTATATTTATCAATATAAAAAAATAACCCCGTAAAACGTGTATACTTATGAATGTGAGAAAACAAATCCGTAAATGTAGTGTAATTGCGAGTATGACAAAACAACATCGTAGACCGGGTAAATTTTTTAATATTCGAAAACAACCCCGTAAGAGGGTTATATTTATAAATATTAGAAAACAACCCCATAATACGGGGGTATTTATCAATTGGAGAAAATAACTCCGTAATTATGGTATATTTATGAGTATGACAAAACAACTCCTTAAATATGCTAATTTTATAATATGAGAAAACAACCCCGTAAAAAAGGGGTATATTTGTCGATATAAGAAAATAACCCTGTAAAATGTGTACATTATGAATCTGAGAAAATAACCCCGTAAAAGGGATTTAATTATAAATATTTGAAAACAACCCCTTAATACAGGGATATTTTATCAATCGGAGAAAATAACACCGTAATATTGGTATATATGGGAGTATGACAAAACAACCCCTTAAATGGGTTAATTTTATAATATGAGAAAATAACACCATAAAAGGGGTATATTTGTCCATATAAGAAAATAACCCCGTAAAACGTGTATATTTATGAATCTGAGAAAATAATCCCGTAAGAGGGGTATATTTATAAATACTTGAAAACAACCCTGTAATACGGGGAATTTATCAATCGGAGAAAATAACCCCGTAATATTGGTATATTTCTGAGTATGAGAAAACAACCCTTTAAATGGGGTAATTTTAGAATATGAAAAAATAACCCCGTAAAAGGGGTATATTTGTAGATATAAGAAAATAACCCCATAAAACATGTATATTTATGAATCAGAGAAAACAACCCCATAATGGTGGTAATAATTTATTATGAGAAAACTACCCCGTAAAAGTGTTATATTTATCAATCTGAGAAAATAACCCCGTAAAACGCATATATTTATGAACCTAAGAAAACAACCCCGTAAAAGTAGTGTAATTGCAAGTCTGAGAAAACAGCCTCGTTAGAAGGTGTAAATTTTTTAATATGAGAAAATAACCCCGTAATACGGGGATATTTATCGATCAGAGAAAATAACCCCGTAATTTTGGTATATTTGTGAGTATGAGAAAACGACCCCTTAAATGGGGTAATTTTAGAATATGAGAAAATAAACAAGTAAAAGAGTACATTTATCGATATAAGAAAATAACCCCGTAAAAACGTGTATATTTATGAATATGAGAAAACAACCCCGTAAGAGTGGTATATTTATAAATATTTGAAAACAACCCCATAATAGTGCTAATAATTTATTATGAGAAAACGGCCCCGTACATGTGGTTTATTTATCAATGTAAAAGAATAACCTCGTAAAATATGTATATTTATCAATATAAGAAAATATCTTCGTAAAACGTGTATATTTATGAATATGAGAAAATAAACTCGTAAAAGAAGTGTAATTTCGAGTCTGAGAAAACAACCTCATTAGAAGGGATAAATTTTTAATATGAGAAAACTACACCGTAAGAGGGGTATATCTATAAATATTAAAAAAAAACTCCGTAATACGAGGATATTTATCAATCGAAGAAAATAACTCCATAATTTTGGTATATTTGTAAGTAAGAGAAAACGACCCCTTAAATGGATTAATTTTATAATATGAAAAAATAACCCTGTAAAAGGAGTATATTTGTCGATATAAGAAAATAACCACAAAGAACATGTATATTTATGAATTTGAGAAAACAATACCATAATTGTGCTAATAATTTATTATTAGAAAATGACCCCGTAAAAGTAGTATATTTATCAATATAAGAAAGTAACCTCGTAAAACGTGTATATTTATGAATATGAGAAAACAACAGCGTAAAAGTAGTGTAATTGCGAGGCTGAGAAAACAACGTCGTTAGAAGGGGTAAATTTTTTAATATGAGAAAATAACCCAGTAATACGGGGATATTTATCAATGAGAGAAAATAACCTCGAAATTTTGGTATATTTGTGATTATGAGAAACAACCCCTTAAATGGGGTAATTTTAGAATATTCTCATAACCCCGTAAAAGGGTTATATTTGTCGGTATAAGAAAATATCCTAGTAAATCTTGTATATTTATGAATTTGAGAAAACAACACCGTAAAAATAGTGTAATTGCGAGTGTGAGAAAACAGCCTCGTTAGAAGAGGTAAATTTTTTAATATGAGAAAATAACTCTGTAATACGGGGATATTTATCAATGGGAGAAAATAATCTCGAAATTTTGGTATATTTGTAAGTATAAGAAAACAACCCATTAAATGGGGTAAATTTAGAATATGAGAAAATAACCCCGTAAAAGGGGTATATTTGTCGATATAAGAAAATAACCTCATAAAACGTGTACATTTATGAATTTGAGAAAATAACCTCATAATAGTGTTAATAATTTATTATGAGAAAACAACCCCATAAAAGTGGTATATTTATAAATATAAGAAAATAACCTTGTAAAATGTGTACATTTATTAATCTGATAGAACAACCCCGTAAAAGTAGTATAATTTGTGAGGCTGAAAAAACAGCCCGTTAGAAGTGGTAAATTTATCGATTGGAGAAAACAACTCCGTAATTTTGGTATATTTATGAGTATGACAAAACAACTCCTAAATGTGTTAATTTTATAATATGTGAAAACAACCCCGTAAAAAGGGTATATTTGTTGATATAAGAAAATAACCCCGTAAAACTTTTATATTTATAAATTTGAGAAAACAACCCCATAATAGTGCTAATAATTTATTATGAGAAAATGACCCCATAAAAGTGGTATATTTATCGATGTAAGAAAATAACCACGTAAAGCGTGTATATTTATCAATATAAAAAAATAACCCCGTAAAACGTGTATACTTATGAATGTGAGAAAACAAATCCGTAAATGTAGTGTAATTGCAAGTATGACAAAACAACATTGTAGACCGGGTAAATTTTTTAATATTCGAAAACAACCCCGTAAGAGGGTTATATTTATAAATATTAGAAAACAACCCCATAATACGGGGGTATTTATCAATTGGAGAAAATAACTCCGTAATTATGGTATATTTATGAGTATGACAAAACAACTCCTTAAATATGTTAATTTTATAATATGAGAAAACAACCCCGTAAAAAAGGGGTATATTTGTCGATATAAGAAAATAACCCCGTAAAATGTGTATATTTATGAATTTGACAAAACAACCCCATAATACTGAAAATTATTTAATATGAGCAAATGACCCCATAAAAGTAGTATATTTATCAATATAAAAAATAACCCCATAAAACGGGTATATTTATGAATGTGAGAAAACAACCCCGTAAAAGGGATATATTTGTTGATATAAGAAAATAACCCCGTAAAACTTTTATATTTATGAATTTGAGAAAACAACCCCATAATAGTGCTAATAATTTATTATGAGAAAACGACTCGGTAAAAGTGGTATATTTATCGATGTAAGAAAATAATCCCGTAAAGTGTGTATATTTATCAATATAAGAAAATAACCTCGTCAAACGTGTATATTTATGAATGTGAGAAAACAAATCTGTAAATGTAGTGTAATTGCGAGTATAAGAAAACAACATCGTACACCGGGTAAATTTTTTAATATTCAAAAACAACCCCGTAAGAGGGTTATATTTATAAATATTAGAAAACAACCCCATAATACGGGGGTATTTATCAATTGGAGAAAATAACTCCGTAATTTTGGTATATTTATGAGTATGACAAAACAACTCCTTAAATGTGTTAATTTTATAATATGAGAAAACAACCCCGTAAAAAGGGGTATATTTGTCGATATAAGAAAATAACTCCGTAAAATGTGTATATTTATGAATTTGACAAAACAACCCCATAATACTGCTAATTATTTAATATGAGAATACGACCCCATAAAAGTGGTATATTTATCAATATAAAAAATAACCCCGTAAAACGGGTATGTTTATGAATATGACAAAACAAGCCCGTAATACGGGGATATTTATCAATTGGAGAAAATAACCCCGTAATTTTGGTATATTTGTGAGTATGAGAAAACAACCTCTTAAATGGGTTAATTTTATAATATGAGAAAATAACCCCGTAAAAGGTGTATATTTATCGATATAAGAAAATAAACCCGTAAAACGTGTATATTTATGAATTTGATAAAATAACCCCATAATACTGCTAATTATTTAATATGAGAAAACAACTCCATAAAAGTGGTATATTTATCAATATAAGAAAATAACACCGTAATACGGGCATATTTATGAATCTGAGAAAATAACCCCGTAATTTTTGTATATTTGTGAGTAAGAGAAAACAACCCCTTAAATGTGTAATTTTAGAAAATGAGAAAATAACCCGTAAAAGGGGTATATTTGTCGATATAAGAAAATAACATCGAAAACGTGTATATTTATGAATTTGAGAAAACAACCCCATAATAGTGTTAATAATTTATTATGAGAAAATGACCCCGTAAAAGTTGTATATTTATCAATGTAAGAAAATAACCTCGTAAAACTTGTATATTTGTCAATCAAAGAAAAATAACCTCGTAAATCGTTTATATTTATGAATCCGAGAAAACAAACCCGTAAAAGTAGTGTAATTGAGAGTCTAAGAAAACAACTCCGTAAGAGGGGTATATTTATAATTATTTGATAACAACCCCGTAATACGGGGATATTTATCAATCAGAAAAAATAACCCCGTAATTTTTTTATATTTATAAGTATGAGAAAACAACCCCTTAAATGGGTTAATTTTAGAATATGAGAAAACAACCCCGTAAAAGGGGTATATTTGTTGATATAAGAAAATAATCCCGTAAAACGTGTATATTTATAAATTTGACAAAACAAACCCGTAATAGTGCTAATAAATTAATATGAGCAAACGACCCCATAAAAGTGTTATATTTATCAATATAAGAAAATAACCCCGTAAAACGTGTGTATTTGTGAATATGAGAAAATAACCCCATAAGTAGTGTAATTGCGAGTCTGGAAAACAGCCTCGTTAGAAAGTGTAAATTTTTTAATATGAGAAAACAACCCTGTAAGAGGGGTATATTATAAATATTAGCAAACAACCCCATAATACGGGGATATTTATCAATCGGAGAAAATAACCCTGTAATTTTAGTATATTTGTGAGTATGAGAAAACAACCTATTAAATAGGTTAATTTTATAATATGAGAAACCCTGTAAAAGTGTTATATTTGTCGATAAAAGAAAATAATCCCGTAAAACGTGTGTACTTATGAATTTGAGAAAACAACCCCATAAAGTGCTAATAATTTATTATGAAAAAATGACCCCGTACAAGTGGTATATTTATCAATGTAAGAAAATAGCCCCGTAAAAGATGTATATTTATCAATATAAGAAAATATCTCCGTAAAACGTGTATATTTATGAATCTCATAAAACAAACCCATAAAAGTAGTGTAATTACGAGTCTGAGAAAACAGCCTCGTAGAAGGGATAAATCTTTTAATATGAGAAAATAACTCCGTAATAGGGGTATATTTATAAATATTTAAAAATAACCCCGTAATACAGGAATATTTATCAATCGGAGAAAATTACCCCGTAATATTGGTATATTGTGAGTATGAGAAAACAACCCCTTAAATAGGTAATTTTAGAATATAAGAAAATAACCCCGTAAAAGGGGTATATTTGTCGATATAAGAAAATAACCCTATAAAACGTGTATATTTATGAATTTGAGAAAACAACCCCATAATAGTGCTAATAATTTATTATGAGAAGCCGACCCCGTAAAAGTGGTATATTTATCAATATAAGAAAATAACCTCGTAAAATGTGTATATTTATGAATATAAGAAAACAAACCCGTAAAAATAGTGTAACTGCGAGTCTGAGAAAAGAGCCTCGTAGAACGGGTAAATCTTTTAATATGAGAAAACAACTCCGTAAGAGGAGTATATTTATAAAAATTTGAAAACAACCCCGTAATACGGGGATATTTATCAATCAGAGAAAATAACCCGTAATATTGGTATATTGTGAGTATGAGAAATCAACCCCTTAAATGAGTTAATTTTAGAATATGAGAAAACAACCTCGTAAAAGGTGTATATTTATCGATATAGGAAAATAATTCCATAAAATGTGTATATTTATGAATTCGAGGAAACAACCCCGTAATAGTTCTATAATTTAATATGAGAAAGCCACCTCGTAAAAGTGTTATATTTATCAATATAAGAAAATAACCCCATAAAACGTGAATATTTATGAATCTGAGAAAATAACCCAGTAAAAGTAGTGTAAGTATAATTGGGAGTCTGAGAAAACAACATCGTTAGAAGGTATAAATTTTTTAATATGAGAAAACAACCCCGTAAAAGGGTTATATTATAATTATAAGCAAGAAACCCCATAATACGAGCATATTTATCGATCGGAGATAATAACCCCAAAATTTTGGTATATTTGTGAGTATGAGAAAACAACCCCTTAAATCGGGTAATTTTAGAATATGAGAAAGTAAACTAGTAAAAGGGTACATTTATCGATATAAGAAAATAATCTCGTAAAACGTGTATATTTATGAATCTGAGAAAACAACCCAGTAAGAGTGGTACATTTATAAATAGTTGAAAACAACCTCGTAATACAGGATATTTATCAATTAGAGAAAATAACTTTGTAATATTGGTATATTTGTAAGTATGAAAAAACAACCCCTTAAATGGCGTCATGTTTGAATATGAGAAAATAACCCGTAAAAGTGGTATATTTGTCGATATAAGAAAATAACTCCGAAAACATGTATATTTATGAATTTGAGAAAACAGCCCCATAACAGTGCTAATAATTAAATATGAAAAAACAACCTCGTAAAAGTGGTATATTTATCAATGTAAGAAAATAACTTCGAAAAACATGTATATTTATCAATATAAGAAAATAACCCTGTAAAACGTGTGTATTTATGGACTGAGAAAATAAACCCGTAAAAGTAGTGTAATTGCGAGTATGAGAAAACATCATCGTAGAAGGGGTAAATCTTTTAATATAAGAAAATAACCCGGTAAAAGGGGTATATTTGTCGATATAAGAAAATAACCCTATAAAACGTGTATATTTATGAATTTGAGAAAACAACCCCATAATAGTGCTAATAATTTATTATGAGAAGCCGACCCCGTAAAAGTGGTATATTTATCAATATAAGAAAATAACCTCGTAAAATGTGTATATTTATAATATAAGAAAACTTAGTAAACCCGAGTATAGAAATGTGTAACATAGTATTTTTGTGCAATGTGGCGGAGAAATAGAGCCCTCAGAATTAACTAGTCCCGGACCCGCTTTACGGGGTAATGTTCGTGTTGTAGGGAGGTTCCGCCGATTTAGAATTCTTCCGAGTCGATTCTGAGAAAATACCCCTAGGAGTCTAGACATGGATTGAGATGATAAATTATTTTCCGGAAGAGGCCTCGCAACCGAGCGTAGCCATAGGAGGTCGCCTAACTATAGCAGGTAAATCTATTTAGAATTAATATGAATTTCACTTGATTATTAATATTTGAAATAATATAAATATTATTATTAGTATGTTATATAAGATAAAGCGTTATTATTTTTCCCTAATGCACGTTGTATCTTCATTTCATGTGTTGGTTGAGTTCATGAGATAATAATGATTTATTTATTATATGATGATTGCTGATTGGGAAAAACATCTTGCTTGCCGCAGTGGGTTACATCGGAGACCCATATGATTATGGACATAAATTATGGATTGCCCGATAGTTAAGGTCCTCGATCGGCGGTACTCTGGTGCCTGGCGCCCAGTCGGAGGTGTCACCCTCCTTATTGGATTAGAGAGCCAAAATGGAAATCATTTGTTAGAATTCTATCTGTCCCAAAGGAAAAGTAAATATATTTTTGTTATTCATTTATTTATTTATTATGGTATGATTGGATAATATGGATTGGTTGTATTTAAAATAACAACCTCGTAAAAGGTGTAGATTTATTTTCCATATCCATTAGTTTGATTTTAGATCTATTTGAGAAATGAATGTTTTGGTTATTCAAATTTTTTTTCCAAATGCTTAAATCGTAATTTATAAAAACACCCTTAATTGAAAGGCTAAGAAGTTTGGGGGTCAAATTGTGGATGAAATTGTAGTAATTTTGAGGGACCAAATTGTAATAAGGAAGTTCGAAAATTTCCATGCGAGTATGTGTTAATTATTACACCAAGAAGAGTTGTGGGGAATATAATTATAAATGAGTTATTGGCAGTAAGTGAGACTCGGCGATGTAGTTTGATGATTTTAATCGCCCGCAAATCTCTCGTAATTCGAAGCCCACTGCCGGTCGCTGCCCCTTAATTTTTCTTTGGCCCGCCTATTAAAATTTTAGAAATGGATTATATTGAGTATTTGATGATTTTTGTGAGTCAAAATATTTGTCGTTAGCTGCCATAGTATTTTGTCTTTGTGTGGTCGGGAAATAGTGAAGTTTGGGGACCCGACTCCTATTGTTTGAATCGTTAAGTATTTGAAGTGTTCTTCTCGACAGTCCTGGACCCGCTTTACGGGGTAATGTTCATGTTGTGGGGAGGTTCTGCCGATTTTCGGTGAGAATTCTTCCCGAGTCGAGATTCTTAGACAGTCAGTCTAGGAGTCTAGACCTAGGATTAATGATGGATTGTCTCGGTATTGATAAATTATTTTCCGTGATTAGATGATCATTTGTTCGGCTCGCTCCTACCGAGGGCGAGATAGGAGGTCGCCCAATCTGAGTTAAAGTCATTTAATCTTTGCGCTATTGCTAGTCCGATTTTAATATGCTATTTAGAATTTGTGCTTAATATGATTATTAGTATCGCAAAATAAATGATTTCACTTGATTATTAATATTTGAAATAATATAAATATTATTATTATTATGTTATAATAAGATAAACGTTATTATTTTTCCCCTCACAAATTGCACGTTGTTTTACCTTAAATCTTTAATCTTCATTTCCGATATGTGTTGGTTGAGTTCATCAGATAATGATATTTATTATATGTGATGATTGCGAATTGGGAAATGTGGCTTGTAGAACATGCCACCTGGTGGGTTACATCAGGACCGCGTGCGCACCGGTAATGATTATGGACATAAGGTTATTATGGATTTGTTTGCCCGATCGAGCATTGCTCTGGCCGAGTTCGATTGATTGCCGGAGTTAAGGTCCCCGATCGAGCGATGCTCTCGGGCTTATTTGGAATTCAAGTGTTCAGTCGGAGGTAAGGACCTGATCGAGCTTGCTCTCTGGCCAGTCTTATTGGATTAAGAGAGCCAAAATGGTCAAGTAGATTTTGGGGTTTAGGGTTCTACCGAGCCACTCGTCCCGTAAAAGTAAATATATTTTTATTATTCATTTATTTATTTATTATGGTATGATTATAATATGGATTGTATTTACGTGCATGGTTGATATTTTGATTCGAATGATTGATATTTTTATGTGAAGGAAATAGTAGGGTATGATTATAGTATGGTTTGATATACTGATTTGAATAATCTATGTCTTCTGAGAAGAAGCAATAGTCTCTAGATTATTTGATTTTAACTCACTCTAGACCGATCATTTTTTTTTTCAGATTCGGATCTAGTTCTCCGCGACTCTTATTCAAGAATCACTCCTTCATCATCGGGTGATGTATTTGATTTGGTATGTAAATTGGTAAATCTTAGATTCTCCGCAGTAGTAATTAGTAGATGTATCAGTTGTAAATTTTCTGAGCTTCGGGTCTCGCCTAGTTTTTCTGGTAGACCGAAGTAATTTTGTAAAGTGTAACTATTAAGATAAATTGTGGCTTTAATAATATTAATTTGAGATGAGATTTGTTTAAATCAGTGAGTGTCAGGCTTACTACGGGTTTCGGTGGCCTTAAGCCTACCCATTCCCTAGTGCCGGTCACGGGCCATGGGTGGGGTCGTGACAATTTATGAATTCGAGGAAACAACCCCGTAATAGTTCTATAATTTAATACGAGAAAGCGACCTCGTAAAAGTGTTATATTTATCAATATAAGAAAATAACCCCATAAAACGTGAATATTTATGAATCTGAGAAAATAACCCAGTAAAAGTAGTGTAAGTATAATTGGGAGTCTGAGAAAACAACATCGTTAGAAGGTATAAATTTTTTAATATGAGATAACAACCCCGTAAAAGGGTTATATTATAATTATAAGCAAGAAACCCTATAATACGAGCATATTTATCGATCGGAGATAATAACCCCAAAATTTTGGTATATTTGTGAGTATGAGAAAACAACCCCTTAAATCGGGTAATTTTAGAATATGAGAAAGTAAACTAGTAAAAGGGTACATTTATCGATATAAGAAAATAATCTCGTAAAACGTGTATATTTATGAATCTGAGAAAACAACCCAGTAAGAGTGGTACATTTATAAATAGTTGAAAACAACCTCGTAATACATGATATTTATCAATCGGAGAAAATAACTTTGTAATATTGGTATATTTGTAAGTATGAAAAACAACCCCTTAAATGGCATCATGTTTGAATATGAGAAAATAACCCGTAAAAGTGGTATATTTGTCGATATAAGAAAATAACTCCGAAAACATGTATATTTATGAATTTGAGAAAACAGCCCCATAACAGTGCTAATAATTAAATATGAAAAAACAACCTCGTAAAAGTGGTATATTTATCAATGTAAGAAAATAACTTCGAAAAACATGTATATTTATCAATATAAGAAAATAACCCTGTAAAACGTGTGTATTTATGGACTGAGAAAATAAACCCGTAAAAGTAGTGTAATTGCGAGTATGAGAAAACATCATTGTAGAAGGGGTAAATCTTTTAATATAAGAAAACAACTCCGTAAAAGGTATATATTTATAAATATTAGAAAAAAACTATATAATGCAGGAATATTTATCAATCGAAGAAAATAACCCCGGAATTTTCGTATATTTGTGAGTATGAGAAAACAACCCCTTAAATGGGTTAATTTTATAATATGAGAAAATAATCCCATAAAAGGGGTATATTTGTCCACATAAGAAAATAACCCCGTAAAATGTGTACATTATGAATCTGAGAAAATAACCCCGTAAAAGGGATTTAATTATAAATATTTGAAAACAACCCCTTAATACAGGGATATTTTATCAATCGGAGAAAATAACACCGTAATATTGGTATATCTGGGAGTATGACAAAACAACCCCTTAAATGGGTTAATTTTATAATATGAGAAAATAACACCATAAAATGGGTATATTTGTCCATATAAGAAAATAACCCCGTAAAACGTGTATATTTATGAATCTGAGAAAATAATCCCGTAAGAGGGGTATATTTATAAATACTTGAAAACAACCCCGTAATACAGGGAATTTATCAATCGGAGAAAATAACCCCGTAATATTGGTATATTTTTTAGTATGAGAAAACAACCCTTTAAATGGGGTAATTTTAGAATATGAAAAAATAACCCCGTAAAAGGGGTATATTTGTAGATATAAGAAAATAACCCCATAAAACATGTATATTTATGAATCAGAGAAAACAACCCCATAATGGTGGTAATAATTTATTATGAGAAAACTACCCCGTAAAAGTGTTATATTTTTCAATCTGAGAAAATAACCCCGTAAAACGCATATATTTATGAACCTAAGAAAACAACCCCGTAAAAGTAGTGTAATTGCAAGTCTGAGAAAACAGCCTCGTTAGAAGGTGTAAATTTTTTAATATGAGAAAATAACCCCGTAATACGGGGATATTTATCGATCAGAGAAAATAACCCCGTAATTTTGGTATATTTGTGAGTATGAGAAAACGACCCCTTGAATGGGGTAATTTTAGAATATGAGAAAATAAATAAGTAAAAGAGTACATTTATCGATATAAGAAAATAACCCCGTAAAAATGTGTATATTTATGAATATGAGAAAACAACCCCGTAAGAGTGGTATATTTATAAATATTTGAAAACAACCCCATAATAGTGCTAATAATTTATTATGAGAAAACGGCCCCATACATGTGGTATATTTATCAATGTAAAATAATAGCCCCGTAAAATATGTATATTTATCAATATAAGAAAATATCTTCGTAAAACGTGTATATTTATGAATATGAGAAAATAAACTCGTAAAAGAAGTGTAATTTCGAGTCTGAGAAAACAACCT
Source organism: Ricinus communis (assembly GCF_019578655.1). Lineage (NCBI taxonomy): Eukaryota > Viridiplantae > Streptophyta > Magnoliopsida > Malpighiales > Euphorbiaceae > Ricinus > Ricinus communis. The sequence continues at coordinate 15,889,965 of NC_063264.1, read as the reverse complement.
CGTTAGAAGGGATAAATTTTTAATATGAGAAAACTACACCGTAAGAGAGGTATATCTATAAATATTAAAAAAAAATTCCGTAGTACGAGGATATTTATCAATCGAAGAAAATAAATCCATAATTTTGGTATATTTGTAAGTAAGAGAAAATGACCCCTTAAATGGATTAATTTTATAATATGAAAAAATAACCCTATAAAAGGAGTATATTTGTCGATATAAGAAAATAACCACAAAGAACATGTATATTTATGAATTTGAGAAAACAATCCCATAATTGTGCTAATAATTTATTATTAGAAAACGACCCCGTAAAAGTAGTATATTTATCAATATAAGAAAGTAACCTCGTAAAACGTGTATATTTATGAATATGAGAAAACAACAGCGTAAAAGTAGTGTAATTGCGAGGCTGAGAAAACAACGTCGTTAGAAGGGGTAAATTTTTTAATATGAGAAAACAACCCAGTAATACGGGGATATTTATCAATGAGAGAAAATAACCTCGAAATTTTGGTATATTTGTGATTACGAGAAACAACCCCTTAAATGGGGTAATTTTAGAATATTCTCATAACCCCGTAAAAGGGTTATATTTGTCGGTATAAGAAAATATCCTAGTAAATCTTGTATATTTATGAATTTGAGAAAACAACATCGTAAAAATAGTGTAATTGCGAGTATGAGAAAACAGCCTCGTTAGAAGAGGTAAATTTTTTAATATGAGAAAATAACTCTGTAATACGGGGATATTTATCAATGGGAGAAAATAATCTCGAAATTTTGGTATATTTGTACGTATAAGAAAACAACCCATTAAATGGGGTAAATTTAGAATATGAGAAAATAACCCCGTAAAAGGGGTATATTTGTCGATATAAGAAAATAACCTCATAAAACGTGTATATTTATGAATTTGAGAAAATAACCTCATAATAGTGTTAATAATTTATTATGAGAAAACAACCCCATAAAAGTGGTATATTTATAAATATAAGAAAATAACCTTGTAAAACATGTACATTTATTAATCTGAGAGAACAACCCCGTAAAAGTAGTATAATTTGTGAGGCTGAAAAAACAGCCCGTTAGAAGTGGTAAATTTGTTAATTTGAGAAAACAACGCCGTAAGAGGGGTATATTTTTAAATATTAGAAAACAACCCCATAATACGGAGATATTTCAATCGGAGAAAATAATCCCGTAATTTTGGTATATTTGTGAGTATGAGAAAACGACCCCTTAAATAGATTAATTTATAATATCAGAAAATAACCCGTAAAAGTGGTATATTTGTCGATACAAGAGAACAATCTCGTAAAACATGTATATTTATGAATTTAAGAAAAGAAACCCATAATAGTGCTAATAATTTATTATGAGAAAACGACCCCGTAAAAGTGGTATGTTTATCAATATAAGAAAATAATCTCGTAAAACGTGTATATTTATGAATCTTAGAAAACAACCCTGTAAAAGTTGTATAATTGCGAGTCTGTGAAAACAGCCTTGTTAGAAGGGGTAAATTTTTTAATATGAGAAAACAACACCGTAAGAGGTGTATATCTATAAATATTAGATAACAACCATGTAATTTGGTATAATTGTGAGTACGAGAAAACAACCCCTTAAATAGGTTAATTTTAGAATTTGAGAAAACAACCCTATAAGAGGGGTATATCTATAAATATTAGAAAATAACACCGTAATACGCTGATATTTATCAATCGGTGAAAATAACCCCGTAATTTTGGTATATTTGTGAGTATGCAAAAATGACCCCTTAAAAGAATTAATTCTATAATATGAAAAAATAACCCCGTAAAAGGGTTATATTTGTCGATATAAGAAAATAGCCCCGTAAAACGTGTATATTTATGAATTTGAGAAAACAACCCCATAATAGTGCTAATGATTTATTATGAGAAAACGACCCCGTAAAAGTAGTATATTTATCAATATAAGAAAATAACCTCGTAAAATGTGTATATTTATGAATCTGAGAAAACAACACTGTAAGAGTCTGAGAAAACAACCTCGTTAGAAGGGAAAAATTTTTTAATATGAGAAAATAACCCCGTAAAAATAGTGAATAGCAGTCTTAGAAAACAGCCTCGTTAGAAGGGGTAAAATTTTTAATTTCAGAAAACAACCCCGTAATACGGGAATATTTACCAATTGGAGAAATAACCCCGTAATATTGGTATATTTGTGAGTATGAGAAATAACCCCTTAAATGGGGTAATTTTAGAATATGAGAAAATAACTCCGTAAAAGGGCTATATTTGTCGATGTAAAAAAATAACGTCGCAAAATGTGTATATTTATGAATTTGAGAAAACAACCCCATAATAGTGCTAATAATTTATTATGAGAAAATAACGTCGCAAAATGTGTATATTTATGAATTTGAGAAAACAACCCCATAATAGTGCTAATAATTTATTATGAGAAAATAATCCCGTAAAAGTTGTATATTTATCAATATAAGAAAATAACCTCGTAAACGAGTATATTTATGAATATGAGAAATCAACCCCGTAAAAGTAGTGTAATTGCGAGTTTGAGAAAACAGTATCGTTAGAAGTGGAAAATTTATTAATACGAGAAAATAACGCCGTAAGAGGGATATATCTATAAATATTATAAAACAACCCCGTAATATAGAGATATTTATTAATCGGAGAAAATAACCCCGTAATTTTGTTATATTTGTGAGTAATAGAAAACGACCCCTTAAATAGATTAATTTTATAATATGAGAAAATAAACCTATAAAAGCGAGAAAATTAACCCCCTAATAAGTGTATATTTATGAATTTGAGAAGACAACCCACATAATAGTGCTAAAAATCTATTATGAGAGAACGACTGCGTAAAAGTAGTATATTTAACAATATAAGAAAATAACCCCGTAAAACTTATATATTTATCAATTTAAGAAAATAACCTCGTAAAATGTGTATATTTATGAATCTGAAATACAACCCCATAAAAGTTGTGTAATTGGGAGTTTGAGAAAACAGCCTCGTTAGAAGGTGTAAATTTTTTAATATGAGAAAATAACCCCGTAAGAGGGGTATATCTATAAATATAACAAAACAACCCTGTGATACGGAGATATTTATCCATATACAAAAATAACCCTGTAATTTTGATATATTTGTGAGTATGAGAAAACGACCCCATAAGTGGATTAATTTTATAATTTGAGAAAATTACCCCGTAAAAGGATTATATTTGTCGATATAAGAACATAACCACGTAATACGTGTATATTTATAAATTTGAGAAAACAACCCCATAATAGTGTTAATAATATATTATGAGAAAATGACCCCGTAAAAGTGGTATATTTACCAATATAAGAAAATAACCTCGTAAAACGTGTATATTTATGAATCTGAAAAAATAATAGTGTAAAAGAAGTGAGTTGCGAGCCTTAGGAAACAACCTCGTTAAAAGGGTAAATATTTTAATATGAGAAAACAACCCCATAAAAGTAGTGAATTGCAAGTCTTAGAAAACGGCCTCGTTAGAGGGGGTAAATTTTTTAATATGAGATAACAACCCCATAATACAGGGATATTTATCAATTGGAGAAAATAATCCCAAAATTTTAGTATATTGGTGAGTATGAGAGAACAACCCCTTAAATGTGGTAATTCTAAAATATGAGAAAACAACTCTGTAAGAGGGGTATTATTTGTCGATGTAAGAAAATAACCTCGTAAAATGTGTATATTTATAAATTTGAAAAAATAACTATATAATAGTGCTAATAATTTATTATGAGAAAATGACCCCATAAAAGTGATATATTTATCAATATAAGAAAATAACCTCGTAAAACGTGTATACTTATGAATATGAGAAAACAACCCCATAAAATTGGTGTAATTGCGAGTATAAAAAAATAGCCTCGTTAAAAGGGGTAAATTTATTAATACGAGAAAATAACCTCATAACAGGGATATATATATAAATATTAGAAAACAACATCGTAATACGGGAATACTTATAAATCAGAGAACATAACCCCGTAATTTTGGTACATTTATGAGTATGAGTAAACAACCCCTTAAATGTGGTAATTTAGAATATGAGAAAATAACCCCGTAAAAGGGGTATATTTGTCGACATAAGAAAATAACCTTGTAAAACGTGTATATTTATTAATTTGAGAAAACAACCCGATAATATTGCTAATAATTTATTATGAGAAAATGACCCCGTAAAACTGGTATATTTATCAATATAAAAAAATAACCTCATAAAACGTGTATATTTATGAATCTGAGAAAACAACCCTGTACAAGTAGTGTAATTGCGAGTCTAAGAAAACAGGCTCGTTAGAGGTGGTATATTTTTTAATATGAGAAAATAACCCCGTAAGAGGGATATATCTATAAATATTAGAGAATAACCTTGTAATACGAGGATATTTATCAATAAGAGAAAATAACTCTGTAATTTTGGTATATTTGTGAGTATGAGAAAACGACGCATTAGATGGATTAATTTTATAATATGGGAAAATAACCCCGTAAAAGGGTTATATTTTTCAATATAAGAAAATAACGCCGTAAAACTTGTATATTTATGAATTTGAGAAGACAACCCCATAATAGTGCTAATAATCTATTATGAGAGAACGACCCCGTAAAAGTGGTATATTTATCAATGTAAGAGAATAACCCCGTAAAAGTTGTATATTTATCAACCTAAGAAAATAACCTCGTAAAACGTGTATATTTATGAATCTGAAAAACAACCCCGTAAAAGTAGTGTAATTGCGAGTATGAGAAAACAGCCTCGTTAGAAGGTGTCAATCTTTTAATATGAGAAAATAATCCCGTAAGAGGGGTATATCTATAAATATTAGAAAACAACCCCGTAATACGGGGATATTTATCAATCGGAGAAAATAACCCCGTAATTTTGCTATATTTGTGAGTATGAGAAAACGACCCCTTAAATAGATTAATTTTATAAAATGAGAAAATAACCCCGTAAAAGGGTTATATTTGTCGATATAAGAATATAACCCTGTAATACGTGTATATTTATGAATTTGAGAAACGAACCCTATAATAGTGCTAATAATTTATTATGAGAAAACGACCCTGTAAAAGTGGTATATTTATCAATATAAGAAAATAACCTCGTAGAACGTTTATATTTATGAATTTGAGAAAACAACACCATTAAAGTAGTGTAATTGCGAGTATGAGAAAACAGCATCGTTAGAATGGGTAAATTTTTTAATATGAGAAAACAACCCTATAATATGGGGATATTTATCAATTTAAGAAAATAATCTCGAAATTTTGGTATATTTGTGAGTATGAGAAAACAACCCCTTAAATGGGGTAATTTGATAGTATGAGAAAATAACTGCATAAAAGGGGTATATTTGTCAATGTAAGAAAATAACCTCATAAAATGTGTATATTTATGAGTTTGAGAAAACAACCCCATAAATAGTGCTAATAATTTATTATGAGAAAAACGACCCTGTAAAAGTGGTATATTTATCAATATAAGAAAATAACCTCGAAAAACGTATATATTTATGAATTTGAGAAAACAACCCCGTAAATGTAGTGTAATTGCGAGTATGAGAAAACAGCCCCGTTAGAAGGGCTAAATTTATTAATACGAGAAAATAACCCCGTAAGAGCGATATATCTATAAATATTAGAAAATAACCCCGTAATACGGGGATATTTATCAATCGGAGAAAATAACCCCGTAATTTTGTTATATTTGTGAGTAAGAGAAAACGACCCCTTAAATGGATTATTTTTATAATATGAGAAAATAACCCCGTAAAATGGTTATATTTGTCGATATAAGAAAATAACCCCGTAATACGTGTATATTTATGAATTTGAGAAAACAATCCCATAATAGTGCTAAAAAAAATTTATGAGAAAACGACCCCGTAAAAGTGGTATATTTATCAATATAAGAAGATAACCTCATAAAACATGTATATTTATGAATCTAAGAAAACAACACCGTAAAAGTAATGAATTGCGAGTCTGAGAAAACAGCCTTGTTATAAGGGGTAAATTTTTTAATATGAGAAAACAACCCCGTAAGAGGGGTATATATATAAATATTACAAAACAACCTCGTAATATGGAGATATTTATCAATTGGAGAAAATAACACTGTAATTTTGGTATATTTGTGAGTATGAGAAAACAACTCCTTAAATGAGTTAATTTTAAAATATGAGAAAACAACCCCGTAGAACGTGTATATTTGTCGATATAAGAAAATAAGCCCGTAAAAAGTATATATTTATGAATTTGAGGAAACAACCCCATAATAATGCTAATAATTTATTATGAAAAAACGACCATGTAAAAGTGGTATATTTATCAATGTAAGAAAATAACCCTGTAAAACATGTATATTTATCAATATAAGAAAATAACCTTGTAAAAGATGTATATTTATGAATCTGAGAAAATAAACCCGTAAAAGTAGTGTAATTGTGAGTCTGACAAAACAGCCTTGTTAAATGGGTAACTCATTTAATTTGGGAAAACAACTCTGTAAGAGGTGTATATTTATAAATACTAGAAAACAACCCCGTAATGCTGGGATACTTATCAATCAGAGAAAATAATCCCGTAATTTTTGTATATTAGTGAATATGAGAAAACAACCCCTCAAATGGGTTAATTTTATAATATGAGAAAATGACCCTGTAAAAGTGGTATATTTATTAATATAAGAAAACAACCCCGTAAAACGTGTATATTTATGAATATGAGAAAAGAACCCCCTAAAATCTGTATATTTATGAATTTAAGAAAATAATCTCATAAATCGTGTATATTTATTAATCGGAGAAAATAACCCCGTAATCTTATTATATTTTTGAATATGAGAAAAAACTTCATAAATAGGTTAATTTTAGAATATGAGAAAACAACCCCGTATAAAAGGGGTATATTTGTTGATATAAGAAAATAACCCCGTAAAATTGGTATATTTGTGAGTATGAGAAAACAACCATTTAAATGGTTTAATTTCAGAATATGAGAAAATAACCAGTAAAAGGGGTATATTTGATGATATAAGATAATAACCCCGTAAAATGTGTATATTCATGAATTTGAGAAAACAACCCCACAATAGTGCTAATAATTTAATATGAGAAAACGACCCCCGTAAAAGTGGTATATTTATCAATATAAGAAATAACCCGTAAAACGTGTATCTTTATGAATCTGAGTAAACAAGCCCGTAGAAGTAGTGTAATTGCGAGTCTGAGAAGACAACCACGTGGAAGGGGTCAATTTTTTAATATGAGAGAATAACCCCGAAATACAGGGATATTTATTGATATAAGAAAATAATCCTGTAATTTTGGTATATTTGTGAGTATTAGAAAACAACCACTTAAATAGGCAATTTTAGAATATGAGAAAATAACCCGTAAAAGGGACATATTTGTCGATATAAGAAAATAACCCTGTTAAACGTGCATATTTATGAATTTGAGAAAACAACCCATAATAGTGCTAATAATTTATTATGCGAAAACGACCCAGTAAAAGTGGTATACTTATCAGTATAAGAAAATAACTCGGTAAAATGTGTATATTTATGAATCTGAGAAAATAACCCCGTGAAAGTAGTGTAATTTCGAGTCTGAAAAAACAGCCTCGTAGAAGGAGTAAATATTTTAATATGAGAAAACAACCCCGTAAGAGGGGTATATTTATAATTATTAGCAAACAACCCCATAATACGAGGATATTTATCAATATGAGAAAATAAACCCGTAATTTTGGTGTGTTTGTGAGTATGAGAAAACAACCCTTTAAATGGGTTAATTTTATAATATGAAAAAATAACCCAGTAAAAGGGGTATATTTGGAGATATAAGAAAAAACCCCATAAAACGTGTATATTTATGAATTTGAAAAAATAACCGCATAATAGTGGTAATAATTTAATATGAGAAAACGACCCCGTAAAAGTGGTATATTTATCAATATAAGAAAATAACTCCGTAAAATGTGTATCTTTATGAATCTGAGAAAACAACCCCGTAAAAGTTGTGTAATTGCGAGTCTGAGAAAACAGGCTCATGGAAGTGGTAAATTTTTTAATATGAGAAAACAAGCCCGAAATACGGGGATATTTATCTATCGGAAAAAATAACCCTGTAATTTTTGTATATTTGTGAGTATGAGAAAACAATCCTTAAAATTGGTTAATTTTATATAAGAGGGGTATATATATAAATATTAGCAAACAACCCCGTAATACGGAGATATTTATCAATAAGAGAAAATAACCTCGTAATTTTGGTATATTTGTGAGTATGAGAAAACAACCCCTTAAATGGGTTAATTTTATAATATGAGAAAACAAACCAGTAAAAAGGGTATATTTGGCGATATAAGAAAACCCCGTAAAAGTGGTAACTTATCAATATAAGAAAATAACTCTTATGAATCTTAGAAAACAATCCCGTAAAAGTTGTGTAATTGCGAGTCTGAGAAAACAGACTCATGGAAGGGGTAAATTTTTTGATATGAGAAAACAAGTTCAAAATACGGGGATATTTATCAATTAAAAAAAATAACTGTAATTTTTGTATATTTGTGAGTATGAGAAAACAATCGCTTAAATTGGTTAATTTTATATAAGAGGGGTATATATATAAATATTAGCGAACAACCCCGTAATATGGAGATATTTGTCAATAGAAGAAAATAACCTCGTAATTGTGGTATATTTGTGAATATGAGAAAATAACCCCTTAAATGGGTTAATTTTATAATATGAGAAAACAACCTAGTAAAAAGGGTAATATTTGATGATATAAGAAAATGACCCCGTAAAACATGGACATTTATGAATTTGAGAATACAACCCCATAATAGTGCTAATAATTTAATATGAGAAAATGACTCTGTAAAAGTGGTATATTTGTCAATATAAGAAAATAACTCCGTAAAATGTGTATATTTATGAATATGAGAAAATAACCCCGTTAGAGTAGTGCAATTGCGAGTCTGAAAAAACAGCCTCGTAGAAGGGGTAAATTTTTTAATATGAGAAAACAACCTCGTAAAAGAGGTATATTTATCATAATTTACCCCTTCTACGAGGCTGTTTTTTCAGACTCGCAATTGCACTACTCTAACGGGGTTATTTTCTCAGATTCATAAATATACACGTTTTACGGAGTTATTTTCTTATATTGACAAATGTACCACTTTTACAGAGTCATTTTCTCATATAAAATTATTAGCACTATTATGGGGTTGTTCTATCAAATTCATAAATATACACATTTTATGGGATTATTTTTTTATATCGACAAATATACCCCTTTTACGGGGTTGTATTCTCACATTAAAATTAACCCAAATAAGAGTTTATTTTCTCATACTCACAAATATACCAAAATTACAGGGTTATTTTCTTCGATTGATAAATATCCCCGTATTACAGGGTTGTTTTCTCATATTAAAAAATTTACTCGTTCTACGAGGCTGTTTTCTCATACTCGCAATTACACTACTGTTACGGGGTTGTTTTCTCAAATTTATAAATATACACGTTTTACGGGATTATCTTCTTATATTGATAAATATACCCCTTTTACGGGGTCATTTTATCACATTAAATTATTAGCACTATTATGGCGTTGTTTTGTTAAATTAATAAATATACACGTTTTACGTGGTTATTTCTTATATCGATAAATATACCCCTTTTACGGGGTTATTTTCGCATATTAAAAAATTTACTCCTTATACAAGGTTATTTTTTTCGATTGATAAATATCCTCGTATTTTAGGATTGTTTTCTTATATTAAAAATTTTTCCCTTCTACGAGGCTGTTTTCTCAGACTCGCAATTAGACTACTGTTACAGGGTTGATTTCTCAAATTCATAAATATACACATTTTACGAGGTTATTTTGTTATATTGATAAATATACTACTTTCACGGGGTCATTTTCTAATATTAAATTATTAGCACTATTATGGGATTTACTCAAATTCATTAGTATACACGTTTTACAAGGTTATTTTCTTATCTCGATAAATATACCCCTTTTACGGGGTTGTTTTCTCATATTATAAAATTAACCCATTTAAGGGGTTATTTTCTCATACTCACAAATATACCAAAATTACTGGGTTATTTTCTCTGATTGATAAATACCCCCGTATTACGAGGTTGTTTTCTCATATTAAGAAATTTAACACCCTTAGTTGTAATAATAATAATCCTATATATATATATATATATATATATTAAAAAAAAAATCTCTTTTCTCCTCCCTCTCTTTCCTTCCTCCCTCTTCCTCTCCCCTTCCCCCCATTTTCTTCTCTTCCCGGCAGCCCATTCTTCCCACGCACGTCGCCAACGCCTTCCTCCTTCCCGCTCTGCAGCCCCTTCCCTCCTTTCCGTCGGCGTTGTCAAGAGCAGGGGGGGCCGCCGCTCGCCCTCTTGAGTGTTTTCGGCGATCCGACATCGGAAACGAGTTCCTCACCCCCAAAAACCTCGGAAGCAACCCTCCTCCGTTGGAAAATCCTTGCCGGCGGCCTTGGAAAGTGTCGCGTGAGCGACTTTCCGGCCCCGATCCGCCGGCCCACTTTCCCAAAACTCTTGTACTCCGGACTCCCCGCAACTTGAGCCCGTAGAGGTGCTCCGGATTTGAATTCCGACATTGTTGGCGGGCCCGACCCCGGTGTTTTGGACGCTGGAATATTTTAATTTTTAACTCGGTATAATTTTATTAGACTCGAAAATTTTGTTATAATATTAGAAAGTTATTGTGGCTATTAATTGCTTGTGTTGGGTAGTTTAAAAATAAATCAAATTAAATTGTTTGGGTTGTGGTGTTTTGGAGTCGGAAAATATTAGTGCAGTTCTTGTGGCCCTTATTAAATTCCAAAGCATATCCGATATATTTTTGGCGTCCTGTACCCGCTTTACGGAGGGTAAATATCCAGAATTTAGGGAGGTTCTGTCAAATTTCGGTAATCCCTCGAGTCCAATTTAATTCTAGGCAGTCGACCTTAGGGTCTAAGTTTTGGAAAAATTTTGAATGTCTATTAATTGTATGTCTTTTGTTATTAGATAATTCAGCCTTCCCGCCAGCCTCCACCCGAGGCGAGGATCGGATCGCAACGCGTTAGATCGCTGAGTTAAAGTCATTTAATCATTGCACTATTGCTAAGTCTGATTTAATATGCTATTTTGAAAGTTCATGCATAATATGATTATTAGTATCGCAAAATGAATGATTTCACTTGATTATTAATATTTGAATAATATAAATATTATTATTAGTATGTTATAATAAGATAAACGTTATTATTTTTCCCTCACAAATTTCACGTTGTTTTACCTTAAATCTTTAATCTTTATTTCGATATGTGTTGGTTGAGTTCATCAGATAATAATATTTATTATATGTGATGATTGCGAATTGGGAAATGTGGCTTGTAGAACATGCCGGGTAATGATCATGGATATAAGGTTATTATGAATTTGTCTGCCCTGATCGAGCTTGCTCTCTGGGCTGAGTTCAGTTGATTGCCGGAGTTAAGGTCCCTGATCGAGCAATGCTCTCTGGGCGCCGGCTTATTTGGAATTCAAGTGTTCAGGCTGGAGGTAAGGACCCTGATCGAGCTTGCTCTCTGGGCGCCAGACCTGTTGGATTAAGAGAGCCGAAAGGCTACTAGAATTTGGGGTTTAGGGTTCTACCGAGCCACTCGTCCCGAAAAGAAAAGAAACAAAGATATTTTTTTATTTATTTATTTATTTCATTATGGTATGATGACACCATGATTTCACATTTATGTTCGGGGGTTTGATATATGGACTCGAATAATTAATATTTCCTGTGAAGACTGCAATAGTCTCTAGATTATTTGATTTTATCTCACTCTCGAGACTGACAGTCTTAGTTGTAATTTTTTTTCAGGTGATAGTTAAAGACCTTCGCCATCGCACATTCGACAGTCCGACTTCTTCTTCTTCGTACTTTTGTAATTATCTTGTACTTATATACTTGTCATTTTTACTCTAGAGTATCCGCAGTAGGAAATTTTAAAATTTATATAACTATTCTGACTCCTGTTGGTAGTATGATGATGTATTATGCAAGACAATTATGACTACTTTATATTTGGTTAATTGTATATATGGATTTGCGGGTTGGTAAGGCTTACTACGGGTTTCGGTGGCCTTAAGCCTACCCATTCTCTAGTGCCGGTCACGGGCCCCCAAAGTGGGTCGTGACACCTTTTACGGGGTTGTTTTCTCATATTATAAAATTAACCCATTTAAGGGGTTATTTTCTCATACTCACAAATATACCAAAATTACTGGGTTATTTTCTCCGATTGATAAATACCCCCGTATTACGAGGTTGTTTTCTCATATTAAGAAATTTATCCGTTTTACGAGGTTGTTTTCTTAGACTCGCAATTACTTTACCTTTACGGGGTTATTTTCTCGGGTTCGTAAATATACACGTTTTATAGGGTTATATTCTTATATTGATAAATATACCACTTTTTCGGGGTCATTTTCTCATATTAGATTATTAGCACTATTATGGGGTTGTTTTCTCAAATTCATAAATATACACATTTTATGGAGTTATTATCTTATGTCGACAAATATTTTCCTTCTATGGGATTATTTTCTCATATTCTAAAATTAATCCATTTAAGGGGTTGTTTTCTCATACTAAAAAATATACCAAAATTACGGGGTTATTTTCTCCAATTGATAAATATCCCCGTATTATGGGGTTATTTTCATCCGATTAATAAATATACCTCTCTTACTTGGTTGTATAATTGTAAGTCTGAGAAAACAACCTCGTAGAAGGGGTAAATTTTTTAACATGAGAAAACAACCACGCAAAAGGGGTATATTTATAAATATTAGAAAACAACCCCGTAATACGGGGATATTTATTAATTAGAGAAAACAACCCCATAAAAGGGGTATATTTGTCGATATAAAAAAATAACCCCGTAAAAGTAGTGTAATTGAAAGTCTCAGAAAACAGCATCGCAGAACGGGTGAATTTCTTAATATGAGAAAACAACCGCGTAATACGGGGATATTTATTAATCGGAGAAAATAACCCCGTAATTTTGGTATATTTGTGAGTATGAGAAAACAATCCCTTAAATGAGTTAAATTTTATATTATGAGAAAATTACCCCGTAAAATGGGTATATTTGCCGATATAAGAAAATAATCCCATAAAACATGTATATTTATGAATTTGTGAAAATAACCCCATAATAGTGCTATTAATTTAATATCAGAAAACGATCCCGTAAAAGTGGTATATTTATCAATATAATAAAAGAATCCCGTAAAACGTGTATATTTATGAATCTGAGAAAACAACCCCGTAAAAATAGTGTGATTGCGAGTATGAAAAAAAAGCTTCTTAGAAGGGGTAAATTTTTTAATATGAGAAAACAACCCCGTAAGAGGGGTATATTTACAAATATTAACAAACAACTCCGCACTACGGGGATATTTATCAATCGGAGAAAATAACCCCGTAATTTAGTATATTTATGAGTATGGAAAAACAACCCCTTAAATTGGTTAATTTTATAATATGAGAAAATAACCCCATAAAAGGGGTATATTTGCTAATATAAGAAAATAATCCAGTAAAACGTGTATATTTATGAATATGAGAAGACAACCCCATAAAAGTATTATAATTGCGAATATGAGAAAATAGCCTCGTAGAACGGGTAAATTTTTTAATATGACAAAACAACCCCGTAAGATGGGTATATTTATAAATATTAGAAAACAACACCGCAATGCGGGGATATTTATCAATTGGAGAAAATAACTCCATAATTTTGGTATATTTGTGACTACAAGAAAATAACCCCTTAAATGGGTTAATTTTAGAATATGAGAAAACAACCCCGTAAAAGGGGTATATTTGTCGATATAAGAAAATAACCATTAAAACGTGTATATTTATAAATCTGACAAAACAACCCCATAATAATGCTAATAATTTAATATGAGAAAATGGCCCTATGAAAGTGGTATATTTATTAATATATGAAAATAAATATTTATTAATATATGAGAATAACTCCGTAAGACGTGTATATTTATGAACCTTAGAAACAACCCCGTAAAAATAGTGTAATTGCAAGTATGAGAAAACAACCTCGTAGAAGGGGTAAATTTTCTAATATGATAAAACAACCCTGTAATACGAGTATATTTATCAATCGGAAGAGATAACCCCATAATTTTAGTATATTTGTGCGTATGAGTAAACAACCTCTTAAATGGGTTAATTTTACAATATGAGAAAATAATCCCGTAAAAGGGGTGTTTTTTTCGATATAAAAAAATAACCCTGTAAAACGTGTTTATTTATGAATTTGAGAAAACAACCCCATAATAGTGTTAATAATTTAATAAGAGAAAACGACCCCGTAAAAGTGGTATGTTATCCGTATAAGAAAATAACCTCGTAAAACGTGTATATTTATGAATCTAAGAATCAACCCTATAAAAGTAATGTAATTGCGAGTATGAGAAAACAGCCTCGTAGAAGGGGTGAATTTTTAACATGAGAAAACAACCCCTTAATACGGTGATATTTATCAATCGGAGAAAATAACTCTGTAATTTTAGTATATTTGTGAGTATGGGAAAACAACCCCTTAAATGTGTTCATTTTTTAATATGAGAAAACCACTCCGTAAAAGAGGTATATTTGTCAATATAAGAAAATAACCCCGTAAAACATGTAGATTTATAAATTTGAGAGAACAACACTGTAAAAGTATTGTAACTGCGATTATGAGAAAACAGCCTAGTAGAAGGGATAAATTTTTTAATATGAGAAAACAACCCTGTAAGAGGGGTATATTTATAAATATTAGAAAACAACCCCGTAATGCAGTCAATCAGAGAATATAACCCCGTAATTTTGGCACATTTTCTGAAAATTAGAAAACAACCCCTTAAATGGGTTAATTATATAATATGAGAAAACAACCCCGTAGAAGAGGTATATTTGTCAATATAAGAAAATAACACCGTAAAACGTGTATATTTATGAATATGATAAAACAACCCTGTAAGAAGGATACATTTTTAAATATTAACCCCGTAATATGGGGATATTAATCAATCAAAGAAAATAATCCCGTAATATTGGTATATTTGTGAGTATGAGAAAACAACCCCTCAAATGGGGTAATTTTAGAATATGAGAAAATAACCTCGTAAGAGGTGTATATTTATAAATATTAGCAAACAACCCCGTAATACGGGGATATTTATCAATCAGAGAAAATAACTCTGTAATTTTGGTATATTTGGGAGTATGAGAAAAGAACCCCTTAAATGGGTTAATTTTATAATATGAGAAAACAACCATGTAAAAGGGGTATATTTGTTGATATAAGAAAATAACCCCGTAAAACTTTTATATTTATGAATTTGAGAAAACAATCTCATAATAGTGCTAATAATTTATTATGAGAAAACAACCCCGTAAAAGTGGTATATTTATCGATGTAAGAAAATAACCACGTAAAGCGTGTATATTTATTAATATAAAAAATAATCCCGTAAAACATGTATACTTATGAATGTGAGAAAATAAATCCGTAAATGTAGTATAATTGCGAGTATGAGAAAACAACATCGTAGACCGGGTAAATTTTTTAATATTCGAAAACAACCCCGTAATACTGGGGTATTTATCAATTGGAGAAAATAACTCCGTAATTTTGGTATATTTATGAGTATGACAAAACAACTCCTTAAATGTGTAAATTTTATAATATGTGAAAACAACCCCGTAAAAAAGGGGTATATTTATCGATATAAGAAAATAACCCCGTAAAATGTGTATATTTATGAATTTGACAAAACAACCCCATAATACTGAAAATTATTTAATATGAGAAAATGACCCCATAAAAGTGGTATTTTTATCAATATAAAAAATAACCCCGTAAAACGGGTATATTTATGAATGTGAGAAAATAAGCCTGTAAAAGGGTATATTTGTTGATATAAGAAAATAACCCCGTAAAACTTTTATATTTATGAATTTGAGAAAACAACCCCATAATAGTGCTAATAATTTATTATGACAAAACGACCCCATAAAAGTGGTATATTTATCGATGTAAGAAAATAACCACGTAAAGCGTGTATATTTATCAATATAAAAAAATAACCCCGTAAAACGTGTATACTTATGAATGTGAGAAAATAAATCCGTAAATGTAGTGTAATTGCGAGTATGACAAAACAACATTGTAGACCGGGTAAATTTTTTAATATTCGAAAACAACCCCGTAAGAGGGTTATATTTATAAATATTAGAAAACAACCCCGTAATACGGGGGTATTTATCAATTGGAGAAAATAACTCCATAATTTTGGTATATTTATGAGTATGACAAAACAACTCCTTAAATGTGTTAATTTTATAATATGAGAAAACAACCCCGTAAAAAGGGGTATATTTTTCGATATAAGAAAATAACCCCGTAAAACATGTATATTTATGAATTTGACAAAACAACCCCATAATACTGCTAATTATTTAATATAAGAATACGACCCCATAAAAGTGGTATATTTATCAATATAAAAAATAACCCCATAAAACTGGTATATTTATGAATATGACAAAAAAAGCCTGTAATACGGGGATATTTATCAATTGGAGAAAATAACCCCGTAATTTTGGTATATTTGTGAGTATGAGAAAACAACCTCTTAAATGGGTTAATTTTATAATATGAGAAAATAACCCCGTAAAAGGTGTATATTTATCGATATAAGAAAATAACTCCGTAAAACGTGTATATTTATGAATTTGATAAAATAACCCCATAATACTGCTAATTATTTAATATGAGAAAACGACTCCATAAAAGTGGTATATTTATCAATATAAGAAAATAACACCGTAATACGGGCATATTTATGAATCTGAGAAAATAACCCTGTAATTTTTGTATATTTGTGAGTGAGAGAAAACAACCCCTTAAAAGTGTAATTTTAGAAAATGAGAAAATAACCCGTAAAAGGGGTATATTTGTCGATATAAGAAAATAACATCAAAAACGTGTATATTTATGAATTTGAGAAAACAACCCCATAATAGTGTTAATAATTTATTATGAGAAAATGATCCCGTAAAAGTTGTATATTTATCAATGTAAGAAAATAACCCCGTAAAACTTGTATATTTGTCAATATAAGAAAAATAACCTCGTAAATCGTTTATATTTATGAATCTGAGAAAACAAACCCGTAAAAGTAGTGTAATTGAGAGTCTAACAAAACAACTCCGTAAGAGGGGTATATTTATAATTATTTGATAACAACCCCGTAATATGGGGATATTTATCAATCGGAGAAAATAACCCCGTAATTTTTTTATATTTATGAGTATGAGAAAACAACCCCTTAAATGGGTTAATTTTAGAATATGAGAAAACAACCCCGTAAAAGGGGTATATTTGTTGATATAAGAAAATAATCCCGCAAAACGTGTATATTTATAAATTTGACAAAACAAACCCGTAATAGTGCTAATAAATTAATATGAGCAAACGACCCTATAAAAGTGTTATATTTATCAATATAAGAAAATAACCTCGTAAAACGTGTGTATTTGTGAATCTGAGAAAATAACCCCATAAGTAGTGTAATTGCGAGTCTGAAAAAACAGCCTCGTTAGAAAGTGTAAATTTTTTAATATGAGAAAACAACCCCGTAAGAGGGGTATATTATAAATATTAGCAAACAACCCCATAATACGGGGATATTTATCAATTGGAGAAAATAACCTTGTAATTTTAGTATATTTGTGAGTATGAGAAAACAACCCCTTAAATAGGTTAATTTTATAATATGAGAAACCCTATAAAAGTGTTATATTTGTCGATAAAAGAAAATAATCCCGTAAAACGTGTGTACTTATGAATTTGAGAAAACAACCCCATAAAAGTGCTAATAATTTATTATGAAAAAACGACCCCATACAAGTGGTATATTTATCAATGTAAGAAAATAGCCCCGTTAAAGATGTATATTTATCAATATAAGAAAATATCTCCGTAAAACGTGTATATTTATGAATCTCAGAAAACAAACCCATAAAAGTAGTGTAATTACGAGCCTGAGAAAACAGCCTCGTAGAAGGGATAAATCTTTTAATATGAGAAAATAACTCCGTAATAGGGATATTTTTATAAATATTTAAAAATAACCCCGTAATACAGGGATATTTATCAATCAGAGAAAATTACCCTGTAATATTGGTATATTGTGAGTATGAGAAAACAACCCCTTAAATAAGTAATTTTAGAATATAAGAAAATAACCCCGTAAAAGGGGTATATTTGTCGATATAAGAAAATAACCCTGTAAAACGTGTATATTTATGAATTTGAGAAAACAACCCCATAATAGTGCTAATAATTTATTATGAGAAGCCGACCCCGTAAAAGTGGTATATTTCTCAATATAAGAAAATAACCTCGTAAAATGTGTATATTTAAGAATATAAGAAAACAAACCCGTAAAAATAGTGTAACTGCGAGTCTGAGAAAAGAGCCTCGTAGAACGGGTAAATCTTTTAATATGAGAAAACAACTCCGTAAGAGGAGTATATTTATAAAAATTTGAAAACAACATCGTAATATGGGGATATTTATCAATCAGAGAAAATAACCCGTAATATTGGTATATTGTGAGTATGAGAAATCAACCCCTTAAATGGGTTAATGTTAGAATATGAGAAAACAACCTCGTAAAAGGTGTATATTTATCAATATAAGAAAATAATTGCATAAAATGTGTATATTTATGAATTTGACGAAACAACCCCGTAATAGTTCTATAATTTAATACGAGAAAACGACCCCGTAAAAGTGTTATATTTATCAATATAAGAAAATAACCCCGTAAAACATGAATATTTATGAATCTGAGAAAATAACCCAGTAAAAGTAGTGTAAGTATAATTGGGAGTCTGAGAAAACAACATCGTTAGAAGGTATAAATTTTTTAATATGAGAAAACAACCCCGTAAAAGGGTTATATTATAATTATAAGCAAGAAACCCCATAATACGAGCATATTTATCGATCGGAGATAATAACCCCAAAATTTTAGTATATTTGTGAGTATGAGAAAACAACCCCTTAAATCGGGTAATTTTAGAATATGAGAAAGTAAACTAGTAAAAGGGTACATTTATCGATATAAGCAAATAATCTCGTAAAACGTGTATATTTATGAATCTGAGAAAACAACCCAGTAAGAGTGGTACATTTATAAATAGTTGAAAACAACCCCATAATACAGGATATTTATCAATAAGAGAAAATAACTTTGTAATATTGGTATATTTGTAAGTATGACAAAACAACCCCTTAAATGGCATCATGTTTGAATATGAGAAAATAACCCGTAAAAGTGGTATATTTGTCGATATAAGAAAATAACTCCGTAAACATGTATATTTATGAATTTGAGAAAACAACCTCATAACAGTGCTAATAATTAAATATGAGAAAACAACCTCGTAAAAGTGGTATATTTATCAATGTAAGAAAATAACTTCGTAAAACATGTATATTTATCAATATAAGAAAATAACCCTGTAAAACGTGTGTATTTATGGACTGAGAAAATAAACCCGTAAAAGTAGTATAATTGCGAGTATGAGAAAACATCATCGTAGAAGGGGTAAATCTTTTAATATAAGAAAACAACTCCGTAAAAGGTATATATTTATAAATATTAGAAAATAACTATATAATGCAGGAATATTTATCAATCGAAGAAAATAACCCCAAAATTTTCGTATATTTGTGAGTATGAGAAAACAACCCCTTAAATGGGTTAATTTTATAATATGAGAAAATAATCCCGTAAAAGGGGTATATTTGTCCACATAAGAAAATAACCCCGTAAAAGGGATTTAATTATAAATATTTGAAAACAACCCCTTAATACAGGGATATTTTATCAATCGGAGAAAATAACAACGTAATATTGGTATATCTGGGAGTATGACAAAACAACCCTTTAAATGGGTTAATTTTATAATATGAGAAAATAACCCCATAAAAGGGGTATATTTGTCCATATAAGAAAATAACCCTGTAAAACGTGTATATTTATGAATCTGAGAAAACAATCCCGTAAGAGGGGTATATTTATAAATACTTGAAAACAACCCTGTAATACGAGGATATTTATCAATCGGAGAAAATAACCCCGTAATATCAATAAATTAACGGTAAAGTATCGTCATCCCATTCCTAGGTTAGATGATATGCTTGATGAGTTGCATGGTGCATGTTTGTTTACTAAGATTGATTTGCATTTTGTTTATTATCAAATTTGCATGAAAACTGGTGATGAGTGGAAAACGGCTTTTAAGACTAAGTATGGTCTTTATGATTGGTTAGTTATGCAGTTTAGGCTTACAAATGCACCTAGTACTTTTATGAGGTTGATGAACCATGTCTTGCGTGAGTGTCTTGGTAAATTTATGGTTGTGTATTTTGATGATATCTTAGTTTATTCCAAGTCCATTGATGATCATGTCATGCATGTGCGTAGGGTTATAGACATTCTTAGGGTAGAAAAATTGTATGCCAATTTGAAAAAGTGTACTTTTTGTATGGATAAAGTTAATTTCCTTAGTTTTTTTGTTAGTTCAAAGGGGCTCGAGGTTGATGTGGAGAAAGTGGAAGCAATTAGGGAGTGGCCAACACCTAAAAACATTAGCCAAGTTAGGAGTTTTCATGGCTTGGCTAGTTTCTATAGGAGGTTCATTAAGGACTTTAGTAGTATAGCTGCACCTTTGAATGAAATTGTCAAGAAAAATGTTGGGTTTACTTGGGGTGATGCACAAGAACATGCTTTTAATATGCTTAAAGATAAGTTGTGTGCTGCTCAATTGGGGCTATTTTGATGCAAGAAGGCAGGCCTATATGCTATTTTAGTGAAAAACTAAATGGAGCAGCCCTTTGGTACCCAACCTATGACAAAGAACTCTATGCTTTGGTTCAGGCCTTGTAAACATGGCAACACTATTTATGGCCCAAAGAATTTGTCATCCACACAGATCATGAGAGTTTGAAGCATCTCAAGGGGCAAGACAAACTGAATCGAAGACATGCTAAGTGGATGGAGTTCATTGAGACATTCCCATATGTGATCAAATACAAGAAAGGTAAGGAGAATGTGGTTGCTGATGCACTATCTCGCAGTATGCTTTACTTACTACTCTTGATTCTAAATTGCTGGGCTTTGAGTTCATAAAAGAGTTGTATGTGAGTGATAATGATTTCAGCGGCATGTTTACAACTTGTGCTAATGGGGTTGTTTCTGCTGATTTTTATGTGTTTGAGGGGTTTCTTTTCAAGAAAAATCGCCTTTGTATTCCTAATTGTTCTTTGCGGGCTGTATTGGTTAGGGAAGCACATGGGGGCGGTTTAATGGGTCATTTTGGGGTGCAAAAGACTTATGATATTCTAATTGAGCATTTTTATTGGCCATGCATGAAACGTGATGTGCATAAAATTTATGGTCAATGCATTGTGTGTTTGAAAGCTAAGTCCAAATTGCAACCCCATGGGGTATATACACCTTTACCTATTCCTGATGTTCCTTGGACAGATTTGTCTATGGACTTTGTACTTAGTTTACCGAGATCTAGGAAAGGTAGAGATAGTATATTTGTTGTTGTGGATAGGTTTAGTAAAATGGCTCACTTTTTCCCTTGCCATAAAAGTGACGATGCTGTCCATATTGCTGATTTGTTTCTTAGGGAAGTTGTGCGTTTGCATGGAGTACCTAGGACCATTGTTAGTGATAGAGATGTTAAATTTCTAAGTCACTTTTGGCGTGTGCTATGGGGTAAGTTAGGAACTAAATTGCTTTTTTCTACTACTTGCCATCCACAAACAGATGGACAAACTGAAGTTGTGAATAGGACTTTGGTTCAGTTGCTTCGTGCTTTGATTTCTAGGAATTTAAAATCTTGGGAGGATTTGTTGCCATATGTTGAATTTGCATATAATAGAGCTATTCATAGCACTACACACACTTTACCATTTGAAATTGTATATGGCTTTAATCCTTTAACTCCTATTGATTTGATTCCTTTGCCTCTTAACAAGCTTGTTAGTGTTGAAGGTTCTTCTAAGGCAGATTTGGTTAAAAAGCTACACAAACAAGTTAAAGAGAGAATTGAGAAGCAAAATGCAAAAGTGGCCGAGAGGGTTAATAAAGGATGAATTCCAATGGTATTCCAACCTGGAGATTGGGTTTGGGTGCATTTTCGCAAGGAAAGGTTCCCAAATCAAAGAAAGTCTAAACTAAGTCCGAGGGGTGATGGTCCATTTCAAGTCCTTGAGAGGATCAATGACAATGCCTACAAGATTGACTTGAAAGGTGAGTATAATGTGAGTGGTACATTTAATGTTGCTGATTTGAGTCCTTTTGATGTAGGTGATGAACTTGATTCGAGGACGAATCATCCTAAAGAAGGAGGGAATGATATGGACATGGCCAAGCTTAAAGATGGACTTGATGGAGAGGACAACAAGAAAACCAAAGATAAAGCTAATGATCTATTGAGCATGGTACAAGGCCCAATTACAAGGTCAAGGTCCAAGAAGCTACAAGAAGCCTTAATTGGCTATATGCAAGATTGGGCTAGTCAAGGAAGCTTAATTGGTCATGCTAGGATAGGCCCAAGTAAAGACACAACTGAATGGGCTTTATTTAATGTTTTGCAAGTCCAAGTACATGAAGACTAATGTGGGCTAATATTTGGGCTGAAATCTCTTATTTAAGTTCAGAACAATGTTATTGCCTATTTTTCTTATGTGGCGGCTATGTTTAATAGTTTTACTAGGGTTTCTTATGTTAGGTGGCTATTAAAACGCCCCTTAAGGTGTGTTTTGAGGGGCATTCGAATTTTGATTAAAATGATAGTAGTTGTTTCCTTTGCATATTTGCTTGAATTCTTGAATTCTTGTTGAATACATAAACCACTTACCAAGGAATTGATCTATCCTTGTGGCGTGTTAAGGGTTAGGGTTTAAAGAACTTAGATTTCTTTAGGTTTTGATCTTGATCAACCATACCTTGCAATCTGATTTAAGCGGTTCTTGGGTTTTGAAACTCAATTTGTTCTTGGGTTTCCAAGATAGTAATTCACGAGTTCATAATCATTAGGCTTCGTGGTTCTAATCCTTGGAGGTTCTTAACAATTTGTCAATATTAGAAAGCAACCCCATAAGAGAGGAATATTTAAAAATATTAGAAAACGACCCTAGAAGAGGGATATATTTGTTAATATTAAAAAATAAGACCCTAAGAAGGGTATATTTGTGAATAGAGAAAACAACCCCATAAGAGGGGTATATCTTTCAAAATGAGAAAACAACCCCAAAAAAGGGTATATTTTTTAATATGAGAAAACAACCCCATAAAAGAGGTGCATTTGTGAATAGAGAAAACAACCCCGTAAGAGGGATATATATTTCAAAATGACAAAACAACCCTAAAACAGGGGTATATTTTTTAACATGAGAAAACAACCCAGAAAGAGGGGTACATTTGTGAATAGAGAAAACAACCCCGTATGAGGAGTATATCTTTCAAAATGAGAAAACAACCCCAAAATAGAGGTATATTTTTTAATATGAGAAAACAACCCCATAAGAGAGGAATATTTATAAATATTAGAAAACAACCCTAGAAGAGGGACATATTTTTCAAAATTAGAAGGTAAGCCCGTAAGAGGGGTACATTTATGAATAGAGAAAACAATCCCGTAAGATGGGTATATCTTTCAAAATGAGAAAACAACCGTAAAAAAAGTGGTATTTTTTTTAATATGAGAAAACAACCCTGTAAGAGGGGCATATTTGTCAATATTAGAAAACAACCCCAAAAAAGTGGTATATTTTTAATATGAGAAAACAACCCCGTAAGTGGGGTATATTGGTCAATATTAGAAGACAACCCCGTAATAGGGGGTATATCTGTTCAAATTAGAAAACAACCCCAAAAAAGTGGTATATTTTTTAAAACGAGAAAACAACCCCGTAAGAGAGGAATATTTATAAATATTAGAAAACAACCCCGGAAGAGGGATATATTTGTCAATATTAAAATAACCCCGTAAGAGAGGTACATTTGTGAATAGAGAAAACAACCCCATAAGAGGGGTATATCTTTCAAAATGAGGAAACAACCCCAAAACAGCGAAATATTTTTTGATATGAGAAAACAACCCCGTAAAAGGGTACATTTGTGAATAGAGAAAACAACCCTGTAAGAGGGGTATATATTTCAAACTGAGAAAACAACCCCAAAATAGAGGTATATATTTTAATATGAGAAAATAACCCCGTAAGGGAGGAATATTTATAGAGAAAACAACCCCGTAAGAGGGATATATCTTTCACAATGAGAAAATAATCGCATAATAGGGGTATATTTTTTAATATGAGAAAACAACCCCGAAAGAGAGGTACATTGTGAATAGAGAAAACAACCTCGTAAGAGGGGTATATCTTTCAAAATGAGAAAACAACACCGTAAGAGAGGAATATTTATAAATATTAGAAAACAACCCCGAAAGAGGGATATATTTGTCAATATTAAAAAATAACCTCTTAAGAGAGGTACATTTGTGAATAGAGAAAACAACCCCGTAAGAGGGGTATATCTTTCAAAATGAGGAAACAACCCCAAAACAGCGAAATATTTTTTAATATGAGAAAACAATCCCGTAAAAGGGTACATTTGTGAATAGAGAAAACAACCTTGTAAGAGGGGTATATCTTTCAAACTGAGAAAACAATCCCAAAATAGAGGTATATTTTTTAATATGAGAAAACAACCTCGTAAGGGAGGAATATTTATAAATATTAGAAAACAACCCAAGAAGAGGGATATATTTGTCCATTATAGAAAATAAGCCCTTAAGAGGGGTACATTTGTGAATGGAGAAAACAACCCCATAAGATGGGTATATCTTTCAAAATGAGAAAACAACCCCAAAAAAGTGGTATTTTTTAATATGAGAAAACAACCCCGTAAGAGGGGTATATTTGTCAATATTAGAAAATATGCCTGTAATAAGGGTTTATCTTTCAAAATGAGACAACAACCCCAAAAAAGTAGTATATTTTTTCATATGAGAAAACTACCCCGTAAGGGGGGTACGTTTCTGAATAGAGAAAACAACCCCGTAAGAGGGGTATATATTTCACAATGAGAAAATAACCGCATAACAAGGGTGTATTTTTTAATATGAGAAAATAACCCCGAAAGATGGGTACATTTGTGAATAGAGAAAACAACCTCGTAAGAGGGGTATATATTTCAAAATGAGAAAACAACCCCAAAAATGGGGTATAATTTTTAATATGGGAAAATAACCCCGTAAGAGAGGAATATTTATAAATATTGGAGAACAATCCCGAAAAAGGGATATATTTGTCAATATTAATAAATAACTCCGTAAGAGAGGTAGATTTGTGAATAGAGAAAACAACCCCGTAAGAGGGGTATATCCTTCCAAATGGGGAAACAACACCAAACCAAGGGTATATTTTTTAATATAAGAAAACAGCCCCGTAAGAGATTATATTTGTGAATAGAGAGAACAATCCTGTAACAGTGGTATATATTTCAAAATGAGAAAACAACCCCAAAATAGAGGTATATTTTTAATATGAGAAAACAACCCCATAAGAGAGGAATATTTATAAATATTAGAAAACAACACAGGAAGAGGGATATATTTGTCCATTATAGAAAATATGCCCTTAAGAGGGGTACATTTGTGAATAGAGAAAACAACCCCGTAAGATGGGTATATCTTTCAAACTGTGAAAACAACCGCAAAAAAGTTGTATTTTTTTTAATATGACAAAAGAACCCCGTAACAGGGGTATATTTGTCAATATTAGAAAACAACCACGTAGTAGGGGTTTATCTTTCAAAATGACAAAATAATCCCAAAAAAATGGTATATTTTTTAATTTGAGAAAACTAACCCGTAAGAGGGATACATTTGTGAATAGAGAAAACAACCCCGTAAGATGGGTATATCTTTCAAAATGAGAAAACAACCCCAAAAAAATGGTATATTTTATAATATGAGAAAATAACCCCGTAAGAGAGGAATATTTATAAATATTAGAAAACAACCCCATAAGAGGGGTACATTTGTCAATATGGGAAAACAACACCGAAAAAAGTAGTATATTTTTTAATATGAGAAAACAACTACGAAAGAGGGGTACATTTGTGAATAGAGAAAACAAACCCGTAAGAGGAGTATATCTTTCAAAATCAGAAAATAACCCCAAAATAGGGGTATATTTTTTAATATAAGAAAACAACCCCGTAAGAGGGGTACATTTGTGAATAGAGAAAACAACCCCGTAAGAGGGGTATACCTTTCAAAATGTGAAAACAACCCCAAAACAGGGGTATATTTTTTAATATGAGAAAATAACCCCGTAAGAGGGGTACATTTGTGAATAGAGGAAACAACCCCAAAATAGAGGTATATTTTTTAACATGAGAAAACAACCCCGTAAGAGAGGAATATTTATAAATATTAGAAAACAACCCGAAGAGGGATATATTTGTCCATTACAGAAAATAAACCCTTAAGAGGGGTATATTTGTGAATAGAGAAAACAACCTCGTAAGACGGGTATATCTTTCAAAATGAGAAAAGAACCGCAAAAAAGTGGTATTTTTTTTAATATGACAAAAGAACCCCGTACGAGGGGTATATTTGTCAATATTAGAAAATAACCCCGTAGTAGGGGTTTATCTTTCAAAATGACAAAACAACCCAAAAAAAGTGGTATATTTTTTAATTTGAGAAAACTACCCCGTAAGAGAGATACATTTGTGAATAGAGAAAACAACCCCGTAAGATGGGTATATCTTTCAAAATGAGAAAACAACCCCAAAAAAATGGTATATTTTTTAATATGAGAAAACAACCCCGTAAGAGAGGAATATTTATAAATATTAGAAAACAACCCCATAAGAGGGGTACCTTTGTGAATAGAGAAAATAAACCCGTAAGAGGAGTATATCTTTCAAAATGAGAAAATAACCCCAAAATAGGGGTATATTTTTTAATATGAGAAAACAACCCCGTAAGAGGGGTACATTTGTGAATAGAGAAAACAACCCCGTAAGAGGGGTATACCTTTCAAAATGTGAAAACAACCCTAAAACAGGGGTATATTTTTTAATATGAGAAAATAACCCCGTAAGAGGGGTACATTTGTGAATAGAGAAAACAACCCCAAAATAGAGGTATATTTTTTAATATGAGAAAACAACCCCATAAGAGAGAAATATTTATAAATATTAGAAGACAACCCCGGAAGAAGGATATATTTGTCCATTATAGAAAATAAACCCTTAAGAGGGGTACATTTGTGAATAGAGAAAACAACCCCGTAAGACGGGTATATCTTTCAAAATGAGAAAACAACCGCAAAGAAGTGGTATTTTTTTAATATGACAAAAGAACCTCGTAAGAGGGGTATATTTATCAATATTAGAAAACAACACCGTAGTAGGGGTTTATCTTTCACAATGACAAAACAACCCCAAAAAAGTGGTATATTTTTTAATGAGAAAACAATCCCGTAGGAGGGGTACATTTGTGAATAGAGAAAACAACCCCGTAAGAGGGGTATATACCTTTCGAAATGAGAAAACAACCCCGTAAGAGATATACATTTGTTAATATTACAGAACAACCCCGTAAGAGCGGTATATTCATCAATATTAGAAAACAACCCCGTAAGAGGGGTATATTTTTCAATATTAGGAAACAACCCCGCAAGATGGGTATATTTGTCAATATGAGAAAATAACCCGTCAGAGGGATATATTTGTCAATATTAGAAAATAACCCCGTAAGATGGGTATATCTTTCAACATGAGAAAACCATCCTAAAAAAGTGGTATATTTGTCAATATGAGAAAACAACACTGTAAGAGTGGTGTATTTGTCAATATTAGAAAAAACCCCGTTAGAGTGGTATATCTTTCAACATGAGAAAAAAACCCGAAAAGTGGTATATAATTATATTTTTCAATATGAGAAAACAACCCCGTAAGAGAGGTATATTTGTCAATATGAGAAAACAACCCGTAAGAGGGGTATATTTGTCAATATTAGAAAATAACCCCGTAAGAGGGGTATATCTTTCAACATGAGAAAACAATCCTAAAAAAGTGGTATAATTGTCAATATGAGAAACAACCCTGTTAGAGGGGTGTATTTGTCAATATTTGAAAACAACCCCGTTAGAGTGGTATATTTTTCAACATGAGAAAAAAACCTGGAAAAAGTGGTATAATTGTCAACATGAGAAAACTACCCCGTAAGAGGGGTCTATTTGTCAATATTAGAAAACAACCCCGTAAGAGGGGTCTATTTATCAACATTAGAAAACAACCCCGTAAGAGGGGTATATTTGTCAATATTAGAAAACAACCCTGTAAGAGGTGTATATTTTTCAATATGAGAAAACAAATCCGTAAGAGGGGTATGTTTGTCAATGTTAGAAAACAACAATATAACAGGGGTACATTTGTCAATATGAGAAAACAACCCCGTAAGAGGGGTATATTTGTCAATATTAGAAAACAACCCCGTAAGAGGGCTATATCTTTCAACAAGAGAAAACAACCCCCAAAAGTGGAATGTTTGTCAATATTAGAAAACAACCCCGTAAGAGAAGTATATTTGTCAATATGAGAAAACAACCCCGTAAGAGAGGTAGATTTGTTAATATGAGAAAAGAACCCTGTAAGAGAGGTATATTTGTCAATATAAGAAAACATCCCCGTAAGTGGGGTATATCTTTCAACATGAGAAAAAAACCCTAAAAAAGTGATATATTTTTTAATACGAGAAAATAACCCCGTAAGAGGGGTATATTTGTCAATATTAGAAAACAACCCCGTGCAAGGGGTATATCTTTCAACATGAGAAAACAACTCTAAAAACGTGGTATTTTTTTCAATATGAGAAAACAACCATGTAAGAGGGGTATATTTATCAATATTAGAAAACAACCCCGTAAGAGGGGTATATCTTTCAACATGAGATAACAACTCCAAAAAAATGATATATTTTTTAATACGAGAAAACAACCCCTTAAGAGGGGTTTTTTTGTCAATGTTAGAAAACAACCCCGTAAGAGAGGTATATTTCTCAATATGAGAAAACGACCCTAAAAATGTGGTGTATATTTATATTTTTAATATGAGAAAACAACTCCGTAAGAAAGGTATATTTAACAATATGAGAAAATAACCCCGTAAGAGACGTATATTTGTCAATATTAGAAAACCTCCATATAAGTGTGGTATATCTTTCAACATGAGAAAACAATCCTAAAAATGTGGTATATTTGTCAATATGAGAAAATAACCCCGTAAGAGGAGTATATTTTTCAATACTAGAAAACAACCCCGTAAGAGGGGTATATCTTTCAACATGACAAAATAACCCCAAAAAAGTGGTATATTTTTTAATACGAGAAAACAACCCCGTAAGAGGGGTATATTTGTCAACATGAGAAAACAACCCCGTAAGAGGGGTATATTAGTCAATATTAGAAAATAATCCCTTAAGAGGGATATATCTTTGAACATGAGAGAACAACCCCAAAAAAGTGGTATATTGTTTAATACGAGAAAACAACCCCCTAAGAGGGGTATATTTATCAATATGAGAGAACAACCCCATAAGAGGGGTATATCTTTCAACATGAGAAAACAACTCCAAAAAAGTGATATATTTGTCAATATGAGAAAACAACCCCGTAAGAGCGGTATATCTTTTAACATTAGAAAACAATTCTAAAAAAGTGGTGTAGCTAACAATATGAGAAAACAACCCCGTAATAGAGGTAAATTTTTCAATGTGAGAAAACAACCCCGTAACAGAGTTATATCTTTCGACATGAGAAAACAACCCCAAATAAGTGGTATATTTTTTAATACCAGAAAACAACCCCGTAAGAGGGGTATATCTTTCAAAATGAGAAAACAACCCAAAAGAAGTGGTATACTTTTTAATACGAGAAAATAACCCCATAAGAGGGGTATATTTGTCAATATTAGAAAACAACCCCGTAAGAGGGGTACATTTGTTAATATTAGAAAATAACCCCGTAAGAGGGGTATATTTGTGAATATGAGAAAATAACCCCGTAAAAGGGGTATATCTTTCAACATGAGAAAACAACTCCAAAAAAGTGATATATTTGTCAATATGAGAAAACAACACCGTAAGAGGGGTACATCTTTCAACATCAGAAAACAATTCTAAAAAAGTGGTGTATTGGTCAATATGAGAAAACAACCCCGTAACAGAGATAAATTTTCAATGTGAGAAAACAACCCCGTAAGAGAGCTATATTTCCAACATGACAAAACAACCCCAAAAAAAGTGGTATTTTTGTCAAAATGAGAAACAACACCGTAACAGTAGTATGTTTGTCAATATAAGAAAACAAACCCCTAAGAGGGGTATATCTTTCAACATGAGAAAAAAACCCTAAAAAAGTGGAATATTTTGTAATATGAGAAAACAACCCCATAATAGGGGTATATTTGTAAATATTAGAAAACAACCCCGTAAGAGGGTTATATTTGTCAATATGAGAAAATAACCCCGTAAGAGGGGTATATTTATCAATATGAGAAAAGAACCTCATAAGAGGGGTAAATTTATCAATATTAGAAAACAACCCCGTAAGAGGGATCTATTTGTCAATATTATAAATTAATCCCGTAAGAGGGGTATATTTGTCAATATTAGAAAATAACCCCATAAAAGGAGTATATCTTTCAACATGAGAAAATAACCGTAAAAAAGTGGTATATTTGTTAATATGAGAAAAGAACCCTGTAAGAGGGGTGTATTTGTCAATACGAGAAAACAACCCCGTAAGAGGAGTATATCTTTCAACATTGACAAAGTAACCCCAAAACAGTGGTATTTTTGTCAAAATGAGAAAACAACACCATAATAGGAGTATGTTTGTCAATATGAGAAAACAAACCCATAAGAGGGGTATATCTTTCAACATGAGAAAACAACCGCAAAAAAGTTGTGTACTGTTTAATACGAGAAAACAACCCCATAAAAGGAGTATATTTGTCAATATGAGAAAACAACCCCGTAAGAGGGTTATATTTGTCAATATTAGAAAACAACCCTGTAAGAAGTGTATATCTTTCAACATGAGAGAACAACCTCAAAAAGTGATATATTTGTCAATATGAGAAAACAACCCCGTAACAGGGGTATATCTTTCAACATCTGAAAACAATCCCAAAAAAGTGGTATAGCTGTAAATATGAGAAAACAACCTCGTAAGATTGGTATATCTTTCAGCATTGACAAAGCAACCCCAAAAAAGTGGTATTTTCGTAAAAATGAGAAAACAACACCGTAACAGGAGTATGTTTGTCAATATGAGAAAACAAACCCGTAAGAGGGGTATATCTTTCAACAAGAGAAAATAACCTCAAAAAAGTGGTATATATGAGAAAACAACCCCGTAAGAGGGGTATATCTTTTAACATGAGAAAAAAACCCCAAAAAAGTGGTATATTTGTCAATATGAGAAAACAACCCCGTAAGAGGGGTATATTTGTCAATATTAGAAAATAACCCCGTAAGAGGAGTATATCTTTCAACATGAGAAAACAATCTTAAAAAAGCGGTATATTTCTCAATATCAGAAAACAACCTCGTAAGAGGGGTATATTTGTCAATATGAGAAAATAAACCCGTAAGAGGGGTATATCTTTCAACAAGAGAAAATAACCCCAAAAAAGTGGTATATATGAGAAAAAAACCCCGTAAGAGGGGTATATCTTTTAACATGAGAAAACAACCCCAAAAAAGTGATATATTTGTCAATATGAGAAAATAACCCCGTAAGAGGGGTATATTTGTCAATATTAGAAAATAACCCCGTAAGAGGAGTATATCTTACAACATGAGAAACAATCTTAAAAAAGTGGTATATTTGTAAATATCACAAAACAACCTCGTAAGAGGGGTATATTTGTCAATATGAGAAAATAACCCCATAAGAGGGGTATATCTTTCAACATGAGAAAACAACCCCAAAAAAGTGGTATATATGAGAAAACAACGCCGTAAGAGGGGTATATCTTTTTAACATGAGAAAACAACCCCAAAAAAGTGATATATTTGTCAATATGAGAAAATAACTTTATAAGAGGGGTATATTTATCAATATTAGAAAATAACCCCGTAAGAGGAGTATATCTTTCAACATGAAAAGACAATCTTAAAAAAGTGGTATATTTGTCAATATCAGAAAACAACCTCGTAAGAGGGGTATATTTGTCAATATGAGAAAATAACCCCGTAAGAGGGGTATATCTTTCAACATGAGAAAACAACCCCAATAAAATAATATATTTTTTAATATGAGAAAACAACCCCTTAAGAGGGGTTTATTTGTCAATACAAGAAAACAACTCCGTAAGAGGGGTATATCTTTCAACATGGGAAAACAACCCCGTAAGAGCGGTATATTTATCAATATGTGCAAAACAACCCCAAAAGAGTGGTATATATTTATTCTTAGTATGAGAAAACAACCCCATAAGTGGGGTATATTTATCAATATGAGAAAACAACCTCGTAAGAGGCATATATTTGTCAATATTAGAAAACAATCCCGTAAAAGGGGTAAATTTGTCAATATTAGAAAATAACCCCATAAGAGGAGTACATCTTTCAACATGAGAAAACAGTCCTAAAGATGTGGTATATTTGTCAATATGACAAAACAACCCCGTAAGGGGTTTATTTTTCAATATCAAAAATAACTCCGTAAGAGGTGTATATCTTAAAACATGAGAGGAAAACCCAAAAAAAGTGGTATATTTTTTAATACGAGAAACAAACCCCGTAAGAGGGGTATATTTGTCAATATTACAAAACAACCCCGTAAGAGGGGTATATTTATCAATATGAGAAAACAACCCCGTAAGATGGGTATATTTGTAAATATGAGAAAACAACCCCGAAAGAGGGATATATTTGTCAATATTAGAAAACAACCCCGTAAGATGGGTATATTTGTCAATATAAGAAAACAACCCCGTAAGAGGGATAAATTTGTCAATATGAGAAAACAGCCCTGTAAGAGGGATAAATTCGTCAATATTAGAAAACAACCCCGTAAGAGGGGTATATCTTTCAACATGAGAAAACAATCCAAAAAAAGTGGTATATCTTTTAATACGAGAAAACAACCCCGTAAGAGGCGTATATTTGTCATTATTAGAAAATAACCCAGTAAGAGGGGTTTATTTGTCAATATTAGAAAATAATCCCGTAAGAGGGGTATAAATTTCAACATGAGAAAACAACTCCAAAAAAGTGATATATTTGTCAATATGAGAAAAGAACCCTATAGGGGGTATATATCTTTCAACATCAGAAAATAATTCAAAAAAAGTGGTGTAGCTGTGAATGTGAGAAAACAACCCCGTAAGAGAGGTAAATTTTTCAATGTGAGAAAACAACCCCGTTAGAGAGCTATATCTTTCAATATGAGAAAACAACCGCAAATAAGTGGTGTATTTTTTAATACGAGAAAATAACTCCGTAAGAGGTGTATATTTTTTCATATTAGAAAATAACCCCGTAAGAAAGGTATATCTTCCAACATGACAAAACAACCCCAAAAAAAGTGGTATTTTTATCAAAATGAGAAACAATTGCATCTTGTGCTGCTTGATCATCAAGTTACGCCCCAATGCCACCGATCAAGCTTGTCAAACATCAAAATGCTCATATTCCCAATTGTAACTAAAGTGAAATCATGAACGAGAGAGGAGTTGACTATTCAAAAACTGATATGGATCCTCCATGGATAAGCTTGAAAAGCCCTTCTGAATTATGAACCCCAACACATTAACATGAGAACCCCAAGAACCAATTCGGTTCAACCACTAAGAAAGATTAGAAAACAAATTTCTTAGAAAGATGATAAAGAATTAGAATTTAGAGAATTTGTTCTTAAATCCTAATTTCAAAACACTCCAAGAGAAGATGATCAATCTACTCGAATGTTTCTTAAGCATGCATTCTACATAAGAACACCAAGATAAAGCAAACAGCTTTAAGGTTTAATAACCAACTACCATTCAAATTCAACTTCAACTTTACATCCATATTCGTACTACCCTTATATAGGCCTTTGAAAACCCTAAATCTTAGCTAATAAGGATTTACATCTTATATAAGATAAAGATAACCTTCTTAACTAAAAGAGATGACTTAAACAAAGTCCTAATTAGGTTAGAATACATGTATGGTTGTCCATAATAAGCCATAGAACTCTAATTTACACAATTCATATAGATGGGCCTCGAAACATAAGCCAAGTTAGACCCAAAGTCTTCATATGCTCTAATTCAACTTCTTTGGTCATTTTAAGCCCAATTGGATTCATACAAGCCTAATAAACTGTCTCGAGAGGGAAACTGGATTTAATTTAGAATCCATCCACAGGTAGCATGATCGGACTCAACAATCTATTATTTCTTTGTTTGATTGCCAACTAGTTTAGGTCCTCTTTGGGTTTGCTTTCTTGTCCTTATTATTCTCTTTGCTCATTCATTCTCGCTTTACACTTAGAATTTAGTTTTTAGTCATTACTAAATTTAGAGACCTTTGTTATTAATTTTTAGGCTAGATAATAAGGAACGAAGTAGTAACTCTAGGATTTTTCTTTCCGGAGGGATACGATATTTTTAATACTTGCCGTTGTGCTAGGCTGCATCGTTAGGTTCACTACCTTAGTTGTAGTTGCATAAGCATCGCATCAGTTACACTCCATTGCCACCAGTCAAGCTTGTCAATTGCATTCCCATAATTCCTTATGAAAACAAGGGAAAACTCATGTTAGCATACCTAATAACACCTTGGCCTAATTTACTTCATTATATGTTTGCCCAACATCGAAGGGCGCTCATTCCCAATCAAAAGCAACATGATTTCTCCATCACACATGTGGATTTGCGTCTCATCCTGCTTGATCATCAAGTCACGCTCCAATGCCACTGGTGAAGCTTGTCAATTACGTACCCTATGATTCCTTAACAGAAATAAGGAGAAATTTGCAGGTGCGTGCCTAATAAAACTCTAATCCAATCTACTTAATTATATGAAACCCAGACATCAAAACATTTGCATTCCCGCTTGTATTAATTGAAAGCACAATGATTTCTCCATTATGCATGTGGATTTGCATTTTTTGCTGCTTTATCATCGAGTTACACCCCAATGCCACCAGTCAAGCTTGTCAATTGCATTCCCATGATTCCTTAATAAAAATAAGGAAAAATTCGCGTCAGCATACCTAATAACACTCCAAGCCTATTTACTTCATTATATGCCTGCCAAACATCAAAACGCACTAATTCCCACTTGGATGAATCAAAAGCAAAATGATTTCTCCTTTACATGCATTGAATTATGCCTTGTCCTGCTTGATCATTAAGCTAAGCCCCAAATGCCACTAGGCAAGCTTGTTAATTGTGTTCCTTTAATTTCTTATGCCAATCTCGACGTCATCAGGAGTACTCATGCATAGAGGAACAAAGAATAATGGAGACCCTAATGGGGCAAATTATGAATTGGAATAATTGGGCGTGCCTTCATTCATGTTGTTTATTCTCTCTCAAAAAGATTCATCTGCGTAAATTTGGAGAATGACATAAATACTCGATCAACTAATTTTCTTTCTTTGCATTTGCCCAGGCATTGCTTCACTGCCTATAACTGCAGCTTTCACATGCTTTCACTCAATATTCTCATGTTTACGCTCACCAAATAAAACTAAACTATCACATTAGAAAGAGAGGCACAAAAGAAACGAATAGAACGAGAACATAAGTAAGCTTACAAATCTGATAAGGAAAGAAATCACATGTTCTTTATTCTCTTCCATACGGCTAAACATAAGGATCAAATCAAATTAGTTTCAACATAAGAGTAGATAAAGAACCCAAAAGAAAGAAAAGACGCAAGCGATAAGTCTAGTTTTGCTAGCGCGAGTCTTTATAAGTCTTCAAAGTTCTTGAAAGAACCCTTAACTTGATTTCTTACAATGTAGAAGACTGAAATAATATGCTCACTGGCCTAAAATATTCTGATGCATTCAATTTTCATAGTGTGAAAGCCCTTATTCTATAAGAAAAATAAATTACAAGCAAAATATGAATAAATAAATTAAGAACCGGATAGGATTTGGCTGGTCAGCAACTCTCGTAGTCCTAAATTTTATGAGCCAACTTAACAAAAATAAGAGGATATTCGCGTGGGCCTACCTAATAATAATCCGACTCAAGTTACTTCATTATATGCGTCCCAAACATCAAAATGCTTCATTCCCACTTGTATTATGCTTGGATTAATTGAAAATAATGGGCTATTTATGTAGCAACACTCTAAGGCAGTGAACCTATCGATGCAGATTAGCACTAATGGCGAGTATCAATGTCGTATTCTCGGGAAAGGGTGATCCTAGAACTATTCCAGCGTCTTATGTTATCTAACCTTAAATAAAATTGATGAAGTTACTATTCTATGACTATATGTAAGCTGAGTGATTAGCTAAATGTCAAGCAATCTATAAATGTTTAGTGAAACAATCAAAAGAAGAAAGCAAACCCAATGGGACCTAAGCTAGTTGGATTTTAGTGAAGGTAGAGATTAAATTGATTACCAATTGTGATTGCCCGTGAGCGGATTCTAAATTGAATTCAATTTCCCTCTCAAGAACACAACCTAAACGATAGAATCTCTTCCTAACGATTGATTTTAGGTTAGCTTTAAGATTTAATCCACTGCAATTGAGAGTTATTAATTCTTAATCTGGCTAGTTAATTACCCCTTATATCTAAGTGATCATTAACCAGTTCTTGCCATTCAAATTTCCAAATACTAAATGAACTTCTCAATTACATAAAGCAATCTGAACAACACAGTTCACAATGTCTCATGAATAATGCGGTTTCGTATTAATAATGCAAGCAAGAAGAATACAAGCATTGATAATCAAAATCTGATAAACATTAAGTGTAATCCAACAAACAAAGGAACCCCAATGGGTTCAACAGTTCTAGCTACTCATGCTAACGGATAACACAAAATAAGGAACAAATACAAAAAAGAAAATTGAAAACATGTACATCCTTCTTCTTCAAGTCAGATCAACAGTCCTAAATCTCTAAATTTGAATAATGAACCTCAAATTGCCTCTTGAACGCCTCCAAATCCACTCTTAATCTTCAATGTGATGCTTGAACCATTGAAATTTTTCCTTCAATATGTGAAATAGTCTCCCAAAGTCGAATATCGAAGTCTGAAAAAGGGTGGCTCGCGCGCGTATGTGAGATTTAAAGTTAGAAAATCGAACCCTAGCAAAATAAATCAATTTTGCCTATATAAATGTCCCAACACAGCCGTGGTCAAGCCCCTACTGGTCAGCAAGGGCAGAGTCCAGGCCGTGTTGGACCTTCGAGTCCCGAAAAACAGCCTCTTCTCCCTAACCGTGCCCTTGCTAGTGCTAAGCCACCACGGGCCATGATGGAGACTGTGGTGACCTTAGAAATTGTGCCAAAAGGTCACTTTTGAAGATCAAATGTCGATGGCTTAACCTTGAAATGCCAGCCTTTGCTCAATTTTGATGGATTCTGGTCTGTATTCGCACGTATCTCCCTCAAATAATGATAATGTCCATCGATGATCACCTGAAACATGTAAGGAACCAAAACATAGGTGATTCTGGCATAAAACAAGATAACTATGCACAAAAATGGTAGTAATTGGGCATATAAACATGTGTAACACAATGCATATTAAATCACCCCACACTTAAGCTTTTGCTTATCCTCAAGCAATCAATAACTCAATATGTATACAAGCAACAATCAGCCCTAAAAATCCATGCTAAGGTTCACAATTTAACCTTACTCAACATATAAAGAATGAAACTCAAGTAGCTAAACAAATCATACACCTTCAAAGAAGAACTATAATAATACCATCTCGAAGTACAACTTATATAACAATTTATCATTAAAGACCAAGAACTATTGCCTCACAAGGATCTCTCAAATCACTCACCATGTTTACAGGTAAACAAAAAGATTCCCTCAATGCAGCTGAGGTGAGGGAAATGACATGGGTTGAAATGTGGCTAAGGTAAAGGTAAGAGAATTTGGATAGAAGTGTAAAGTATACTGAAAAGTCATGTAATTATTTAGAATGAATGCTTCAGGAGCTGAATGCCAAATCAACAAAAGTACTCATTAAGCCTTATTTGAAGTAGAGGATGCTATAAAAGAATTGAATCCAAAAGAGAAAAGAGCTAAGAAAGAAGCACAAGAAAAAAAATTTCTCTTTTTTTTTTGTTTATGTGCCATAGGAGCTTACACAGGGGCTACATGGTTAATGACACAAACAATGAGAATAGTTATACAATTTGGATTGAAGGGAGGATCAAAGAATGATTAAAATGACTAAGTGAATTTATAACAAAATTAGGCACTATGATTCCATATAAGAAGAAGCATAACACATAATTATTCAGTATACAGGGTGAAAGAAAAGACAAATGTAAAGAATAGTATAAATGTAATGTATAGGTGTAAACATGAAGAAAAGGTTAAGGCTCAAAACTGGCTGACTAATGGAAACAAAGGGTAGGCTTTTGGCCAGATATGGTGAATCCTAAGTTGCGAAATCATTTAATGGTATTTAAAAATTCATGTAACCTCAACAAGCATTACAGAGCAAGTTCTAAAAATAAAATTAAGTACACCGCACACTCAAACAAGAAAAATCATGAGCATAATTTGCAATGGATGCTCAAATTTTAGTTCAAAAGCTCATGTTTGAAGTGGCTAAAATTTGCAATTGGTTCCTAGACTTATCAATTGAATCATCACATAAATGGTATAAGAGATTGGCATATCAAAGTTCAAAGATAAAGGCTGGAAATTTGCAAAGAAGTCAAGCAACATCGGTTTAACCTTGACAAAGTGACATATTGAATCATTAATTATAAGTATGTGAATTAAATCATTAATTACAAAAGGATAAACTAAGCTAAAGCGATATGAAGAACATAGGTCCTAACCTCCTAACAATATACTACACTAGTGATAGCAATTTTAGACACATCCAAAAGTCATAGAAAAGAGAAGAGAACATACGATTTACCCACACCCACCCCACCCTTGAAGAACACACTGTCCTCGGTATAAAACAAAGTGGGTACCCTGTAATGGGATGTACAAATAAAGAAAGCAAAATCAATAATATCTAGGTACATGACATGTATGAAAAATAAAGTAAATCAATGCAGAAAATAAAAAGAAGATCTAGGGGGACTGCCCTGATCATCCGCCAAGGCTGGTGGAGTGGAAATTCGGTAGGTCCTCGGCAAGAGCTAAAAATGAAAAATAAAGAAATAATAGAAATTGAAAATAAAAATTAAATATAATATGAAAATTAAAACTAATAAAATGTTTCAAAACTAAAAAATAAAATGTTAAAAACATAAAATAACATTTGGGGTACCTCCTAAAAGCACTTCTTTTTATTTCTCGAGTCATTTAGCTAGACTCGGTGATAACTCCCTGCATGCGGGTTTGACATATGCTGCGATTGAACTACCAAATTATGGATCCTTAGAATGTCAGCAATCCTCCAAGCAACCGCTTTTAGGTACTTCCTTCGAGAGGGCAATGTCATTTCCCTCACCTCGGTTGTCAAGTCTGCTGCTGGAATGACAAACAACCTATTATCCTCATCCGTATGTGCATAGTCAAGACGCTAGGAAAGCTCTTTCAAATTGAGAACCAACAGTTCCTCAAGTGATGGCCTCAACTTCTGCACACCTATCCTGTCAATCACAGCAAACTCATTAGTGTTGTTGCTTGGCTCATTTGCTAATAGAAACTCAAGTTGTTCCAACACTTCCTCATTTAACAACTCATGCTCATCTCCCCTTGGCAAAGTGACTTGTAGAGGGTCTTCAACTAATACTTCATGCAACTGTGTCTCAATAGCATTGTCAAATACATTAATAGCATACACAATATTATCATGATCTAAAGACTGGCTTATGGAATTATGCAAGTTAAAGGTGACAGTCTCATCCCCTACCCTAAGTTTTAACTTTCCATTATAAACATCTATCATTGCCCTAAATGTTGCAAGAAAAGGTCTACCTAGAATTAAGGGTACACTACTCTCACCGTCCATATCCAAGATCACAAAATCAACAGGAAATATAAATTTGTTTACTTTTACTAGCACATTCTCTACAATACCCTTAGGATTCTTAACAGATCTATCAGCTAACTGTATACTCATCCTAGTCGGTTTGGTCTCTCCCAACCCCAACTTTACAAACAGGCTGTACGACATTACATTAATGCTAGCCCCTAAATCAACTAAAGTATCATTAGCAGATAAGTTACCTATAATATAAGAAATAGTAAAACTCCATGGATCATGTCATTTTTTCGATAATTTGTTCTAAAAAATTGTCGAACATTCCTCGTTTAGCGTCACGCATACCAAGTCCTCAAACTTTTTTTGTTGCTAAGAATATTCGTTAAGAACTTTGCATACCTAGGCATCTACGAAATAACTTTAACAAAAGGTAAGTTTATATGCAGTTGTTGAAAAATATCCAGAAATTTACTAAAATGCTACTCGACTTGTATTAAAGCAGGGTACGGAATTTTGGGCTGGCATTTCCTCATTGGAATCTCCTTTGCCTCTTCCTTCTCTAGTTCCTTCGCCTTGGTAGCTTCAACTTCCCTGCTTGAATCTACCTGTGCATCAACATCATTGTTAGAAATAGAAGAAGGACCAAGAATATACTTACCTAATCGCAATATGATTGCATTCACATGTTCCCTCGGGTTAGACTCTGTAGTGCTAGGCAGAGTCCCTAGCTGCCTCTCAGCCAACATCCTAGAAATCTGACCTATTTGAGTCTTCAAGTTCTATATGGAGGCCTGTTGATTTCTAAGAGTTGTGTCCGTCTGCTGAAACCTATTGTCGGTAGAGGACACAAATTGTCACCAACTCCTCGAGATTGGGCTTCTTCTCCTGAGGTGGAGCTAGTTAGGATGGACCAGCCTGCCACTAGGGATGTTACTGATGCAATCTTTAAAATCCTAGTAGACCCTGGGTACTATTATTCCATTACCCGAAGTTGGGATGGTTCCTCAAGCCCATGGAGTTCAGGTCGTGCTAGAACTTCGAGTCCCCAAAAATAGCCTCTTCTCCCTGACCCTGCCCTTACCGGTGCTGAGCCACTACGGGCCATGATGAAGACCGTGGTGGCCTTGGAAACTGTGCTAAAAGGTCACCTTTAAGGGTCAAATGTCGATGGTTTAGCACGGCCAGAGTCCAGGCCGTGCTCAACCTTAAAATGCCAGCCTTTGCTCAATTTTGATGGATTCTAGTCTGTATTCGCATGTATCTCCCACAAATATTGATAATGTCCATCGATGATTACCTAAAACATTAAAGGAACCAAAACACAGGTGATTGTAGCATAAAACAAGATAACTATGCACAAAAGTGGAAGTAATTAGGCATATAAACATGTGTAATACAATGCATATAAATAAATAACATGATTTCTCCCTTACGTATGTGGATTTATGGCTCGTCCTGCTTGATCATCAAGCTAAGCCCCAATGCCACCAGTTAATCTTGTCAATTGCATTCCCATGATTCTTTATGCCAATCCTTGTGTTATCAAGAATCTTCTTTCCAAGAGGAATAAAGAATGATGGAGATCCTAATGGTGCAAGTCATGAATCGAAATATTTGGGCATCCCTCGATTCTCGGTGTTCCCTCTTTCCTCCAAAATAATTGTTTGCGATCATTCGGAGAATGATATCAATACTCCATCAACTAATTATCTTTCTTCTAATTTGTCCAAGCATTGGATTGGTGCATATAATTGCCTCTTCCATGCACTTTAACTCAACACACTTGTGTTTATGCTCGCCTAATAAAACCAGACCATCATACTAGACATAGATTAGAAAGAGACGAACAAAAGAAATGAACATATGAGAACTTAGGTAGGATTTTGTATCTGATAAGGAAAGAAATTGCAAGTTCTTTATTTTCTTCTATGGCTAAGCATAAGGATTAAATCAAATTGATTTAAACACAAAGAACACAAGACAAAGGAAAGACGTGAGCGATAAGTCTAGGTTCGCTAGTACGAGTATTCATAAATCTCCAAAGTTCTTGAAAGAATCAATACCTTTGATTTTCAACAAGGTAGGAAACTGAAATAATATGTTCACTAGGCTTAAATATTCAGTTGCATGTAATTTTCATAGTGCAGAACCCTCATTCCTTAAAAAGAAGAAACTAGAAGCTATATATGAATAAGCAAATAAAGAAAGATAAATAAACTAAAGTCAAATCAGAAGTAGAGAGGAGTTGACTAGCTAACAACTCTCATAGTCCCAAATTTCATGAGCTAGCTTAGCAAAAATAAGGGATAATTAGTGTAGGCCTAACTAATAACACTCTAGCCCAAACTACTTCATTTTATGCGTCTCAAACATCAAAATGTGCACATTCCCACTTGGATTAATTGAAAGTAACATAATTTCTTCATCAAGCGCATGGATTTGCGTCTCGTGCTCCTTGATCATCAAGTCACAATCCAATGCTATTGGTGAAGCTTGTCAATTACGTTCCCATGATTCCTTAATAAAAATAAGGAAATATTCATGCAGGCATACCTAATAACACTCTAGCTCAATCTACTTCATTATATGACTTCCAAAACATCAAAATGTACGCATTCCTACTTGTATTAACTGTAAGCAACATGATTTCTCCCTTATGCGTGTGGATTTGCGGTCGTGCTTCTTGATCATCAAGTCATATCCAACGCCACCAGTCAAGCTTGTCAATTGCGTTCCCATGATTCCTTAATGAAAACAAAGGGAAATTCGCGTTAGTGTACCTAATAACACTTCGGTCTAATTTACTCCATTATATGCCTACCAAACATCAAAACGCGCTCATTCTCACTTGGATTAATCAAAAGTAACATGATTTCACCATCACGCGAGTGGATTTACATCTCGTCCTCCTTGATCATCAAGTCACGCTCCAATGCCACTAGTAAGCTTATCAATTACGTACCCAAGATTTCTTAACAAAAATAAGGAGAAATTCGCATGGGCATACCTAATAACACCCCGAACCAATTTACTTCATTAAATGACTACCATACATAAGAACACATGCATTCCCACTTGTATTAATTGAAAGCAACAT
Source organism: Ricinus communis (assembly GCF_019578655.1). NCBI lineage: Eukaryota > Viridiplantae > Streptophyta > Magnoliopsida > Malpighiales > Euphorbiaceae > Ricinus > Ricinus communis. Next base: position 15,846,415 of record NC_063264.1, on the reverse strand, counting down.
GATTTCTCCCTTATACGTGTGGATTTGGATCTTATGCTGCTTTATCATCAAGTTACACCCCAATGCCACCGATCAAGCTTGTCAATTGCGTTCCCATGATTCTTTAATAAAAATAAGGAAAAATTTGCATCAATGTACCTAATAACACTCTAGCCCCATCTACTTCATTTTATGCTTGCCAAATATCAAAATGCATTAATTCTCGCTTGGATGAATCAAAAAGCAACATGATTTCTCCCTTACATGTATGAATTTACTTCTCATCCTACTTGATCATCAAGCTAAGGCCCAATGCCACCAGTCAAGCTTATTAATTGCATTCCCATAATTCCTTACGCCAATCTCAGTGTCATTAGGAGTACTTATGCATAGAGGAATAAAGAATAATGGAGACCCCAATGGTGCAGATCGTGAAATGGAATAATTGGGCATGCCTCGATTCATGTCATTCCTGCTTTCCTCCAAAAGACTCATCCTCGATCATTCCAAGAACGACATCGATACTCGATCAACTAATTTTCTTTCTTTCCATTTGTCCAGGCATTGATTCAGTGCTTCTGACTGTAGCTTCCATGCGCTTTCACTCAAATACTCATGTTTACGCTCGCCATATAAAACCAAATCATTCCAGTAAATAGAGATTAGAAAGAACACACAAAAGAAATGAATAGAATGAGAACATAAGTAGGATTAGGAATCTGATAAGGAAAGAACTCACACATTTTTTATTCTCTTCCATATGGCTAAGCGTAAGGATCAAATCAAGTTGATTTAAACATAATAGTAGACAAAGAACATAAAAGAAAGAAAAGACGTGAGCAATAAGTCCAAGTTTGCTAGCCCAAGTCTTCATAAGTTTGCAAAGTTCATGAAAGAACCCATAACTTGATTTCTGGCAATGTGAAAACTGAAATAATATAGTAACTAGCCTGAAATATTCGGATGCATGCAGTTTTCATAGTGTGAAAACCCTTAATCCATAAGAAGAAGAAATATAAGCAAAATATGAAAAAATAAATAAGAATCGGAGAGGAGTTGACTGGTCAACAACTATATAATTTCAAATTTTATGAGCCGGCTTAATGAAAATAAGGGAAAGCTCGTGTAGGCCTACCTAATAATACTTTGGTCCAAATTACTTCATTATATGCATCCCAAACATCATAACCTGTGCACTTTTACTTGGATTAATTGAAAGAAACATGGTTTCTCCCTTACTCTAGAGGAGTTATGCTCATCATGCTTGATCATCAAGTCACACCCTCATGCCACCAGTCAAGCTTGTCAATTTTGTTCCCATGATTCCGTATGCCAATCCTTATATCATCATGAGTACTAGTGCTTAAAGGAATAAGGAATGATGGAGATACTAATGTTGCAATTTTGGATTTGGATTATTGGGGCGTGCCTTGATTCTCATTGTTACCTCTTCATTCTAAAAGATTTGTTTGTCATCATTATGAGAATTATATGAATGTTGGATTAAGTAATCTTCTTTCTTTGCAGTTGTCTAAGCATTGGATCGGTGCCTATGATTGCCACTTCCACACGCATCCAATCAACACTCGTATTTATGCTCCCAAATAAAAAATCAAAATATCAAATTGGATAGAGATTAGAAAGAATGGTACAAAAGAGATGAACAAAATGAGAACATAGGTAGGATTTCATATTCGATAAGGAAAGAAATCACAATTTCTTTTATTTTCTTCCGTACAACTAAGTAAAAGGATCGAATTGAATTGATTTGAACACAAGGGTAGACAAAGAACACAAAAGAAAGGAAGTGTGTGAGTGATAAGTCTAGGTTCACTAGCACGAGTCTTCATAAGTTCGTAAGGTTCTTGAAAGAACCTATAACTTCATTTCTCATAAGGTAGAAGACAAAAATAATCTTCTCACTAGCCTTAAATATTCGGTTGCATCATTTTTCATACTTATCACGCACGTCCTTCCTGTTTTTTATATTTTGTATCCACCCTTGTGTTTAAATCAAATTCGATTTGATCCTTACGCTTAGCCGTATGGAAGAGAATAAAGAACTTGTGATTTCTTTCCTTATCAAATATGAAATCCTACCTATGTTCTCATTTTTTTCGTTTCTTTTGTGCCTTTACTTCTAAACTTTGTCTAGTATGATGGTTTGATTTTATTTGGGGAGCATAAACACGAGTGTTGACTTAAAGCATAGGGAAACAACAATCATAGATGTAGATCTAATGTGTGAACAAATGTGGAGAAAAAGAATTAGTTGGTCAAGTATTGATATCATTCTTTGAATTATCGAGGACGAATCTTCTAGAGGAAATAGGGAAATAACTAGAATCACAGCATGCCCCAATATTCCTATTCAAGATTTGCATCATTAGAATCCCCATTGTTCTTATTCCTCTATTAGGTAGGCCCATGCAAATTCCCTTTGTTTTCGTTAAGCTGGCTCATAAAATTTGGAACTACGATAGTTTTTGACCAGTCAACTTGGTATGAATTCAATTGAAACCTTTGAATATGCAATTACAAACCCAATGGTTATATTCAACGAAAAGGAATGAAGATGAACAATCCAAAAACCCTAATGGAAATTCTTAGAATTATGGGATCTATTAATCAAGATTCTAAATTGTAAAGAAAATAAAGACTTAAAACCTTTTAGTTATATGAGAGCTAAAGACTTTAAGTATATGAACTATAACCCTTTTAGCTATAGAGAGCTGGGGACCTATAGTATAAGGTGTTTGGATTTTGAACGCCACAAACTAAAAGTTTGATAAGTTCCTAAGTGCTAGCCAATTTATAGGAAGAGGCCAAGGGCAGTTTAGTAAAACTAAAATAATACTTTCTTGATTGAATGCAATATAATCATGTATGTAACCTTCCATACATAATGAATATAATATTCTTCTTCATCGTAAGCTTTCAAGAGGATGAATAAAATCTTGGTATTTTTCTCCTTTTATATTCTTCAATTTAAACCTAAAACAACAAAAATAATAAACATAATTAGTACTTAATTAAATACTTGAACTTTTAGCCCATTAACTATACTTAATTGGATCTTACTATAGGCCTAACTTTATCATACTCATGGACTAGTTATTATAATTTTAACTTAAGCCTAATAAACTAAAAAAATTAAGAAAATCCAACCCATAATAGAAGGCCCAAAATTAAGAAAAACTATAACTGAAGATATAAATAATGTTCTAATAAAATTAAATCTAAATGTGTCAGATAAAATGGTTGAATACTCCCTTTAAACCAAGTTCCTCTCTTGACTTGTTATGGCTTGAACTAAGTAACCAAGGTTGGACTATCATGAGCTTTGAGTTCTTTTCCATGAGCTATCTTTAAGCTAATATTTTGGATGAAGCTTGGCAAAGCTTCTTTAATACTTTTAGCTTTAACTTGAGTGAAAGGTCCTCCAAAATTGGTCAATGGATCCATTTGGCTAGCTGGACCACCCTGTTGTTCATCTTAACTACTTTTAAGTTCTTGATTTATTCATATTTAGCTTATAGTTTCTTCTTCTTATGGAATGAGGGATTTCGCACTATGAAAATCGCATGAGTCCGAATATTTCAAGCTAGTGAGCATATTATTCCAGTCATCTACCTTGGAAGAAATCAAGCTACAGATTCTTTGAAGAACATTGTAGACTTATTAACACTAGCACTAGGGAACATAGACTTATCGCTCACATCCTTCCTTTCTTTTGTGTTCTTTGTCTACCCTTGTGTTTAAATCAACTCGATTTGATCTTTTATAGGAAAGAGGGAACAACAAGAATGGAGGCACGTCCAAATATTTCAACATTGGGGCCTCCATCATTCCTTATTCCTTTAGGCATGAGGACTCTTAATGACACAAGGATTCGCCTAAGGCTGGTCAAGCGGGATGAGATGTAAACCCACTCGCATAAGGGAGAAATCATGTTGCTTTCAATTAATCCAAGTCAGAATGAGCGCATTTCAGTTTTTGGGAGGCATATAATGAAGTAATTGGGCCGAAGTATTATTAGTTATGCCCACATGAATTTCCAAATGTTTTCATTAAGGAATCATGGAAAAGCAATTGTCAAGCTTTACTAGTGGCATTGATGCTTGACTTGGTGATCGGGCAGCATGAATGCAAGTCCATCTACGTAAGGGAGAAATCATGTTACTTTTGATTAAAACAAGTGGGAATGCACATTAAAATCTTTTCATCTACCTATTGAAATCGAGCACAAAGCCTTTTGGGCTATTAAACAAGTTAACCTTGATCTAGCTAGTGCAGGTTTGAAAAGAAAATTACAGGTTAATGAGCCGGATGAATGGAGGCTACATACATATGATAATGCCCGTCTAACCAAAGAATGCATAAAGAGGTAGCATGATGTTAGGATTAAGCCAAGGAGAGAGTCTTAAGCTAGAGATAAGGTACTTCTATTCAATTTGAAACTTCGGTTATTTCCAAGTTATAGTCAAGATGGTCAGGCCTATTTGTTATTAAGCAAGTTTTTCCATATAAAGTAGTTAAGTTGACCCACCCTAAGAAGGGTGATTTCAAAGTTAATGGCTATAGATTAAGACTATATGTTGGAAAAGAGTTTGATTGGGGGAAAAGAAGTTTTACAACTTCTCGAGTCAATGTGAGGAAATGCCTAGCTATCTAGCTAAGAGGATGTTAAAGAAGCGCTTGGTATGAGGTAACCTACTATCTACTTTTAATTAGTTTTACTGTTATTTTTATTTTTTTTATTAATTATGTTTTTATTGTTATTTTCTTCTTTTGTTTAAGAAATAAGGATTTTAGCCCATTCCTTACTCCTACTAGGCTTTGGTTTAATTTGTCATAGGTTTAAGCCCATTTCAATTTAATTAAGCCTGATATGCTATTTGTGTAGCTACAATCTAAGGCAATGAACCTATCAATATAGTCTAGCACTAATGGCGAGTATCAAGGTCCTAGGGAACAGATGAACCTAAAGCTACTACTGTACTAAGTGTTATATAACCTTAAGCAATTGGTGAAAGGTCAACTTAAACTGTAAACTAGAAATGATGAAATGCAAAAGTAAAATGCCAAACAAACTGTAAAGATAATGAAGCAAACACAGGAAGATAACAAACCCAGAGAGGAGCTATTTGTGATGGAATTACTAAAGGTGATTATCTTGATTACCAAATTGATTACCCATGCCTGAATCCTAGAATGAACTCGGATCCTCTCTCGAGCTCACCCATTTCCTAACTCTGAAAACTAAACGCTGGAATCTCTGCCTAACAATTAATCTCAGAACAACATTAAGATTTGATTCAAGTCTATTAAGAGTTGTTAATTCTTAATCCAGCTAGCCAATTAACCTTATCTCTAAGTGTTATTAACCACTTCTTGTTTAATGAAATTCCAATTGCTTAACGAATCTCTCAATACTAATTAAATAATCCAAGCAACATTCAACTCAACGTCTCAAGTAAAATGAAACAAACCTTTATTACTGAAAAGCAAGAAGGATTATAGATTGGAAATTGATGGGCTCTTTATGCAACCTACACCTAAGGTAGTGAACCTACCGATGCAGCCTAGCACTAGTGAGTATCAAGGTCGTATCCCTGGAGATCGGGTGAACCTAGAGTTACTACTGCTTGCTATGTTATCTAGTCTGAAATAGGGTGTGAAAGTTCTAACATACCAGCTAATGGTTATGAGTGCAATTAAGTAAATGAAGGACAACAATGGACAATTAAAAGACAATTGTAAAGAGAGAAATAAATCCAAAAGGGAGCCTAAGTGATGGAATTCTAAAGATGAATTTTATGGATTGCCGATCTTGCTTACCCGTGCCTAAATCCTGAATTGAATCCCGGTTCCTCTCTCGAGCTTACCGGATTCCTAAACCTGCACTAACCTAATGGAATCTCTTCCTATCAGATTACTACAAATTAGCATTAAGTATGATTTAAGACTATTAAGAGTTGTTAGTTCTTAATCCGGCGAGTAAATCAAGCTCATCTCTAAGTGTTAACTACCAGTCCTTACTATTCAAAATCCAGTTGTAACAAGCATTTTCAATGTCAAGAAACAACCTAATAAACAATGAATCCAACGTCTCAAATTAACTGCATCAAACTTTTATTACTGAATAGCAAGAAGATTGCAAGATGACAATTATAAAAAAAACTAACAATTAAGCATAATCCATCAACAAAGGTGAACCCTAATGGATTCAAAAGATCTAGCTGCTCATGTTCATAGTCAAAGCAATTAAAGAACAAAATAAGGAAAAACAAATTAAAGGTATGTACACCCTTCTCTTTCAAGCTGAATGAGAAACCCTAAATTTGCAAATTCAAAATCTCAAACCCTAGTTGCCTCTTGAATGCTCCCAAAGTTTGTCTTGATCTTCAATTCGATGTTGGAATAAGTGGAATCCTCCCTTCAATTGATGAAAATTGATCTCTTCAGGTCTACAATAGAGGTATAGGAAATATTTGATTAAGTGTGTGTCTTGGAATTGAGTCCAAAAATCGTCCCCTTCAATTAGAATTCAAAATTGCCTATATAGTTGATTCAAGACGGTCGAGTGGTCTTTGAATCTGTGGAGCTCTGTGTCGAGCCACCACAGGCCGTGCCCAAGCCGGTGCTGACTCCTTCAAGACCGTGCCCAAGGCGGTGCTGATCCACCACAGGCCGTGCTGGAGGCCGTGGTGGCTACAGAAGTCGTGCTGAAATGGCACAATTGGGGATAGCCTCTTGATAATTCAGCAAGGCCGGAGTCCAGGCCGTGCTCAACCCTCGGGGTGCTTGTTCTCGCCCAATTTGATGGATTTTGCTCCGTAATCACACGTATTTCCCTCGATTACTGATGGTGTCCTTCGAAAATGACCTGAAACGAAAAGGGAAACAAAAGACAGGTGATTCTAGCATAAAACGGGATAATCATGCATAAAAATGTGAACAATCGGGCATGAAAACATGTGTAGTATGATGCTTATCAAATTACCCCATGCTTAAACTTTTGCTTGTCCTTAAGCAATTTACAACTCACTCCTCAAAAGATATTAAATAACTCAATCAACTGCATTGCAAGAGGTTAGCTCAAAATAAATTTCAAAACTCCGTAATGATTTTTCCCAAAATCCCCAAATCACTAAATCCTTAAGAGAAAGAGCAAACTTAATAAAGTTGCTAAAGTTAAAATGATAAACCATCTAAATTAAGAAATTGAGAATCATGCCTCACAAGATATCACTCAAAACACACAAGTGTATATAGGTGAAAGAAGATCGCCAAGCTCTCAACGCAAAAATACAGAAAAAGTGCTTACCATAGGCTTGCTTATGGATTCAATCTCCACTACTACGAAATAATCAATAATCATGATCAAAGAGTCTTGAGCCAGGTTGTAATGGGGTTAAGGTAAGGTACGTATAAATATGGAAAGTAGGCTACAAGTTGCTGGAAGTTAAGCAAGTAATGCAAGAAAGTAATGAAGGATCAAGTGCTGTACCAAAATGAACACTAAGTTGCTCTAAAAAGATGATGCTCGGAATGAACTAAATTAATACTTTCTACTTTTTTATTTTTTTTTATTTTTTTTTATTTTATTTATTTATTTATTTTCTTTTAATTTGTTATCTCCTTTTACTTTCTTGCTTGTAGCTTGTTTACTTTTATGTTATTTCCTTGCACTTGTTTGTTTATGTTAAGTAGAACACTAAGCCTTTTTAATTAAAAAAAAAAATTCAGCATGATCTTCCATAACCATAATGTGTGAATCATATGCTTCCTCAGTCTAAATCTCTCTAACACTGTGGACAGTGTTATACTAAAATATGGGGTAGGGACCTACCGATGTTGTGCCTATCTTGAGTTTTGTTTTAATTAAGTAGTTGATGACTTTTTTTCTCCTTTGAATGGATTCCCTTATAGCTTTTATCGAACCTTGTTCGGAAGAAGGCAATGAATAAATCTCTCAACTACAATCCAGCCAGGTAAAACTGGTATTTTTCCTTAATTCTTCCATATTACTTTATCGTAGATATAGAACACTGTTAATATTGCTGCTTATTATTGTGATTGACTGTTTAAACTTTGGGTTGAGAATTCATGCAATTTTAAATCACTCAAATGGTGAGATTTTGAGCCAATTGGTGCATCACTATTATGCTCCCTTTTCTTTCATTAGTGAGCATTTTACGAATCTCTGTTTCTAGAACTTGCTTTCACGATATCATTGAAATTACATGAATTGTCAATAATCGTGAGATGATTTGGGCACTTAGGATTTACACAATTTGGCCAAAAAGCCTAACCCTATTTTTCCTTAGTGAACCAATTTTGAGCCTTAGCCATTCCTTTCGTGACAATAATAACAGTGACACTCATCTTATCACTTCTATTCATTTGACCATTCTTTCTACTATTGTTGCTGGAAATTATATAAGTTATGCTGCATTTTACTTTGGATCAATCTGCATTCATATATTTCACTAAGTTGCTAGATTTTTCATAGATGCTCCCTTCAATTATTGTATGTGTCAATAACCAACAACTCCTACATAAGCTGTTGTAATATATATACATAGTATATATATTTATATATAAAAAAAAACAAAAAAAAAAGTAGAAAGTGTTAATTTAGTTCATTTCGAGCATCATCTTTTTAGAGCAACTTAGTGTTCATTTTGGTACAGCACTTGATCCTTCATTACCTTCTTGCATTACTTGCTTAACTTCCAGCAACTTGTAGCCTACTTTCCATATTTATACGTACCTTACCTTAACCCCATTACAACCTGGCTCAAGACCCTTTGGTGATGCCATTTCTTAGTCCTTGCTTTGTAAGTTGAGGAGTTTTCATATGCCTGCTGGCGCTACTCATCTAGCTCACTCAGCTGCCATTGTCGCTCCTTACCTGCAGAATCAATATCAAAGTTACAAGTTCTAAGGGCCCAAAGTGCCCTATGCTCTAACTCAACAAGCAAATGACATGACTTTCCATAAACAAGGCGATAGGGCGTAAAACCTATAGATGTCCTAAAAGCAGTCCTAAACGCCCATAATGCATCATCTAACTTAAGAGTCCAGTCCTTCCTACTGGTACTAACGGTTCTCTCTACAGTACATTTAATACCCCTATTAGTTACCTCAACCTGCCCACTAGTCTGGGGGTGATAGGGAGTAGAGAACCGATGAGTAACTCCGTACCGCTTAAGTACTTTCTTTAATTAGGTGTTGCAGAAATGTGTTCCTCTATCACTAATAAGCGCCCTAGGTATGCCAAACCTAGCAAACAATTGCTTAAGGAACCTGCAGACAACCCTAGCATCATCAGTGGCTACAGCCTGAGCTTCAGGCCACTTAGAGAAATATTCAACAGCAACCAGAATGTACTTATTACCATACGAAGAGGGAAAGGGTCCCATGAAGTCGATTCCCCAAACATCAAAAATCTCAATGACTTGCACACTAGTTTGGGCCATCTCATCACGAGAAGATATATTACCTGCGCGCTGGCAAGGGTCACAAACCTTAACAAATTTCCGTGCATCTTGGAAGAGCGTAGGCCAATAGAATCCTGCCTCTAGCACCTTCCTCGCAGTATGGTTTAGTGCTTGATGACCTCCAATGGGTCCCTCATGGCATTGCTTCAATATTTGGAGAGTCTCCTCGCCATATACACAACAGCGAATCACCTGATCTGCACATACTTTAAACAAAAAGGGATCTTCCCAAATATAGTATTTCAAATCAGCGAAGAATTTCTTCTTTTGCTGATACGTCATACCCTTTGGTAGAACCCTAGCAACCAAATAGTTAGCATAATCAGAAAACCAGGGAGTATTAGTGTATACCTGAGTGACATACAAATGTTCTTCTGGAAATTTATCATCTATGGTCGTCTCATCAAGTGCATCTTAGTGAGGATTTTCCAATCTCGATAAATGGTCCGCTGCCAGATTCTCCGCGCCCTTCTTATCCTTGATCTCGACGTCAAATTCCTGTAACAAAAGAATCCACCGAATCAATCTCGGTTTCACATCAGTTTTTAGGAATAAGTACCTCAATGCCGAGTGGTCCGTGAAGACAATGGTTTTGGAGAGAACGAGGTATGATCTAAACTTGTTGAAGGCGTAAACAACCGCCAATAACTCCTTCTCTGTGGTGGGGTAGTGTTCCTGGGCTCCTGTCAAGGTCTTGCTAGCGTAGTAAATGGGTTGAAACTTCTTTTCATTCCTCTGTCCAAGCACAGCTCCAGCTGCATAATCACTAGCATCGCACATCTGTTCAAAAGGCAGCCCCCAATTAGGAGAAACCATGATTGGGGCTGTAGTTAGAAGTTTCTTAAGTAACTCAAAAGCTGCCACGCATGCATCATAAAAAATAAAAGGTACATCCTTAACTAACAATTGAGTGAGGGGCCTAGCAATCTTAGAAAAATCTCTAATAAATCTCCTATAAAACCCTGCATGGCCCAAAAAACTCCTAACAGCTTTAACAGAACTAGGAGGAGGTAGCTTAGATATCACTTCTACCTTAGCTCTATCCACCTCCATCCCAGCCTGATAGATCTTATGCCCTAAAACAATCCCCTCTCTCACCATGAAATGACATTTTTCCCAGTTTAGTACCAAGTTAGCCTCAATACATCTAGCTAACATGCGCTCAAGGTTTGCCAAACAAAGAGAGAAAGAATTACCAAAAATAGAGAAGTCATCCATAAATACCTCCATAGACTCCTCAATCATGTCCTCAAAAATAGCCATCATGCACCGCTGAAATGTAGCCGGTGCATTGCACAGTCCGAATGGCATCCGTCTATAAGCAAACGTCCCATAAGGGCAGGTGAAGGTAGTCTTCTCTTGGTCCTCAGGTGCAATAGGAATCTGAAAGTAACCTGAAAAGCCATCAAGAAAACAATAAAACATGTGACCTGCTAAACGTTCAATCATCTGATCAATGAAAGGAAGAGGAAAGTGGTCCTTCCGAGTTGCATCATTAAGCCTACGGTAATCAATACAAACTCGGAAGCCTGTTACCGTCCGAGTCGGGATCAGCTTATCCTTCTCATTCCTTACCACTGTGATGCCTCCTTTCTTGGGTACAACCTGCATAGGACTAACCCACGAACTGTCAGAAATGGGATATATCAAACCTGCATCAAGAAGTTTAATTACCTCCTTCTTTACCACTTCTTTCATGTTCAGATTGAGTCGTCATTGAGGCTGAACGACCGGCCTGAAACTACCCCCCAATGAAATCTTATGAGAGCAGAAACTTGGATTTATGCCCGGGATATCGGCTATATTGAAAGCAAAGGCCTTCTTGTACTTTCTTAGAACTTCCAACAGCATGGCTTGTTCTTCAGGAGTTAGATCGGCTGCTATGATTACTGGCAAGCGCTTCTCTTCATCCAGGAAGGCATAAACCAAGTGGCTCGGTAACTCCTTCAGTTCTAAAACTGGTGGGTCCTCGAATGAAGTCTTTACTTTCCGCACCCTAGACCTGTCAAGAAAAAGATAGGGATCAGTTGACAAGCTCGGCTCAGAAGCGAATAAAACAGCGAGTTGTTCCAACACTTGCTCATTGGACAACTCCTCCTCATCCTCAGCTAATGCTACTTGCAAAGGGTCAGAACATAAAATTTCTTGTAAATGGGACTCAACCAAATCATCAATCACATCAATAGAACATACAGTATTATCATAGTCCGGTGGTACATCTCATGGAAGTGGCCAGTCAAAGGTAATGGTCTCATCATTAACTCTAAGCTTAAGCTTTCCATCGCTTACATCGATACTTGACCCTCGATGTAGCTAGGAAAGGCCTACCCAGGATAAGAGGCACAGTGCTATCACCCTCCATATCCATTACCACAAAATCTACAGGAAAGATAAATTTATCTATCTTTACAAGTACATCTTCAACAATACCTCTAGGAATTTTAACAGTCCTATCTGCTAATTGAACACTCATCCTAGTAGGCTTTGGCTCATGCAACCCTAATTTGGCAAATAAACTAGTGGGCATTAAGTTAATACTGGCTCCTAAATCAGCCAATGCACCACTAATTGATAAATCACCAATCATACAAGGGATAGTAAAACTCCCTAGATCTCGTCGCTTGAGTGGCAGTTTGTTCTGGAGAATAGCTGAACACTCCTCATTAAGCACCACCTGACCAAGATCCTCCAACTTCCTCTTGTTGCTCAAAATCTCCTTTAAGAACTTGGCGTATTTCGGCATTTGTGAAATTGCCTCAACAAAAGGTAAGTTAATTTTCAGCTGCTTAAATAAGTCAAGAAACTTACTGTATTGCTTGTCCACCATATCCTGTCTCAACCTTGCAGGATATGGTACCGGGGGCTGATGCTCCCGCATAGGGCTCTTTTGCCTGTCTTCTTTCTTTCTCTCATTCTCTACCATCTCAAGGTCTGGTCCTTCCTTACCGGCTCGACACCGCACGATTGTATTATCCTTATCAGCTAAAGGCGAAGAACCAGTCAAATTCTTACCTGAATGCAAGGTGATAGCTTTGCAATGCTCCCTCGGGTTTGACTCTGTAGTGATAGGGAGCAATCCTGAAGGTCTCTCTGAAAGCATCTTAGAAATTTGGCCAATTTGAGTCTCCAAGTTCTGAATCGAGGCCTCGATTCCTAAGTGCACTATCGATCACTGGAATCTTGTTTCGTAGATGTCACAAACTTCATCATGAGCTCCTCTAAATTTGACTTCTTTTCTTGGGAGGAGGAGCTTGTGCGAGCCCACCGGTTGGTTATTCTTGTGGCTATTGATGAAGTCTTTGGAAACTGGCGGACCACGGGCATTATTGTTCCTCCAAACCGAAATTGGGATGATTGCGCCATCCAGGGTTGTATGTATTCTTTGTAGGGGTTATTCTACGTCTTGGGGCATTCCCATATAATCAACCTATTCAACATCGGAAGATATAGTAGAATTAGATGGAAAACTAATAGAAGATGAAGCAAACATACCTCCCGCGTCAGACCGAATGCGGGCCACCATAAAACTCACACCAACGTTCACGCATGAACCCAAGCATCCTGAGTTGGTCGATCTTCTTGGCTAGAAGCTCCACTTGAGCTCGCCAAGGCTGTAGAGTCCACTTGGTTGACCACTCCTTGTCTTCTTGGTCGGCTCCTAGAGGATTGCCAACGATAGTTGTTCATGGCCATTTCCTCTATCAAGTTCCGAGCTTGCTCGAGCGTCTCTTGTTTAGCGCCCCACCTCTGCGGCATCCACCATCGCCTCGTTCGCGAGGTTCAACCCGTAGAAGGTCCGAACTGCATCCACACCGGCAATCCGTGATGTGGGCGGCATCTCAAAAGATCTTTAAATCTCTCCCATGCATCGACATGCTTTCATCATCAAACCGCACAAAAGAAGATATGTCATTTCTAAGTTTAGCAGTTTTAGCGGGAGGAAAATACTTATATAAAAATTTTTCGGCCAACGCCTTCCAGGTAGTGATCGTCTATTGTGGAAGAGATTGCAACCATCTCTTTGCTCTGTCCCTCAAGGAAAATGGAAACAATCTCAGCCGAATGGCATCATCGGTTGTTCCATTTATTTTGAATGTGTCACAAATCTCCAAAAAGTTGGAGATATGTGCATTGGGATCCTCGTTGGGCAATCCTCCAAACTGCACGCTTTGTTGGATCATCTGGATAACATTGGCCTTTATCTCAAAATTGTTGGCTGCTACAGCAGGTCTGACTATACTAGTTTTCGTCCCATCCAAAGATGGTCGAGCAAACTCGTACATCGTCCTCGATCCTCATCCCGCGGGTCATGGTTTTCCATCGTGTCTAGTCTATCCATAGGTACCTCAACCTCAATCTCCTCCTCTTCTAATTGCAACCTCTTTCTTAAGAGTCAAGGATCGCTCGGATCGGATAGAGGCTCTATAAGATTCGAGTTTGAGCTCCGGTCATAAACTACCCGAAACCGAAAGTCCACACAACCACCGATCAACAAAAATAATATAATAATAAATAATAATAAAATTAAAGAATAAATGAATAAAACAAATAATGACTAAATTAACACAAAAACAATTCACTCTAGTTCACCGTTCACAGTTTCAAGAACGGCGCTAAAAACTTGATGGGCTCTTTATGCAACCTACACCTAAGGCGTTGAACCTACCGATGTAGCCTAGCACTAGTGAGTATCAAGGTCGTATCCACGGAGATCGGGTGAACCTAGAGTTACTACCTTGCTATGTTATCTAGTCCGAAATAGGGTGTGAAAGTTCTAACATACCGGTAATGGTTATGAGTGCAATTAAGTAAATGAAGGACAACAATGGACAATTAAAAGACAATTGTAAAGAGAGAAATAAATCCAAAAGGGAGCCTAAGTGATGGAATTCTAAAGATGAATTTTATGGATTGCCGATCTTGCTTACCCGTGCCTAAATCCTAAATTGAATCCCGGTTCCTCTCTCGAGCTTACCGGATTCCTAAACCTGCACTAACCTAATGGAATCTCTTCCTATCAGATTACTACAAATTAGCATTAAGTATGATTTAAGACTATTAAGAGTTGTTAGTTCTTAATCCGGCGAGTAATCAACCTCATCTCTAATTGTTAACTACCAGTCCTTACTATTCAAAATCCAGTTGTAACAAGCATTTTCAATGTCAAGAAACAACCTAATAAACAATTAATCCAACGTCTCAAATTAACTGCATCAAACTTTTATTACTGAATAGCAAGAAGATTGCAAGAATGACAATTATAAAAATCAATTAAGCATAATCCATCAACAAAGGTGAACCCTAATGGATTCAAAAGATCTAGCTGCTCATGTTTATAGTCAAAGCAATTAAAGAACAAAATAAGGAAAAACAAATTAAAGGTATGTACACCCTTCTCTTTCAAGCTGAATGAGAAACCCTAAATTTGCAAATTCAAAATCTCAAACCCTAGTTGCCTCTTGAATGCTCCTAAAGTTTGTCTTGATCTTCAATTCGATGTTGGAATAAGTGGAATCCCCCCTTCAATTGATGAAAATTGATCTCTCTAGGTCTACAATTGAGGTATAGGAAATATTTGATTAAGTGTGTGTCTTGGAATTGAGTCCAAAAATCGTCCCCTTCAATTAGAATTCAAAATCGCCTATATAGTTGATTCAGCACGGCCGGAGTCCAGGCTGTGCTGAATCTGTGGAGTCTGTTGTGTTGAGCCACCACAGGCCGTGCCCAAGTCGGTGCTGACTCCTTCAAGACCGTGCCCAAGGCGGTGCTGATCCACCACAGGCCGTGCTGGAGGCCGTGGTGGCTATGGAAGTCGTGCTGAAATGGCACAATTGGGGATAGCCTCTTGATAATTCAGCACGGCCGGAGTCCAGGCCGTGCTCAACCCTCGGGGTGCTTGTTCTCACCCAATTTGATGGATTTTGCTCTGTAATCACACGTATTTCCCTCGATTACTGATGGTGTCCTTCGAAAATGACCTGAAACAAAAAGGGAAACAAAAGACAGGTGATTCTAGCATAAAACGGGATAATCATGCATAAAAATGTGAACAATCAGGCATGAAAACATGTGTAGTATGATGCTTATCAGAAATCTAATAATCAAACAAATAAAAAATAATCCATCAACAATAAGAACCCCAATGGCTTCGTCAGCGCTAGCTAGTCATACACACAAAAATCGTTACTAGAAGAAAAGAAAAATAGAGAATGAAGTTGGAACATATACACCCTTCTCTTGAATCAAAGTGGACATTGCTAAAATCAGATTGAATGCTTCAGAATCCATCTCCTTGATCTCTCAAAACAAGCTTGAATCTCCTCAAATCGGTCCTTTAATATGTAAAAATGGTCTCCCAATGTCAATCAAGAAGTCTGGAAAGCGAAAGGTCACGCGCATGTAAGAATCTTGAAATCCGAATGTGGAACCCTTTTCTCGAAAACGGAACTCATATATATAGGAAATGCATGCACGGGTCGTGCCATGGGTCGTGCCATGGGTCGTGCTTGATGCACAGGCCATGCACTGGCTTCAAAAAGCGCGGTACTCCTAGAGAAAAGACTATATTGCCCTCGCTTGAGCATGCGCCGTACCATGGACTGTGCTCGAGCCTTGAAATCCACTCAGCAGTCCTGTTTAGGCCCTAAAGTCCTTCAGTTTTTCTCCATAAATGATGCTGAGAGTCCAAATAACCTTAAGACAAAAATAGATACCCATTGTGGTGAATCTAGCATAAAAATGACTCCAATACATGCATAAACGTGAATAAGTGAAGCACAAAAACATGTATAGAATGCAACACATCAAATTACCCCACACTTAAACTTTTGCTTGTCCTCAAGCAATCAATAATCCAATCCATAAGCAAACATAATAATGATCATCTAAAATCATGCAAAAATCAGCTCTCAACAATACCCAAACATCACAAAGAATCTCATTAGTAACTCAAGTCAAGAAGCTTTAGCAAATATAACAAAATTAATAATGCTGCAAGTACAAAATGATAAACAATCCAAACCAAAAATCTAAGAATCAATGCCTGGCATGGGGTCACTCAAAACACTCAAGTGTATGAAGGTATCAATCCCTCATCGCAAGTATACAAGATCCTGTTTACCATAAGCTTGCTCATAAATCCAATCTCCACTACTGCGAACAATCAATAACCATGATCAAAGGGTCTTAAGTAAGGTTGTAATGAGGCTTACGTAAGGGTAGGAAGAATATGGTGAAGTAGGCTAAAATTGTTGGAAAGTTATGCACGTAAATAATGAATGCCCAAGGATCAAATGCTAAACAAATGGAAGAACAATATTCATTAAGTTCTTAATAATGAGGAATGATGCTAAACTGAAGGTCAAAAGCAAAGAATAAAGAATAAAGAATCTTTATATATATATATATATGTGGTAACAGCTGAAAGAATGTTGTAGTAATCAAAATAATGATACTATTTTCGATTGAAGGGGGCATCCAAAAAGTTAATAACTTAGTGAAAATGAACAAATGAACTGATGCAATTTGATCCTGAAAAAGAAAAAGCAAATACTTACACACCTCCCAGCAACATGGGTAAAGAGAATGGAAAATGATCAGAAAGGTAAAATGAGTGTAACAAGTGTAATAATGAAAGAAAAAGGCTTAAGGCAAAAAAATGGTTAGCTAGGGGAATACAGGGTCAGGCTTTTGGCAAAACAGTTTAAATCTTAGTTGCCTAAATCATCTCATGGTAATCAAAAGTTCATGTAGTCTTCACAAGCATAACAGAGTAGGTTCTAGAAACAAAAATCAAGCATACCGCACACTGAACAAGAAAATAAATAGCAAAAGTATAATGGATGCTCGCAATTGGCTCAAATCTTACCATTTGAGTGTGGCTAAATTGTAAAGGATTCTCAAAAATTTCGTTTAAATCATTAATCAAATCATAAAGTAGCAGCATTAATGAAGTTCTAAACTAAAGCAAAATAAATCGAGAAACCAAAGAGAAACACCAGTTTAACCCGATCGAGCTGATGCTATAGATACCATCAATTGCTTTCCTTTTACAAAATAACATAAGAACAAAATAAATTCTACTCATAAACCAAATCATCAACTACTCAAATTAAACAAAGCTTAAAACAAAGTATCTACAATAAAAGAACTACCCAAACATCAAGATATGCACTCCACTACTACTATAAGGTTCACAATGAAGCTCGGTACTTGAAAAGAACAAGGTTACCCACCCCACACTTGAAGAAAACATTATCCTCAGTGTGAGATGGGGGGAGGGGGGATACCCCACACTTGAGTAGCAAAATAAGCAAAAAATAATGTTCAAGAAAATAAAGAACTAACCTCTATCTTGAAAATAAAGAAATAAAAGTCATAAATCAACTAAGTCAGATGGAATAAAGCATAAGAAAGAGGTAACCCTATAAATACTACCCTGATCATCATGTCTGAACTCCGGAGTAAAAATGGGAACATCCTCTAACTGGGGCGATGGTGTCAAAGGATGTGGTCGCAGTGTGGATGGTGCGGATGTGGATGGGACATCTATAGCGAACAAATTGAACCGAGCAACCTGGTCAGGCCGATCTTGTTGTAGGGTGACTAGTGTCTATCATCGAAGCATCTCCAAACATCTAAAATATCAAAAGGTGATACTGGATCCCGAGATGTATGGAAGGTCTGATGTCCTGCATAAGATGCTAACAACTGGGACAGCTGGTGGGTAATATCCTGCAAAGAATGACGAAAAGAAGTAAACTCCTCTCTAGTCTCCTGGCGAAAAGCTACCAAGTCATCCCTATGCAGCTGCAACTCATATGCCTAAGTCTGAAGCTGCTGTCGCTGAGCCCGAGAAACATATCTGAATTTTGTTCGAAACTGCTGAAATGCCTTCCAATGTTGAGATATCTGAGTAGCCATCCGCTCCATCCTACTAGCAATGGGAGGAGGTGTTGTATAAGAAGAAGCTCCTGCAGTCGGCCTGAAAAGCACCGAAGGATCTAGTAACTCTGTCAGCCTAAGGGTGAGTCTAGTATGTGGCATCAGAGGCTCCTTAGTTCCTCCTCAGCATCATCATCATCCTATTGTGCTGCAAGCTGCCCTCATAACTGTTCAATGGCCATAGGACTAGTCAAATGATACTCAACTCCTGTCAATGTCCGTATTCGGGTCACCATCCTCATATTGTACATCTACTGGATGCTAGTGGCTAACATAGTCCCAATCTCTGTCATCCCTACAATCACTAGTGGAGTCAAAAGGCCAAGGTTTCTTGCCAACCTCACCACTTGTTGAATACCATCCATCAAAGTAGCTATCACAAACCCCAAATCCAGCTGAGATTGACGATGTATGTGCCATAAAAGAGCTACGTCCACCTAGTTGAGAGATCCCTAACTCTCTCCTCTACTTGAGATAGCCAAGATGTTATGTAGGTATCTCAAACCATCTCGAGCACAAGAGGCCTTGGTCCTACTAAAGATAAATGGTCACCTAACCGCTCGAATATCCTCCTAGTAACTATCATAGTCTATCCCAAGGTGGCTGATAGCCTTTGTATACTCATCTGACCGTGTCTCCTCAACTGCCCAAATGCCCAAAGCTATACTCTGAACTCACTAACTAACATGGCAAAAGAGCGGCCAGTCAGTCGGAATGTGATGGTGCCTGGGGCGGTGTAATCCTAGAGATGTGGCTGGAGCCAAAAAGTGCTGAAGAACTCTTGAGTAATGTCCCTGTATGTGGGCTCTCTAATGTCGAAAAATCTGCGTGTCTCTAAAAAGGAAGACACCTCATCAAGCAATCCGACATCTCTCAATGCTTGCTAGTCCACACATCTTCCTGTACCTAGTGTCTTGTTCCTGACTATTCTGAATCCGTCTATTTGCAAAGTGTTGGTGAAGGTTAGAAATCTATGTCTGGGTGGTGCTAGTAGTCGCAGTCGAGCTCTAGGGTGATCTACAACTCTAGGTGCTGGAGGTGCCTCTGAAGGTGGCTGCTGATCATGCTGCTCAGAGGATGACGCATCTGTTCTTGCCCTTTTTCTTGTAGTGTGAGAGGGGTTGTGTCGGCATTGTGGATCGTCTGCCATTTTACCTGATAAAAATTAAAGTTTAGCATCGAGCATTCACAATCATTCAATGCAAGTAAATGAATCAAGCAACAAACAGATTGAGCTGAAATTTTAGTAGCATAACGGGTAAGGTTGGGTGCCAGAAAACTTGGGGTAAGGTACCAAAGCCTCTAAAAAACCTGCAAGGGATAGAAAATAGGATGCCCAATGACATTGGCAGCAGCAATTCATAGCAAAAGAATATCAATAAACCAGCAGCATACAACACACAGAATATTGATAGTCCCTATAGTTCATAAATTTAAGACCCAGCAATAAACCCTATAATCCAGCATGCAAAAAAATGAAATCAAAAGTAGAATCAAGCTAAGTAAAATCTGTACTAAAAATTTCAGAATTCAGTAATGGAGTAAAATGAAAAGGCGAAAGAATGATAATGAAATTAAAACTAAAAATACCTAAATAAAACTGAAATAAAATGCAAAGGAAAAAAAAGAATTAATGAAATAGAATAGAAAAAAATAGAATTGAAAAGATAAAAACGCAATTAGAAATGAAAGGAATATAGGAAAAAGACTTACTTGGATTGTGATAGAAATGAAAATAAAGAAAGAAAAATCATGATTAAGAGAGAGGACATAACAAAAAGCCAAAAATAGCAAAAATGGAAGAATGACAGAGAGGGCGTGGAGTGCATATGTGGGTTGATAAGCATCATAATACACATGTTTTCATGCCTAATTGTTTACATTTTTTATGCATGATTATCCCGTTTTATGCTAGAATCACCTGTCTTTTGTTTCCTTTCTCATTTCAGGTCAATTTCGAAGGACATCATCAGTAATCGAGGGACATACGTGTGATTACAGACCAAAATCCATCAGATTGGGTGAGGAGTAGCACCTAGAGGGTTGAGCACGGCCTGGACTCCGGCCGTGCTGAATTACCAAGAGGCTATCCCCAATTGTGCCATTTCAAATACGGTTTAGTAGCCACCACGACGCCCGTGGTGGCCAACACGGGGAGAAATACTGCGGTAGTGGTGAAAACCTACATGGTGAGATCCACGATCGGCTGGACTTGGTGCGACACGGCCTTGAACACAGCCTTGCCGAGTTAAATATATAAGAAAAATGAATTTTTCTTAGAGAAAAAGAAGAGAGGAAAAAGAGTGACATAGAGCCCTGGCGGCTGGTTCGGTTTCTGCACAGTATTGAGTGAAAAAGAGAGTTGCGGGGAGTAAGAATCCCGGAATCGCAAGGTTCCGAGTGCAAAACCGTAGTGGAAGCAATTCAAGAGGCAGTTTGGGAGATTAATCAAAGTGTAGATCCAGATTTGGGTACATTCATCCAATTCGAGAGAAAAGGGTGTACATGTTTTATTTTCATTATTCTTTCATTGTAATTGATTTCCTAAATTGTTTTAAACATGAACATGTTTAGCTAGACTGATTTAATCCATTGGGATTTCTTTACTATGTTGGCTTGATATTATATTGTTGGATTGTTTGAGTTGGTGTTGTATTCTTCTTGTTTTCAGTATTAATAAGATTATGCATTATTCATGAGACGTTGTGAATTGTGATGTTTAGATTGCTTTATGAGATTGAGAAATCCGTTTGGCAATTAGAATTTTGAATAACAAGAACTGGTTAATAATCGCTTAGAGATAAGGATAATTAACTAGCCGGATTAAGAATTAACAAAGCTTAATAGAGGCGGATTAAAGCTTAATGCTAATTTAAGAATCAATTGTTAGGAAGAGATTCCAACTTTAGGTTATTAGGTTTAGGAATTCGGTTATCTCGAGAGAGAAACCGAATTCGGTTAAGAATTCATCCACGGGTAGCATAATTAGACTCACCGATCCTTTATCTTTTATTCGGTTGCCAACTAGTTTAGATTCCCTTTGGGTTTGTCTTCTTGTCTTGATTATTTCATTTATCAATTACTCCTGCATCTCCCTCGGAACTTAGCTTGTAGTTAATAGTTAGTTTAGAAATTATTCATTATCCATTTTAGGCTAATATAACAAAGAACAAAGGAGTAACTCTGGGCTTTCACTTTCCCGAGGAATACGACCTTGATACTCGCCATTAGTGCTAGACTGCATCGATAGGTACACTGCCTCAGATTGTAGCTAACACGATTAGCACCCATCAAGTTTTTGTGCTTATGGATAAACCTTAATCTCTCATATGGATTTTTAATATATCTGAAATTGCTATGGCTAGGTGTTGTGTATTTTTAGGGGATGTTAGGACACTGTGTTTTTATGCACTTGAGTATGCTATTTTTGAGCTGATTGATGACTTGATTTATAGAATTGTAGTTACTTTTCTTTGCTGTTCATTGTCCTTAGAAAACAATTTATGGTGTTTTACACATCAACCCTGCCGGGTTAAACCGGTGTTATTTAATTATTTTTTTCGAATTGTCGAATTTTAACTTAGAACGTTGATAATATCATATGCATGTGTTTCTTAAGTAATGATTCAATTAATGATGTTGCGAACCAACTGCACCTAATACCACACCTGAAAGTGAGATTTTGAGCCAGTTGAGCATTCATTATACTTATGCTCTTTATATTTCTTCTTTGAGTGTGCATTGTACTTAACTTTGCTTCTAGAACTTGTTTTGTAATGCGTGTTGAAGTTACATGAATATTGTGAATACCATGAGATGATTTGGGCGATTTAGGATTCACCACATTTGACCAAAAGCCTATCACCTTATGTTTCCATTAGTTAGCTAGTTTTTGAGCCTTAACCTTTTCTTCATAATCTACACCTATACACTTCAATTATACCATTCTTTACATTTATCTTTCCTTTACCCTTATGCTGGAATTTCTTTCTGTGATTTATTCAACTTTATGTGGGATTAAAATGCTAGTAGCTATGTTGGTAAATTCACTAAATATTTTTGATATTTTCAATGCTCCCTTTGATCCAATTTGTTTTTGTTATTCTTTATGTTTATTCGAATTGTATGCAGCGGTCGCTAATAAGCTGCTAGTTCATTATTATAAAAAAAAAAAAAAAAAGAGAAAAAAAAAGAAGAAGAAGAAAAAAAAAGAATATATAATAAACAAATCTCTTTAATTATTTATCTTTTTATTGGATTTAGAGCATTTGCGAGCGTTATTCTATAAAGTAGGGATTTTAATGAATGATTCTTTTTGTGATCTTAGGCATTTAATCCTTTGAGCATATACTATTGTTTATCGCACGAATTCCAGCACTTTCACACTTCTATCCAAATCTCTGTACCTTTACCTTAGCCCCATTTCAACCTTGGTAAAGACCCTTTGATTTTGGTATTTACTTATTCACAGTAGCGAAGATATGATTTATGAGCAAGCTTATGGTGAGCGGGTCTTGTGCATTTGCTTTGAGGGATTTGTTATTCACCTAATATACACTTTGAGCGACTTGAGTGATCCCTGTGAGGCATTGGTTCATGATGTTTGTGTTGAGTTGTCATTTAAGTTACTCATGCATTAATATTATTTCCATTCTTTGTTAATGATTTGTAATTTGATTTATGATTAAGTATCCTTTGAGATGTGTTGAATACTCTCTGTTGTGGACTAGGGGCATAAACTGAAAGGAATTGCTAACTGTAGTTTTATGGGGTGAGTTGTTAATTGCTTGAGGACAAGCAATAGCTTAAGTGTGGGGTAATTTGATAAGCATCATAATACACATGTTTTCATGCCCGATTGTTTACATTTTTTATGCATGATTATCCCGTTTTATGCTAGAATCACCTGTCTTTTGTTTCCTTT
This sequence comes from Ricinus communis, assembly GCF_019578655.1. Taxonomy (NCBI): domain Eukaryota; kingdom Viridiplantae; phylum Streptophyta; class Magnoliopsida; order Malpighiales; family Euphorbiaceae; genus Ricinus; species Ricinus communis. The sequence goes on along the minus strand of NC_063264.1, from coordinate 15,823,060 downwards.
CTCATTTCAGGTCAATTTCGAAGGACATCATCAGTAATCGAGGGACATACGTGTGATTCCGGACCAAAATCCATCAGATTGGGCGAGAAGTAGCACCCAGAGGGTTGAGCACGGCCTGGACTCCGGCCGTGCTGAATTACCAAGAGGCTATCCCCAATTATGCCATTTCAGCACGGTTTCCGTAGCCACCACAGCCTTCAACATGGCCCGTGGTGGCCAACACGGGGAGAAACACGGCCGTGGTGAAACCTTACTTGGTGAGATCCACAGTTTCAACACGGCTTGGACTTCGACCGTGCTGACCAGCATGGCCTTGAACACGGCTGTGCGGAGTTAAATATATAAGAAAAATGAATTTTTCTTAGAGAAAAAGAAGAGAGGAAAAAGAGTGACATAGAGCCCTGGCGGCTGGTTCGGTTTCTGCACAGTATTGAGTGAGAGAGAGAGTTGCGGGGAGTAAGAATCCCGAAATCGCAAGGTTCCGAGTGCAAAATCATAGTGGAAGCAATTCAAGAGGCAGTTTGGGAGATTAATCAAAGTGTAGATCCAGATTTGGAGCTGTTCATCCAATTCGAGAGAAAAGGGTGTACATGTTTTATTTTCATTATTCTTTCATTGTAATTGATTTCCTAGATTGTTTTAAACATGAACATGTTTAGCTAGACTGATTTAATCCATTGGGATTTCTTTACTATGTTGGCTTGATATTATATTATTGGATTGTTTGAGTTGGTTTTGTATTCTTCTTGTTTTCAGTATTAATAAGATTATGCATTATTCATGAGACGTTGTGAATTGTGATGTTTAGATTGCTTTATGAGATTGAGAAATCCGTTTGGCAATTGGAATTTTGAATAACAAGAACTGGTTAATAATCGCTTAGAGATAAGGATAATTAACTAGCCGGATTAAGAATTAACAAAGCTTAATAGAGGCGGATTAAAGCTTAATGCTAATTTAAGAATCAATCGTTAGGAAGAGATTCCAACTTTAGGTTATTAGGTTTAGGAATTCGGTTATCTCGAGAGAGAAACCGAATTCGGTTAAGAATTCGTCCACGGGTAGCATAATTAGACTCACCGATCCTTTATCTTTTGTTTGGTTGCCAACTAGTTTAGATTCCCTTTGGGTTTGTCTTCTTATCTTGATTATTTCATTTATCAATTACTCTTGCATCTCCCTCAAAACTTAGCTTGTAGTTAATAGTTAGTTTAGAAATTATTCATTATCCATTTTAGGCTAATATAACAAAGAACAAAGGAGTAACTCTGGGCTTTCACTTTCCCGAGGAAAAATGACCGAGAGGGCATGGAGTGCATATGTGGGTGCATGGGATATGCAAGTTGCACGGGCCGTAGACCGGCACTTGCTCATGCATCAATCCCATTTCTGGCTTCGAAACTCTCTAAAAACTGCAGAAAATGAAATATACGATCCAAGGCATCCTAAATATGCAAAATCAACCTAAAAATAACCAACAAAGGAGAAATTTCTACAATCAAACTGAATAAACTAACACTAAACAGTTCAAAAAAATAAAAATGAACAAAGTATAAATCAACTAAGTAAACAAAAATGCTTCTTTTTATTCCCGAGTCGTATAGCTGGACTCTGAAATGGATCATCCCTGCGAATACAGAACCATGTCAACCTACTGCTCAACCTCCAATGAGAATCCATGATACAATCTGAGCCTATGTCCATTGACCTTGAAATCACCCTTCTAAGGATGATAAAGCTCGACTGTGGCATATGGGAAAACCTGCTTGACCACGAATGGCCCTGACCATCGACTCCTGAGCTTCCTTAGAAACAAACGAAGACGTGAGTTATATAGCAATACTCTATCTCCAATCTGAAACTCCTTGGGACCTCTGAGCCTCTGATCATGCCACTTCTTTATCTTAGCGTTGTAAATTGAAGAGTTTTCATACGCCTACTGACGCCACTCCCTCAATTCACACAGCTGCCACTATCTCTCCTTACCTGCAGAATCAACATCAAAATTGCATGTTTTAAGGGCCCAAAGAGCCCTATGCTTTAATTCAACATGTAAATGACAAGATTTCCCATATACAAGCCTATTAGTAACCTCAACTTGCCCACTAGTCTGTGGGTTATAGGGAGTAGAGAACCATTGTGTCACATCATAGCGTTTGAGTGCCTTCTTCAATTAATCGTTGCAGAAATGTGTCCCCATGCCATCAATTAATGCTCTAGATGTGCCAAACCTAGCAAATAACTTCTTAAGGAACCTGCAAAAAACTCTGGCATCATCAGTAGGTAAAGCCTGTGCCTCAGGCCACTTGGAAAAATACTCAACAACCACAAAAATATACTTATTGCCATAGGAAGAAGGGAAGGGTCCCATGAAGTCAATACCCCAAACATCAAATATCTCAACAACCTGCATACTAGTTTGGGGCATTTCATCACGGGTAGAGATATTACCTGAGCACTAACAAGCATCGCAAACCTGAACAAATGTCCTATCATCTTGGAAGATAGTTGGCCAATAAAAGCCTGCATCCAATACCTTCCTAGCAGTATGGTTAGCCACTTAATGGCCTCCTGCGGGTCCCTCATGATAGTGCCTCAAAATCTTAAGACTCTCTTCGCCATAAACACATCGGCGAATGACCTGATCTGCACACACTCGATATAGGAAGGGGTCTTCCTAAATGTAGTATTCCAAATCAGCAAAGAATTTCTTCTTTTGCTGATAAGTCATACCCTTTGGTAAGACCCTAGCCACAAGGTAGTTAGCATAATTAGAAAACCAAGGAGAATCATAATATACCTTCAATAAATACAAGTGCTCCTATGGAAATCGATCATCTATCGTGCTCTCATCAAGTGCTTCTAAGCTTGGATTCTCTAGTTTGGATAAGTGATCCGTTGCCAAATTTTTTGCGCCCTTCTTATCTCTAATCTCAATGTCAAACTCCTGCAATAATAAAATCCATATAATCAATCTCGGCTTACCATCATGCTTATTAAATAAATATCTCAAAGTTGAATGGTCAGTGAATATGATGGTCTTTGATAAGACGAGGTATGATCTGAACTTGTTGAAAGCATAAATAACAGCCAGCAACTCCTTCTCTGTAGTAGTGTAATGCTACTAGGCTCTTGTCAAAGTCTTGCTAGCATAATAAATGGGTTGGAACTTCTTATCAAACCTCTGTCCAAGTACAGCTCCAACTGTATAATCACTAGCATCGTAAATTAGCTTAAAGGGCAGCCCCCAATCAGGCGAAGCCATGATAGGGGCTATGGTTAATAGTTTCTTCAATATCTCAAAAGTAGATAAACATGCATCATCAAAAACAAAAGGTGCTTCCTTAATTAGCAATTGAGTAAGAGGCCTAGCAATCTTAGAGAAATTTCTAATAAATCTTCTATAGAAACCAGTATGGCCCAAGAAACTCCTAACAGCCCTAACAGAACTAGGGGGTGGCAGCTTAGATATGGTCTCTACCTTAGCTCTATCAACCTCCATCCCTGCATGTGAAATCTTATGCCCTAGCACAATTCCTTCACTCACCATAAAATGACACTTCTACTGATTAAGCACCAAGCTAGCCTCAATACACCTAGCTAACATGCGTTTTAAATTGGCCAAACAATGAGAAAAGGAATTACCAAAGATAGAGAAGTCATCCATAAATACCTCTATCGACTCCTCAATCATATCATAAAAAATGGTCATCATACACTGCTTAAACATAGCCGGTGCATTGCATAGACAAACAGGCGTCCGTCTATAAGCAAAAGTCCCGTAAGGGCAGGTGAAAGTCGTCTTCTCTTGGTCTTCAGGTGCAATTGGAATCTGAAAACAACCTGAAAAGCCATCAAGAAAACAATAAAACATATGTCCTGCCAATCTCTCTAACATTTGATCAATGAAAGGAAGAGGGAACTAATCCTTCCAAGTTACATAATTAAGCCTCCTATAATCAATGCAAATTCGGAAGCCTGTTACTGTCCGTGTGGGTATCAGCTCATCCTTCTCATTGCAAACTCTGTCATGCCTCCTTTCTTCGGCACAACCTGTATAGGGCTCACCCAAGAACTATTAGAAATAGGATAAATCAAACTTGCATGAAGGAGCTTAATTACCTCTTTTTTCACTACTTCCTTCATGTTCGGGTTAAGCCGCCTCTATGGCTGAACTACTGGTCTATAGCTATCCTCCATCAAAATCTTGTGAGAACAGAAACTCAGGTTGATCCTGGGAATGTCAGCAATCTTGAAGGCAAAGGCTTTCTTAATACCTCTTAAGGGAGTCTAGAGTCATCTTTCGTTCCTCAAGCGTCAAATCTGCTACAACAATCACAAGCAACTTTTCTGCCTTATCCAAAAATCCATAACTCAAGTGCATAGGTAACTCCTTCAATTCTAAGACTGAGTGGTCCTCGAAAGAAGACTTTACCTTTTCCACTCCTGACCTGTCAAGAGAAAGAAATGGGTCAGTAGAACAGCTAGACTCAGTAGCCAACAAACTAGCGAGCTGCTCCAACACTTGCTCGTTGTAAAGCTCCTCGTCATCTCCTTGCAATGCTACCTGCAAAGGATCATCGAGCAATATTTTCTATAAATGAGACTCAACCACATCATCTAGAATATCAACAGAAAACACAACATCATCATGGTCTAAAGAATGTCTCATGGTAGTAGCTAAGTCAAAGGTAATGGTCTTATCATCTACCCTAAGCTGAAGCTTTCCATCACAAACATCTATAACAACCCTATATGTTACAAGAAAAGGTCTACCTAGGATCAAAGGCACAATACTTTCACCTTCCATGTCCATAACTAAAAAATCAACAGGAAATATAAACTAGTCTATCTTAACAAGCACATCCTCAATAATAACCCTAGGAATCTTAACAGTCCTATCAGCTAACTGAATCCTCATCCTAGTGGGCTTAGGTTCACTCAAACCTAACTTATCAAACAAATTAGTGGGCATCAAATTAATACTAGCTCCTAAATCAACTAATGCACCACTAATAGGCAAATCACCAATAATGCAGGGAACAATAAAACTCCCTAGATCTCTCCTTTTGAGTGGCATCTTGTTTTGAAGAATAGCTTAACACTCCTCATTCAGAGTCACTAGTCCCAAATTCTCCAGCTTCCCTTTGTTACTCAAAATTTCCTTTAAGAACTTGGCATACTTCGGCATCTGAGAAATAGCTTTAATAAAAGGTAGGTTAATACGTAATTATTTAAACAAGTCTAGAAACTTACCAAACTGCTTATCAACCTTCTCCTGCTTAAGTCGAGCAGGATAGGGGACTGGTGGTTGGTACTCTCTCACAGGGCTCTTCTGCCTATCTTCCACCTTATCTGCTTCTATCACCTCAGGCATTGGCTCCTTCCTAGCTGGCTTATCTTGCATGGAAACATCATCATCATTAGCTAATGGTAAAGAGCTAGATAACTACTTACCTGATTGTAAGGCGATAGCCTTGCAATGCTCCCTCGGGTTTGACTCTATAGTGCTAGGGAGCGCTCCTTGTTGCCTCTTAGACAACATCTTAGAAATCTGCCCAATCTGACTCTCCAAGTTATGAGTGGATGCCTGCTGATTTCTAAGAGCACTATCGGTCTGCTGGAACCTCATCTCAGTAGACGTGACAAACTTCATCATCAGCTTCTCCAAGTTAGATTTCTTCTCATTCCGGTGGAGGAAGGCTGTGATGGTCCGACTGAGATGATCTTTGTGGTGGTACTCTGCGATCTCCCCGAAGGCCTGGTGGACCCTAGGCATTGTTGTTTCTCCAACCAAAGTTTGGATAATTACGCCACCTTGAGTTGTAAGTGTTGTTGTACAGGTTCCCTTGCTGCCTCGGGCCATTGCCCATTTAATCTACCTGCTTAAGGTCAGTGGATAAAACATAAGAGGAAGAAGGAATAGAAAAACTAGGAACCAGACCTCTTGTATTACAGTTAGCACTGAAATGCGGGCCATTGCAAAACTCACAGTTGCTCTGAGCTGAATGGGCTGGCATCTGGAGCTGGTCGATCTTCTTAGCCAATAGCTCCACCTAAGCTGCCAGTGCTGCAGTAGAATCTAACTGATTGACCACCTCCTACCTCATCGGCCCGCTCCTAGAAGATTGCCACTGATAATTGTTCATTGCCATCTCCTCTATCAAGTTTTGAGCCTGCTCGGGCGTCTTACTATTCAGCGCCCCTCCTGCTGCTGCATCAACAATCTGTCTAGTAGCAAGGTTTAAAGCACTGTAAAATGTCTGAACCTACATGCAGACTGGTAGACCCTAGTGTGGACAGCATCTCAACAAGTCTTTGTACCTCTCCCAGGCATCACACATGCTCTCGTCTTCCATCTGCACAAAAGAAGAAATGGCATTCCTCAATTTAGCAATCTTAGCTGGAGGAAAGTACTTGTAAAGAAATTTCTCAATCAAAGAATTCTAAGTAGTGATGGTGTTCTGTGGAAGGGACTGCAACCATCTCTTTACTCTATCCTTTAAAGAAAATGAAAACAACCTCAGCCGAATGGCATCATCAGTAGTTCCATTTATCTTAAAGGTATCACATATCTCCAAGAAGTTAGCAATGTGAGCGTTAGGATCCTCGCTCGGTAACCCTCCAAACTGAACACTATTATGAACCATCTGAATGACGTTCGGCTTTATTTCAAAGTTTTTAGCTGCCACCGTCGGTTTGAGTATACTCGTCTGTGTCCCAACCAATAATGGTCTAACAAACTCGTACATCGTTCTGTTGGCGTCTGCCGCAACATTTCCATTTTGATTCTCCATCACTACTGGTCTATCAACAGGTATCTCAGCCTTAATCTCCTCCTCTACTGATTGCATATGCTTCCTCAAGAGTCTGAGGGATCACTCTGGATCAGGCAAAGGCACTACAAGATCAAAGCTAGAGCTGCTGGTCATAAACTACTTGAAATGGAAATCACAATCAATAAGGAAAGAATAATGAATAAATGAAATACAAATAAAAAGAACAAAATATACAGAAAAATAAAGAATGAAAGTATAGTGGCTAAATTAACTCAGGAACAATTCACTTTAGTTCACCATTGCAAAAGTTCCCCTGGCAATGGCGCCAAAAACTTGATATGCTATTTATGTAGCTACAATCTAAGGTAATGAACGTATCAAGATAGTCTAGCACTAATGGCGAGTATCAAGGTCATATCCCCTAGGGAACGGGTGAACCTAAAGCTACTACTGTACTAATGTTATCTAACCTTAAGCAATTGGTGAAAGGTCAACTTAAACTGTAAACTAGAAATGATGAAATGCAAAAGTAAAATGCCAAATAAAACTGTAAAGATAATGAAGCAAACACAAGAAGACAGCAAACCAAAAGAGGATATATTTGCGATGGAACTAAAGGTGATTATCTTGATTACCAAATTGATTACCCGTGCCTGAATCTTAGAATGAACTCGGATCCTCTCTCTAGCTCAACGATTTCCTAACTCTGAAAACTAAACGCTGGAATCTCTGCCTAACAATTAATCTAAGAACAACATTAAGATTTGATTCGAGTCTATTGAGAGTTGTTAATTCTTAATCCAGCTAGCCAATTCACCTTATCTCTAAGTGTTATTAACCACTTCTTGCTTAATCAAGTTCCAATTGTTTAATGAATTTTTCAATACCAATTAAACAATCCAAGCAACATTCAACTCAACGTCTCAAGTAAAATGAAAAGGACTTTTATTCCTAAAACGCAAAAAGGATTAGAAATTGGAAATCTAATAATCAAACAATAAAAAATAACCCATCAACAATAGGAACCCCAATAGTTTCGTCAGCTCTAGCTAGTCATACACACAAAAGTCAGAACTAGAAGAAAAGGAAAATAGAAAATGAAGTTGGAACATGTACACCCTTCTCTCTAATCAAAGTGGACAGCGCCAAAATCATATTGAATGCTTCAGAATCCGTCTCCTCAATCTATCAAAACAAGCTTAAATCTGCTTAAATCTGTCCTTCAATATGTGAAAATGGTCTCCCAAGGTCAGTGAAGAAGTCTGGAAATCAAAAGGTCACGCGCGCATAAGAATCTCGGAATCAGAATGTCGAACACTTTTCTCAAAAACTGAACTCATATATATAGGAAATGCATGCACAGGCCATGCCATGGGCCTTGCCACGGCCCGTGCTTGATGCACAGGTCGTGCACTAGCTTCAAAAATCGGGTATTCTTATAGAAATGACTATTTTGCCCTTGCTAGAGCATGGGCCATGCCATGGGTCATGCTCGAGCCCTAAAATCCACTCGGCAGTCCTGTTTAGGCCCTAAAGTCCTTCAATTTTTCTCGAAAGATGATGCTGAGAGTCCAAATAACCTGAAAACACAAATAGATACCCAGTGTGATGAATCTAGCATAAAAATGACTCCAATACATGCATAAACATGAATAAATGAAGCACAAACACATGTATAGAATGCAACACATCAAAGCCTAATAAGAAAGTATGAGTTTTAGTTAATTAGAATTAGACTAGTAGTTATATTGGGTTATCTTTATTTTTCCTTTTCCTTTAAGGAGTAGTAGTTTAGTTTCATTATGATAGCTAGAATCCTAATATTATTCGAATAAGAATTATCAACTTGAATAAGGACTATAATTCTTTGGTGTTACTCTATAAATAGAAACTCCTCTACCTTCCCTTTAGATTTTTTATTCTTCTTACTTCTCTCAAAGCCATGAGTACTAAAGAAAACCAAGTCCATGATATTCCTTCTTCACCTTCACCATTGCCACCTAGATTTAGACATAGATCATGATCACCCAAACCACGCCTACATAGATTTGTGAAGTAGGATTTTCCTTACCTCGTTCAACCTCACCCAGAAGATGGGTGCCATTCTATAGGAGAAGAAGACCATGGGATCTAAGATCGAAGAAGTTTACTGCCATATTAGCTTATCAAAGAGCATACCCTAAGATCAATAAACAAGTATATAGTTTGCAGAAAATAGAGAAGAATGAGCATAGAGAGCTTACCAAGAGAGATATCTTTATGAAGATTATACTACAGATGAAGATCCAAAATCTGGTGAAAGTATAGAGAGTGATCTTAGCGAACCTAGTGATTAGGAAGGTCGAGAAGCCATGCCTCCTACCCCACAATTTGGGCACGTCTTGGGAAGCGTGATCGTGTCATATCGACACTCAAAAGAGGACGACGACGTCCAAAGAAAGTTATGCAACCTCCTAAGGTCAAGAGAGAGAGTGGACGCACAAGGAAGACACTAGAATAGTATTTGGTCTAGTGGTTTATTTAATAAATTTTTGTTTTAGTTAGTTGATTGTTATTTAGTTTAGTTTAGGTTTTCAATTAATTTGCTTTAGTTTTGATTTGTTGTTTAGTTTTATATCTTTCAATTCCATTTCTATTTGATATTTAGTTATGTTTGTATGAATTTTTCGATTTTCACTTTTATTTTGTTTTGATGAGGCATAAGGGAGTTAATTGGATGTTTCCATTCAGTAGAAAGATGAAGAATTGAATAATGTTTTGCACCGCACGGGGACCTAGATGGCCACGTCTCTTCCCATATGGATCAAAGGAAAAAGGTTGAAGCAAATTGGTATGACATGGGGAGAGGACACGCCCGTGTCCCTCCCATGTGAATTTGAGAAAACCACCCGAAACTGATTAGATTGGCATGGGGAAGTGACATGCCGGAGTCACCTACCCATCTGACTTGCATAAACCTACCCGAAGTACATCCAATCTACATAGGGAGGGCACACGCCTATGTCTCTCTTATGTGAATTTAGAACTCAAATATGATTTTGCATAAAAGACATCATACGAGGAGCCACACGCCCATGTCCCTTCCCGTATGACATGAGAATTTTTATAATATATAGGTTTGTTTCTTCATTTTCTCACTTTTTCATAGCAAAACCTAGCTGCCTACCCCTTTTCTTTCAAATTTTCTTCATCTTTTCTTCAACTTCTCCCATTCCCTTGCTCCCAAACACCACTTATCATCTCAACATCAATCTTCACCCAACTTTTTCCTCTTCCTTTTTCACTCTTTTGCCTTTCTTCCTCTTTTTAACAATTAGACCCAAGAAAAGTGCATCCAAGAAGTGAACTCCTTCTCAAATCCCAATAAAATGCCCAAGCTGTAGGAGTTCTTCATCTCAAGCAATTCTGCAACTGCTGCATTGGTTTCTTTCGACCGAAATCATCCATCTGTGCAATTTAGCAATAACCTCCATCAAGCACGATTTGAAAATTTAGCCAACATGAAACTTCGCCCAACTTGTCACTTTGATTGGGAGTTTATGCGCTCTATTGGAGTTGCATAGAAACTAAGGGGATGGGTAAAGCAACCAGGGTGGAGAAAATTTTTTGAGATTTCAGAGCCCGCTAATAGAGAGATTACCCTCGAGTTCTTGTGCACTCTATGTTTCAAAGTTGGCTCAAGTGTTAATCGTACGGGCAAAACAGTGAAGTTTTGATTAGGAAGAAAGTATTTCGACCTATTGATGAACGATTTCGCCATTGCTGTGGGTATTTATACGGAGGAAGAAGTGGGATCCGATAAGTATATGCATGTACCCTTTTAAGTTCTTCAAAAATCGTACTCCATAAGGGGTTTAGGAAAAGTTAGCGCCTAACACACTTAAATATGTGATCTCTAAATCAAAAGCCTCCGCTTTCGATTCATTTCCATTGCATTTTATGCATTTCTTGTTGACTACTATAATAATGGGTATAGGTGAAAGTGGTGGGCATTGCACTCAATAAGATTTATTCTATTTGATGTGTTTAGAGGAGGGTATATGGTGCAATGTTGCTTTATGTCTATTAGTATATTTGCTTGAGCAAGCCAATAAATTGGACAAAAAGTGCTTGTATGGGGGTATGTACATAACGTGGCTAGCAAAGAATTTATAGATTTTTAATGGACTATGAGGAATGACGTTGGATGGGTTGCCAAAATTGATGGCTCTAGAAAATTTATAGCACATGGATAAGGGAAAATGAATTTTGCCTAACCTACCTCATTCGCAAGACCATTTTCATTTTGATTTGCCAATCGACCCATTGGCATTCACTACCAATACCCTTAGTACATTGACTAATCCCTAAGCGGATCGACCATCATCCTCTTCTTTTTATCCCCCGCATACTAGAGGTGAGCCATAAAACGATTGGATGGCATATAACTTTATGCGGACGGAAGAGATTAGGAAGCCAACATAACTTGAGCTGCAAATTTGCATATTAGAAATACAAATGTGATCCAAAGTCAAGCAACATTACTCATGAGCCGGCTGCTCTAGTCTTAGAAACTCTTGGGTTTTCTCCATTTACTCATAAGCCCGAATTTGTTACTTGTCTTACTTGGGAGTTTACCTAAGCCCATGAAGAATGTGGTATGCAGCAAAAAAGGAGGGGACACATCAAGGCCAAGTTTTATTATGCTGTTTTATTATGCTTTGTTTTAGTTTCAATTTTATGCTTTTATTTTAGTGTGCATTTTAATACTTTTGTTTTAGTTTGTTTGTAACTTATAAATAAAAGTATTAAGAGTGAGGTGTGTGAATAGGTGAGAATTTCCTAAAACGTTCAGCCTTGAATGAAAGAATTAAAAGGCTTATCTAATTAAGGAAACTTGCACATAGTGGGGGTTATGGTGTGCAAACATTTTCAATGTTGTTTTAAGGCTGTTTAAAGCCAACTTTTTGTATTCTTTTCTTATTTGTAAGTTCCTTATATATATAAGTTATGGAATGAGAAAAGGGACAATTGATTATCAAACAAAAACGTGTACTCTCTATTTTTTTGAGTTTGTCTCAATTAAAGAGTCTTTCTTGTTACTTTGAGTTTGTCTTGAGTGATAAGATTTTGGTGGAACATTGAGTGAGTCTTATGTTCTTACCTAATATTCCAATAGTCTTGAGTTAGTCTTGGATTATTGGTGCAAAATTTCAGTTTGTGAATTCTTTAGTGAAATTAAGGGGTTCTTTTCAATCTAGTCTAAATACCTTTACAAGTTTTCTGTTGTGAGGTGTATTTGACTTAGATCATCTGGTATTAGAGCTTAGGAGAAGAAAATTTTCGTGACAATACGAAAAATGGATCAAACCGGAGGGGCAGATTTGAACTGAAGATTACTCCCTCGTCCAAAAAGCTTTTGAGGAGTTTTCTTTCTTCAAACAGGTTCTTTTCTTGTGAAATTGTTTGAATTTGTAAGCCTTGAGTCTCGAGGTCAATTTCTGTTTCTTTATTGGTTGCTTAAAGATTCAGCAGAATCATCTCTTTTAGTTATAATTAAATAGTTAAATAGTAAAATCATGGCTGGGGAAGAACTTGCTAGAATGTTACAGATCATCACCCAAAAACTTGAGGATATGGAGAAATTTCAAGAGGAGAATGAGGAGTATAAAAAAAGGCAGGAGGTGAGGATGAATGCCATAGCTGATATGGCTTTACAAGCAACTAGAAAACTGAGTCTCCTTGAAAATGATGATAATAGTGAAACTTCTAGCCCTAGGCAGAATGATGATGATAGAGGCCTTAAGATTGATCTACCCGATTTTGATGGTGGTCATGATAGTGAGTCTTTCCTTGATTGGGTAAGGCAAATTGAAACCGTATTTGAGTATAAAGGCAATGATGATAGGAGGAGGTTTAAACTGGCCATTTTAAAACTCAAGAGTCTTGCTGCCCTATGGTATGAAAATCTTAAGTCACAAAGAAGAAGGGAAGGGAAAGAGAAACTTGATTCGTAGGAGAGACTAAAGAAAAGAATGAGAGACAAATGGGTGAGTAAAGAATATGAACAAGAGCAGTACCTTAAGCTAACCCATCTTTCACAAGACTTTCTAAGGGAATTGGCAGGAAGGTGGAGGTTAGTCACTACTCTACTTTCAATGATGTTTACAAATTGGCCATGAAATACGAGATGCAATTGAAGGAAGAAAAGCCTAAGCCATCCTTTGGCTTTAAAAATCCTTCGAGATTTAACTCTTCTTACACTAAGGGGAGTACTTTTCAACACAAACTATCATCCTCTAGTCCAAGTAAGTTTAACAAGGGGAAAGAAAAGGCTGTACTTTCTCAAAATGTATATGCTACAAGAAGAAAGTGTTTTAGATGTCGTGGAAAGGGGCATATTGCATCTGAATGTCCTAGCAAAAATGTTCTGACCGCAACTCAATGTGCTTTAATGGATGAGGAAGAGAAACTCTATCACTTCATTACAGATGAGGATGAATGTGATAACTTCGATGATGAGTATGATAAGGATATACCACCAGAAAGTGAGAGCAACATGATTGGAGTTGTGAGGAGAATCTTGTATAGTGAGCCTAAGAGTGACTTAAGGCAAAGAAACAATCTGTTTCATACTAGATGCAAGGTTAGAGAGAAGACTTTTAATGTTATAGTTGATGGTGGTGCCCAAACAGATGTGATCTCATCCGAAGCTGTGAGTAAGTTGAAGCTTCAAACTAGGGATCATAATGAGCCGTATAAACTTAATTGGTTGAAAGATGGAACCGGGGTTCGAGTCAAGAAGCAAGCCTTGGTTGCCTACTCCATAGGCGGGTTTGAAGATGAAAGATGGTGTGATATTCTTCCAATGGATATGTGTCACTTACTTCTTGGGAGACCTTGGCAGTTTGACCATGATACGGAGCATAAAGGTAAATTAAATGTATATGATGTAACTACCAAAGAAGGCAGAAAAGTTAGATTGTTGCCTTTACCTCCCAAAGGTGCTAAGAAAGAAAAAGAGAAAAGCAACTTCCTTGTAACTTGTAATGAATTTGAAAATTTAATGGAAGAAATGGGGGGTGGGTATGCTTTGGTTGTAAGGGCCAAAGAAGAAAAGGGTACTTCTTGTGATAACTCATCATCCCTTAATGAGTTATTAGAAGAGTATAAAGATGTTTTTCCGGATGACCATTTCGAATATAATTTGTGCAAAATTCATTAAATGTAAGTTTTATGACTTGGCAAACAATTGTCTGAAGTCATGAAAAGCGCCCCCTCACTTTCCAAGCGCCCTCACGCTTTCAAAAAAGAGATGTTAGGGCTCTAACGACTATAGACATGTGACTCTGATTTGGTGGCTAATATCTCAACGGTTACTAACATTGCATTAATTATGAAATCGCCCCCGTGCAGCAATAGCGCCCTCGCGCCTGCCTTGTCCGTGCTCACAATTGTCCCTACGTTTCTCATCGTGATATTATCTGCCATTGTTAGGACTTTTAAAGCGCCCTCGTGCTTTTTGAGCAATCTGTCCGTTGACTGCCAAGTGTCTCTCCTTTACTTAGGCATTCATCAACGTGCTTTTCCAATGGCTATCTTACTTTTATCAATTTGAAAAGCACCTTAAGCATTACAAATCTTTTATAATTTTTCTTTGAAAGCTAAAGGATGCTTTTACTTCGATAGGTTCCTTTGATGCTCTTCATATAGACACACGGACACAAGGTTAGCAATATTCAATTTGGGTGTTAAGATCAAATATATATCAATTGCCCCCTAGGTCAACATGGTCCAAAACAAAAAGGAAACAAACTAAAGAAAACCTGAGAATATGAGTAGACATTTGAATTTGATACTCTACTTGAGTAATCGGGGGTAGTCACCACAAATGTCTACATTCACGTCAAAAGACTAGAATGACCATTTCGAATATACATGAATGTTTGTAAAAAATAAGTAATTGCGCATCATGAGAATATGTTTTGTCCTTAGGGCTTGTTAATTGCATTCCCATGATTCCTTATGCCAATCCTTAATGTCATTAAGAGTACTCATGCATAGAGTAACAAAGAGTAATGGAGACCTAATGGTGCAAATCTTGAATCAGAATAATTGGGCATGCCTCCATTCATGTTGTTCCTGCTTTCCTCCAAAAGATTCATCTGTGACCATTTAGAGAATGACATTAATACTCTATCAACTAATTTTGGTATAGGTTCAATGCGTGTGACTGCAACTTCCACATGCTTTCACCCAACACTCTCATGTTTATGCTGGCCAAATAAAATTAAGCCATCATACTAGACAAAGATTAGAAAGAGACGTACAAACGAAATGAATAAAATGAGAACATAAGTAGGAACATCAATTTGATAAGTGTAAGGATTAAATCAAATAAATTTAAATACAAGAGTAGACAAAGAACATAAAAGAAAGAAAAGACGTGAGCGATAAGTTTAGGTTTGCTAGCTTGAGTCTTCATAAGTCTGTAACGTTCTTGAAAGAACCTATTGATTTCTTGCAATGTAGAAGACTATAATAATATGCTCACTATTTGAAATATTTGTTGCATGTGGTTTTCATAGTGTGAAAGCCCTCATTCCATAAGAAGAAGAAACTACAAGCAAAATATGAATAAGTAAATTAAGAACCGGAGAGGATTTGTGATGCAACAAAGACAAGAACTACAAATGATCCTTTAAGTTTTCAAGGAGGTCCAATAACAAGATCTAAGTCTAAAGGATGCAAAAAGCTTTGTTGGGCTTAATTAAAGACATTTGGAGTGTTCAGACACGACATGGATCAGCCAAAGTCTTAGGATTCCAAAAAAGGATCAAAATCATCAATTTACTATAATAAGTTTGGGCTGAACTCAAAGGTCCAATACAATTCATTTGAAGCCTTGTTATTTTCATTTTTATTAGGTCTTCTTCAGTTAGGGTGTGATTATTTGTCATTTGGACTTACACAATGGATGCACATGATTAGTAATAATTTGGAGTTACAAAATGGATGCACATGATTAGTTATCATTTGGGAGTTACAAAATGAGTGCCATCAATGTAAAAACAACCACTTTTAATGAGTTTTAATAAGGAATACATGGGAGATCTCAAAAGAAATCCATTTAGGATTCGTTTTCTTGTTTTGGCTATAAATATCAAAGCCAAATTTATTTGTAAATTTCAATTGATGAATGATAATCTTTATTTGATCTTTGTGAGTGTTTATAATTAAGTTCTTGCATGAACTTTAAACTTATCAAACTATTTTTAGTTTGTGGCATTCTCTAACTAAAATCTTATGTTTGATTCCAAATGCTAGTTTCATTATTGGAATTAGTTTTCTCTAACTTCACTTAAGGAGGTCCTTGGGTTTTGGAATCAACTTGATTGGAGCGTATTTTCTTACATTCCATATGTATCATAATTCATTAGTTATTGGATTGTATGGTTGCTAAGATGATGATTTCCTATCAATTTGATTGGTCAATAACGATTGTAGTCCCAAATTTTATGAGCCAACTTAATGAAAACAAGGGGAAATTCTCATGGGCCTACCTAATAACACTCTAGCATAAATTACTTCGTGATTTGTGTCCCAAACATCAATACATGTGCATTCTTACTTGGATTAGTGGAAAGCAATATGGTTTCTCCCTTGTGTTCTTTTCTCTGTTTTATGTTCTTTGTCTACTCATGTTTATATCAATTCAATTTGATTCTTATGCTTAGCCATATGGAAGAAAATAAAGAACGTGCGATTTATTTCCTTATCAGATTCGTGATCCTACTTATGTTCTCATTCTATTCATTTCTTTTGTGCATCTTTTTCTAATCTTTGTCTACTGTAATGGTTTTAGTTTTATTTAGCGAGCATAAATATGAAAATATTGAGTAAAAGTGCGTGGAAGCTGCAGTTATAAGCATTGAACCAATGCCTAGACAAATGCGAAGAAAGAAAACTAGTTGATCGAGTATTGATGTCATCCTCTAAATGATCATGAACCATTCTTTTGGAGGAAAGCATGAACAATATGAATGAAGGCACGCCCAATTATTCTGATTCAGGATTTGCAGCATTGGGCTCTCCATTATTCTTTATTCCTCTATGCACGAGTACTCATGATGATATAAGGATTGGCATAAGGAGTTATGGCAATATAATTAATAAGTTTGACTAGTGGCACTAGAGCTTAGCTTGATGACCAAGCAGGACGAGACATAAATCCACACGCATAAGGGAGAAATCATATTACTTTTGATTCATCTAAGTGAGATTTAGAGTGTTTTGATGTTTGGCAGTTATATAATGAACTAAATTGGGCTGGAATGTTATTAGGTATGCTGGTACGAATTTCGCCTTTTTTTTATTAAGGAATCATGGGAACGCAATTGACAAGCTTGACCAGTGGCATTATTGTGTAACTTGATGATCAAGCAGCATAAGATGCAAAGCCACATGCATAAAAGGAGAAATCACATTTGTTAAGAACATTTAAGAATGAAATATACGAACTCTAATAGTTATAAACTCGTATATCATTAACCGAGAAACCCACTAACAAATTGAATCAAATCCTAGGATCACTCTAGATCATATTATAAGGTTGATCAATACAATTAGAAACTAAAGAAAACTAAGTTCTTTAAACCCTAATCCTAGCACGCCACAAGGATAGATTAAATCTTTGATAAGTGTTAAATGCATTCAACAAGAATACAAGAATTCAAGTAAAGGTTGCTATAATAATAAAATATCATTAATAATCAAAACTTGATGTAACATATGGCTTGGTTCAAGTTAAATAGACTTGAAACAAACCCTAGAATACAACTAATAGGAAAAAGATTATTCTGCCCTAAATAAACTTAATGTTTAAGAATACAACTAAACCAAGGCCTACACGCATATTTCGGCCTTAATTGGTTCTTCATGGGCTTGGACCTCTAATAGAGTAAATGAAGCCCAATCTTGATGTTCCTTAATAGTTGTGAATCGTGGGCCTTCAAATGCACTCTCCTTGCTAGCCCGATCTTGTATATAGCCATTTAAGACTTGTTGCAACTTCTTGGCTTTAGTCCTTGTTATTTGGCCTTGTGGCAAGCTTAACCCATCTTTAGCATCCTTAGCTTTCCTTGCGTGCTCCTCGTCAAGCCTATCATCTTCAAGCTTTTCCTGTGCTAGCCCATCCGTATCAATGTTACTCGATTAATACAAGTGGGAATGTGTGTGTTTTGATGTCTGGGAGTCATATAATGAAGTAAATTGGGCTAGAGTGTTAATAGGTATGCCCATGCACATTTCTCCTTCTTTTTGTTAAGGAATTGATGCAACAAAGACAAGAACTACAAATGATCCTTTAAGCTTTCAACGAGGCCCAATGACAAGATCCAAGTCCAAAAGGATGCAAGAAGCTTTGTTGGGCTTAATTAAAGACATTTGGAGTGTTTAAACACAACAAGGCTCAGCCGAAGGCTTAAGCTTGCAAAAAGGGACCAAAATCATCAATTTAGTGCAATAAATTTGGGTTGAACTTAAAGGTCCAATACAATTCATTGGAAGCCTATTTATTTCCATTTTTATTAGGTTTTCTTAAGTTAGGGTATGATTAGTAGTCATTTGGAGTTACACAATAGATGCACATGATTAGTTATAATTTGAAGTTACAAAATTGATGCACATGATTAGTTGTCATTTAGGAGTTATAAAATGATTGCCATCAATGTAAAAATAACCACTTTTAATGATTTTTAATAGGGATTAAAGAGGAAAACGTGGGAGAGCTCAAAATACATCCATTTAGGGTTCTTTGTCTTATTTTAGCTATAAATATCAAAGCCAAATTTATTTGTAAAAATCAATTGATGAATGATAATCTTTATTTTCTCTTTGTGAGTGTTTATGCTTAAATTCTTGCATAAAATTTGAACTTATCAAACTATTATTAGTTTGTGGCATTCTCTAACTAAAATCTTGTGTTTGATTCTTAACTTATCAAATCATACTTGGTTTATGGCATTTAGAGTTGAATTCAAGTGCTAGTTTCATTGTTGTAATTAGTTTTCCCTAACTTCACTTAAGGAGATCCTTGGGTTTTTGAATCATCTTGATTAGAGGGTGTTTTGAGGCATTCCATATTTATCATAACTAAATAGTTATTGGGATGTATGGCTACTACGGTGATTATTTCCTATCATTTAGTATCAGAGGTTGCTTCAAGTTCAGGTTTGCTTATTTTTGTGTTCTGTGTTCTATTAAAGTTTCTCATCTTCTTCTCATTTTCTTTATTTGTGCCAAATTCTTCTTATTTCAATTTTATCCTTCTAAGTACTCTTTGTTTTAAAGTTTACACCTTCGTGTTCATTAAATAAATTTTTATTGTCCCTTCTTATTAATCTCTTTGTGTTATTTTTAATTTCTTTTCACTTTTGTTATTATCATAAAAAATAAAAAAATCAAAAGATCAAACAAAAAGAAGGTTTGGGTGGCATAAAAACCCTATTATATTATTTTCTTTTATTGTTTTCTTGTGTCAAGCTACCTTAAATTTGACCTTACCTAACAACTTGATCTAGACCAACCTTTTTTTTCACTCCATTGAATGCCATGATATAATTTGGTTTCTTTAGTTCATCTAAGAATCTAAAGCAAAGCAAGAGAGGTAAAAAGCAATAGTGGTAAGACTACCATCAAGAAAAGCCAAACCTTGAGTGTAACACGAGTAGTGTGACATATTAATTAAGTGAAACACATGAGGGAGTGTTTTTTATGAGGCTATCCTAAATTATTTTTTAGGTTTTGCATAATGTCAAAAGAACAAGTTTAAAGTAGTGTTGGAGCATCCACTGAGCAAACTTTGCAAGCAATGCAAAATAAATTTGAAAGAATGTATAGACGGATGGATGATGTTGTTGAAAGTGTGAGAAGGCAAGGTGAAACTATTACAAGGATTCAAAACGAGCCTAGAAGAGAAAGGCAACTAGTGTTTGAACAAGAGGATTATGATGCTGAAGATGACTTGGAGGATGACCAAGTTACCACTATTGGTGGAGATGGCCATCCTATGAGACATAATAGAAGATCAAGGCAAGATAGTGTAAATCACAACCTAGGTAGCATCAAAATGAAAATTCATTCCTTTCAAGGAAAGAATGATCATGATGTCTACTTGGAATGAGAGCAAAGGTGGAGATGATCTTCGAATGCCATAACTATTCGGAGGAGAAAAAGGTGAAACTTGCCACCGTTGAGTTTTGTGATTACGCTAGTATATGGTGGCATCAATTGTGTAGGGAAAGGAGATGAAATGGAGAAAGACCCATAGGGTCACAGATGGAGATGAAACGCATCATGAGGAAGAGGTTCATTCCTAACCATTACTATAGAGATTTGCATTAATGATTGCAAACTCTAAGGCAAAGAACCTTGAGTATGGTGGCGGACCACAAAGAAATGGAAATGGCTATGATTAAAGCAAATGTGGAGGAGGATAGAGAGGCCACCATGGCAAGATTCTTGAATGGTCTAAACAAGAATATTAGTGATCTTGTGGAGTTGCAGCATTATATGGAGCTTGAGGACATGGTGAATATGGCCATGAAAATTGAAAGGCAACTAAAGCGAAAAGGTCTAAGTAAGTTTGATTCTAAACTTAATTCGACTTCTAGTTCTTCTAATTGAATTGGAGTAAAATAGATGATAAATTTGCTAAGCCCAAAGTGAATGAGAATAAGAATAAAACTGAAATAGGCAGCAAAAGCAAAGTAAGAATTAAGCTAATGAATCTAGAAACTTGAAATGTTTTAAGTGTCTTAGACATGGTCATTATACACGTGATTGGCCTAATAAGAGGTCCATGATTGTTAGAGATGGAATTGTTGAATCTGAAAGTGAAAATGAAAATATTGATGACAATGATGTCATGCCAACTTTAAAGGATGTTAGTGATATTGAGTATGCTAAAGGGGATATGTTAGTAGTACAACACCCACTTAATTTGCAATATAAACATTATGAACATGGAGAGCAGCGTGAGAATTTGTTTCATACTCATTGTTGAATTACTTGTAAGTTGTGTAACATGATTGTTGATAGCAGAAGTTGTACTAATGTTGCTAGTACTTTGCTTTTGAAGAAATTGAAATTACCAACGACCAAACACCCAAGTCCTTATAAGTTGCAAGGTTGAATGGTAGTGGTGATAGGAAATCATCATCTTAGCAACGATACACCCCAATAATTAATGAGTTATGATACATATGGAATGCAAGAAAACACCATCCAATCAAGATGATTCCAAAACCTAAGTATCTCCTCAAGTGAAGTTAGGGAAAACTAGCTCCAATAATGAAACTAGCACTTGAATTCAACTCCAAAGGCCATAAACCAAGTATGATTTGATAAGTTAAGAATCAAACACAAGATTTTGGTTAGAGAATGCCACAAACTAAAAAAAGTTTGATAAGTTCAAAGTTCATACAAGAACTTAAGCAAAAACACTCACAAAGAGCAAATAAAGATTATCATTTATCAATTTATTTTTACAAATGAATTTGGATTTGATTTTTATAGCCAAAACAAGATAAAGAATCCTAAATGGATATCTTTTAGGATCTCCCATGTTTTGCTCTTTAATCCCCACTAAAACTCATTAAAGATGGCTATTTCTACATTGTTTGCACTCATTTTGTAACTCCTAAATGACAACTCATCATGTGCTTTCATTTGTAACTCCATATGACAACTACACAACACACATATAACTCACACTTAATAAAATAATCCTTAATTAAATAAAGATAAATTAAAACAATTACTTAAGCTAAAACCCAAAAAGATAAGAACCCAAATAAACATAAATTAAGCCCAAAAGCCTAATAATGGCCAAATGGCTTTTATTCTTCAAAATGGGTTAAATGCCTCATTATAAGATTAGACTCTTATCTTCATGCATGAGTTGCATTTACATTTTGGACCTTTTGGTGCATGCCTTCACAATGAAATCTCATGGTAGCCTTGATTCATATCAAATGGTGTTTTGAAGATAAATAATCAAGTGTTAATTTCTTTTTCCATTGGGAGATATAAGGATGAGGTGATTTCTAATGTGGTTCCCATATATGTTGGACATGTTTTATTGGGAAGACTTTGGTAATATGATAAGTGTGTGATCTATAATTGGTTCATGAATCGATATTCCTTGACTATTGATGGACAAAAGTTCAATCTTGGACCATTGCCTCCGAAGGTTATTTTTGATGATCAAATGATTATTAAACAACAATATGAAGAGCTTGAATCTTCATATGGGAAAGATTTGGGGAGGGAGCAAGAAATAGTGAAAAGAGAAAAAGGTGAGGTAAGTGGTAAAAGTGAGTGTAATTAGAAACACAAGATGAGAGAAAACAAGGGAGATAAGAGTGAAAGAAAAATGAATGTGTATACAAAGCCAAGTGATATGAGGAAAACACTAATATTGAGGCAGCCCTTTCTGGTACTCATATACAAGGAAGTTTTAATGATTTCTAACAATCTTAACAAGGATTTTCCTAGTGTTGTTCTTAAGCTTTTGCAGGAATATGAAGACCTCTTTCCCGAAGATGTGCCTAAAGGATTACCACCAATTCGAGAAATTGAACATTAAATTGATTTCATTCGGGGTGCAAGCATACCAAATAGGCCAGCATATAGATGCAACCCCGAGGAGATAAAAAAAATCCAAAGGCAAGTGAGTGAGTTTATCGATAAGGGGTACGTAAGAGAAAGCATGAGTCCATTTGTAGTTCTTGTAATTTTAGTGCCTAAGAAAGATGGTTCATGGAGGACGTGTGTTGATTGTCATGACGTCAACAAAATAACGGTAAAGTATCGCCATTCTATACCTAGGCTAGATGACATGTTGGATGAATTACACGGTGCTTGTGTGTTCTCTAAAGTGGATTTAAAATCTGGATATCATCAAATAAGAATGCGTGAGGGTGATGAATGGAAAACCGCTTTCAAAATAAAACATAGATTATATGAGTGGTCAGTCATGCCGTTTGGTTTAACTAATGCTCCAAGTACTTTTATACGATTGATGAATCATGTTTTGCACACTTTCATTGGAAAGTTTATAGTGGTTTATTTTGATGATATTCTTGTGTATAGCAAATCTTTATATGAGTATGTAATACACTTAAAGCTTGTTTTTAATGTGTTAAGGTAGAGACATTATATGCTAATCTTAAGAAAGGCACTTTTTGCACTAATGAAATTACTTTTCTTAGATATATTGTTAATGGCAAGAGAATTCATGTTGATCAAGAAAAAGTAAAAGTAATTAGAGAGTGGTCGAAACCTACTAGTGTGCATGATTTTAGGAGTTTTCATGGTCTTGCTACCTTTTATAGGAGATTTATTAAGGATTTCTCTACAATTGTTGCACCTATAACTAAATGCATTATAAAGAATGTGGGTTTCAAGTGGCAAAAATAACATGATGATGCTTTTAACTTGCTAAAAGACAAACTTAGTTCAACACCTTTACTTGCTTTACCTGACTTTGCTAAAACCTTTGAGGTTGAGTGTGATGTAAGTGGAATAGGTATTGTTGGAGTCTTGATGCAAGAAGGAAAACTAATTACGTTCTTTAGTGAGAAGCTAAGTGGAGCAAGTCTAAACTACCCAACTTATGACAAAGAGTTTTATGCTTTGGTAAGAGTTTCAGAGACATGGCAACACTATCTTTGCTATAAGGAATTCATTATACACACCGACCATGAGTCTTTGAAATATCTCAAAGGACAAGGGAAGCTAAGCCGTAGGCATGCTAAATGGGTGGAATTTATTGAATCCTTTCCATACTTCATCAAGTACAAATAAGGTAAAGAGAATGTCATTGTGAATGCTCTATCTAGAAGGTATCCTCTAATTTCTACACTTGATGTAAAAATATTGGGTTTGATTTCATTAAGGAATTATATATTTCAGCCCATGATTTTGCTAATGTATATGGTAGCATGTGAGAAAGGAGGTTTTGACAAGTTCTATAGACATGATGGTTTTCTTTTTAAAGAAAACAAGTTATGCGTGCCTTAATCTTCTTTAAGAGAGTTGCTTGTGAGGGAGGCACATGGTGGGGGTTTGATTGGGCAATTTAAGTGTGAGAAAGAGTTTAGATTTTTAAGTAATCATTTCTTTTGGCCATAAATGAAAAGAGATGTTAAAAAAATATGTGAGAGATGCATCACTTGTAAATAACCTAAATCTAAAGTGATGCCTCATAGGTTGTATATTCCACTTCCCATACCTAATGAATCTTGGATAGACATTTCTATGGACTTTGTTTTAGGATTACCGAGGTTAAGGGGAGGGAAAGAATCTATTTTTTGTTGTTGACAGGTCTAGCAAAATGGCACATTTCATTCCATGCCACAAGACAGATGATGCAATTCATATTGCAGGGTTATTCTTCAAAGGAATTGAGAGATTGCATGGAGTTCCAAGGACAATTGTTAGTGATAGAGATGTCAAGTTCCTTAGCCACTTTTGGAAGAGACTTTGGAGCAAGTTGGGAACAAAGCTTCTATTCTCAACAACTTGTCATCCACAAGTGGATGGACAAATGGAAGTGGTTAATAAGATCTCTCACAACTATTAACGCAACAATTCAAAGAAATTGAAGAGTTAGGAAGAATATTTGCCACATGTTGAGTTTCCATACAGTAGGAGTATTAATGCTATAACAAATTGTTCACCTTTTGAGGTTGTATATGGGTTCAATCCATTAACTCCTCTAGATTTACTGCCATTACCCATTGTTAAGGCTAATTTTGAAGCCAAGCAAAAAGCTGAATTTGTTAAAAGCTTACATGAGTAGGTGTGTGCTCAAATGGAGAAAAGAAATCAACAATATGAAAAGCAAGGGGAGAAAGAAAGTTGTATTTAAGCCGGGTGACTGGGTTTAGGTGCATTTCAGGAAGGAAAGATTTCCAAGCTAAAGGAAGTCTAAGTTAATGTCAAGAGGTGATAGGTCATTCCAAGTCCTTGAAAGAATTAATGACAATGCCTACAAGCTAGATTTGTCAAGTGAGTATGGCAATATGAGTACTTCTTTTAATGTTACTGATCTTTCTTTATTTGATGTAGGTGATGAAGTTAACAATGAGGTTGATTCGAGATCGTTACAAGGAGAGAGGGAATGATACAACAAAAACAAGAACTACAAATGAACCTTTAAGCTTTCAAGGAGGTCCAATAACTAGATCCAAGTCCAAAAGGATGCAAGAAGCTTTGTTGGGCTTACTTAAAGATTTTTGGAGTGTTCAAACATAACAAGGCTCAGCCCAAGGCTTAGGATGGCAAAAAGCGATAAAAATCATCAATTTAGTGCAATAAGTTTGGACTGAACTCGAAGGCCCTAATATAATTTATTTGAAGCTTTTTTATTTTTTTTTATTAGGTTTTCTTAAGTTAGAGTGTGATTAGTTGTCATTTGGAGTTACACAATGGATGTACATGATTAGTTATAATTTGGAGTTACAAAATGGATGCACATGATTAGTTGTCATTT
Organism: Ricinus communis; assembly: GCF_019578655.1. NCBI lineage: Eukaryota > Viridiplantae > Streptophyta > Magnoliopsida > Malpighiales > Euphorbiaceae > Ricinus > Ricinus communis. The sequence goes on along the minus strand of NC_063264.1, from coordinate 15,797,743 downwards.
GAGAGTTACAAAATGAGTGCCATCAATGTAAAGATAACCACATTTAATGAGTCTTAGTTGGGATTAAAGGGAAAAATATGGGAAAGCTCATAAGACATCCATCTGGGGTTTTTTGTGTAGTTTTGGCTATAAATATCAAAGCCAAATTCATTTGTAAAATTCAATTGATGAATGATAATCTTATGTTTGATTCTTAACTTATCAAATCATACTTGGTTTGTGGCGTTTGGAGTTGAATTTAAGTGCTAGTTTTATTGTTGGAGCTAGTTTTCCTAACTTCACTTGAGGAGATCCTTAGGTTTTGGAATCATCTTGATTGGATGGTGTTTTCTTGCATTCTATATGTGTCATAACTCATTAATTATTGGGGTGTATGGTTGCTAAGATGATGATTTCCTATCATTTGGTATCAGAGCTTGCTTCGCCATGTTTGCAAAGCTCTCACTATTATATACATCTCCTTATCATAAGTTGGATACCTCAAGGCTGCCCTGTTTGGCTTTTTACTAAAGTAAGCAATTGGCTTTCCTTCTTGCATAAGAACGGCTCCAATCCCCAAACCTGAAGCATTACATTCCATTTCAAATGTATTAGAAAAGTTGGGCAAAGAAATTGAAGAGGCAGAAATCAACTTATCTTTAAGTGTTTTAAACGCTTTATCTTGGACATCTCCCCACTTGAATCTCACACTATTCTTGATTACTTCGGTTAATGGTGTGACAATGGTGCTAAAATCACGAATAAATCTTCTATAAAAGCTTGTCAAACCATGACATGAGCGAACATCTCCAACAGACTTAGGTGTATGCAACTCCTTGGTTTCCTTAACCTTTTCTTCATGTACTTTAATGCCTTGTGCGCTTACCACAAAACTTAGGAAAACAAGTTTGCTCGTGCAAAAAGAACATTTTTTAAAGTTAGTAAAAAACTTTTCTTACACAAAACATTAAGTACTAAACGCACATATGCTCAATGTGTTCATTTAACGACTTATTATACATAAGTATATCATCAAAATAGACAACAACAAACTTTTCTAAGAATAGAAGCAAAACGGGGTTCAATAATCTCATGAAAGTACTAGGTGCATTAGTTAATCCAAAAGGTATAATTAACCACTCATATAAACCATATTTTATTTTAAAAGCAGTTTTCCATTCATCACCCTCTTTCATCCTAATTTGGTGATAACCATTCTTAAGATCAATCTTATAAAGTATACGTGCACCATGCAACTCATCAAGTATGTCACCTAAACAAGGAATAGGATGTTGATACTTTACCGTTATTTTATTCACTATGCTACAATTAACGCACATCCTCCAAGTTCTATCTTTCTTAGGCACCAATAAAACGACCACGACATATGGACTTATGCTCTCACAAATCAAGCCTTTATCCATTAGCTCCTCCACTTGCCATCGTAACTTCTTTGTCTACTCGGGATTACTTCGATAAGGCAATTTATTTGGAATTTGCAAACTCAAATTGAAGTCAATTTGGTGTTCAATCCCTCTTAAAGATGGCAAACCATTTGGAACTTCCTCAGAAAATAGATCTTCATATTCCTTCAAAATAGAAACAAACACACTAAGCAAAGTACAATCATAGGCGTGTTAGAAAAATAAGCTCTCTTAAAATCACCCTCTTTTGCATAAAAGCTCACTTGTTTCTTGTTTCCCCCAATCTCTCTTTTTGCATGCTCCTTTCCTCTCTTTTGCGCATTCACTATTTGCTCTCTTTAGGTTAAAAAACCTTCGTAACTAAAAGAGAGAATTAAACAAAGTCCTAATTAGGTCAAAATACATGTGTGGTCGCCCATAATAAGCCATAAAATCCTAATTTACATAAGTCATATAAATGGGTCTCATAACATAAGCCAAGTTAGTCCCAAAGTCTTCATATGCTTCAATTTAGCTTCTTTGGTCTTTTTAAGCCCAATTAAATTCATTCAAGCCCAATAAGCTGAATTAGATTAATAAGTATTAAGAGCCTTTAGGAATAGAATATACGAACTCTAATAGTTATGAATCCGTATATCACTAATCTAGAAACCTACTAATAAATTGAATCAAATCCTAGTATCACTCTAGATCATATTATAAAGTTGATCAATAGAATTAGAACCTAAAGAAAACTAAGTCCTTTAAACCCTAATCCTAGCACGCTACAAAGATAGATCAAATCTTTGATAAGTGTTAAATGCATTCAACAAGAATACAAGAATTCAAGCAAAGGTTGTTAAAACAATGAAATATCATTAATAATCAAAACTTGATGTAACATACGGCTTGGTTCAAGTTAAATAGATTTGAAACAAACCCTAGAAGACAACCAAGGCCTACAAGCATATTATCACGACCTAATCTGTGGGCCCGTGACAAGCACTAGGGAATGGGGTAAGCTTCAGGCCACCAAAACCCGTAGTAAGCCTAATTAATCGACGATTCAAATATACATATATATATATATATATATATATATATATATTATTAAAACAACCCAACATTTCATTCATAAATTTTCACATAATTAGATTAATACTCCAGCTGGATACTAGAAGACACTCCATAACTTGTTACATACCAAATTCAAACATAATATGCCAGGTACACTACCGCGAAAAGTCTAGAATTTTAAATAGTTCAAAATACAAAAGTAGAAGTTAATTACAATAGATCCAAAGGAGAAAGAAGTCAGGCTGTCAAGAGAAAGACAACGGAGAACGTAGCTGTCACTTAAAAAATTTAAGATTAAGACCGTCAGCCTTGAGAGTGAGTTAAAATCATATAATCCTATAATAAATACAGCCTTCTCAATAAAATATTTATTTAATCAGAATAACATATCATTTATACTAAAACATGTATCATGCCATGATTTAGAAAAATACAATTTAAATGTTTATGGGACGAGTACCTTACGAGAGCCCTAACCCCAATACTTGCAGCCTTTTGGCTCTCTTATTCCAATAGGACTGGCGCATAGAGAGCGAAGCTCAACCAAGGTCCTTAAATCCAGCCTGGTCACTCGATTCCCAAATAAGCTGGCGCCTAGAGAGCAATGCTCGACCAGGGACCTTCCTCCGGTAGTTAAATTTTCACAACTTAGAGAGTTGTACTCGACTAGGGAAATTTCCAAAAGTAATCTTTTACTACCTATCTCTGATTAATACCGGTACGCATGCAGTCCTGATACAACCCATTAAGTGGCATGTTCTACTGCCGCCTCATCCCGAAGTTACAATTATAGCAGATATGAAAATTATATGTAATAATAATAATAAAATTAAAAATAAAGATAATAGCCAAAAATAATAATAATAAATGACAATAAGGATATCGAGAATAACGAAGATGAAATTTATAATAATGATGCTTCTAGTATTCATGATAATTATTAATCAAATAAAATTAATAATAATAATAATAATCATAGTGCTTATAAACCCATTAGCATTGCATTTAATTTAAACATGATACAAGTGCAATTGACTATATGACTTTAACTCACAGTATTTGAGAAAGAAGACGAATGGGATTCTAGTGCACATTCATAGGCTGTTGGGGGGGTTGTTGAGCAGGAATCAATCAGAAAGTACATTTTATTCACGTTAAGTCATGTCGGGATAAAAAGAAATGGCACGACCATGGAAGTAATGAAAAAAGAAAAAAAGTTATGTAGTTGGACCATCTGCTCTATTCGTTCGAGTTTCGCTTCTCTATAGAAGGTGAGACGCTAATGAATAACAACTTTATTGTATAAGGGGCTAGCTATCCAATATCACAGTAATAGGGCTAGGGCAATCCATCAGTAAAGGCAAGTTCACAACAGAAGCAGGAAGTCGTTAAAAGGGGAAAGGGCATCGAATGGAATGGTTAATCTATCAGGCGAGAGGGGAATCCTCGTCAAGTACTTCTCGATGAGTCTCACTAGTGGCTTAACCTTTCTCGATGGTAGAACCATTGGATGCCCTTTTTTCTCCAACACTTAAATGGGCTTGATCTAGCCTCCCTTAGAACTAGATCCCTAGCTTGGAGAAATAAATCTATAATTGGCTTACTTATGGACTTAGCAATGAGCATTAGGGACTAAAATTTAATGTGTACCCGATGGTAGCTTGGAAGAGGCGAATACTGACTTTTTCAGAATTCCAACGAGAAGCTTCTGCAGTCTGCTCCTATGCCTTGGGTGGAGCTAGCTGGACAGACGGATTATCTATTCACGAAAATAACTCAATTAACAAGATATTCTTAATTTATCTTAGGCCTAGACTGCCTAAGAAATTTCGACTCGAAAATTCTACCAAAAATTTGGCAGAACCTCCCCTAAAATATGGCAAGTATCAATGTCGTATCCCATGGGAACTGAGAAGCTACTACTACTATGCTATTCATATTATTTAACTGATCAAAAGGTGGTGAAGATCATTAACTAAAAATGATTGAGAATGCAAATGAAAACTAAATTTTAACAAAGAGAATGAAAGTTTGAAAAAGGCAATGAAATGAGTTAATCCAATTGGGGATCCTTTTAGCTGACCACCTTAAAAAAGAATAACTTATGAATTGATTGATTAAGAATTACGATATGTGGATAATTTCTTAAATGAATTGGCCTCTCTCTCGAGTTAACCAATTCCTAATCCTAAAGATCTAAAGTTGGAATCTCTTCCTAACAATTGATTTTAGAATAGCATTAATCTTTAAATTGTCACTAATAAGAATGTTTAGTTCTTATTCCAGTAAGTTATTAAACTTATCTCTAAGATGCAAATCACTTAAACACACAAGCAGTTGTCCAAACTCAATTGAAATTCTCAATTACAAAGGAGTTCTCAAATTGATTCAATAATGAAGAAGAAACAATAGATTTATGGTGCTTGAATAAAAACTACAATCTTAAATCAACTATCCAATCAGTTAAGCATAAAACAAGCCTAGCATAGCTAAAGATCAACCTAAAATGGGTTTAATAAGATTAGTTACACTTGTTCATGATTAAACTAATACAAGAAGCAAATACAAAGTAAACAAGAATTTAAATGAACATGAACACTCTTTTCTCAATTGATGAAAATGCTATCCTCTTTTGAGTAACTCTGAATCTAATTTTTGCTGCTCAATATCTCCTTCTTCTTTCCTTTGAATCTTCAAAATAATCCTCAAGAACAACTATTTGGATGATGTTAAAGTGGAATTCATCTCCATTTTCCTCTTCTTGATCGTTTGGAAGGTTGCTCGCCATAGGTAATGCATTTCAGCACGCTCTCTGACCCTGACCGTGCTCTTCAGCACAGGCATGTTGGCAGGGCGTGTTGAACAGTCTAACACACCTGATTCGTCCGTTTCTTCCCAATTTTGGTCTGATTTCTCTCTAGCTTTGATGATATACCTAGAAAAACACCTGAGACACAAAGAAAACTAAAACAAGGTGATTCTAATACAAAAACACATTTCCCTAAAAATAACACAAAATTAAGCATACAAATATGTGTAATATATAAAATATCACTTGCTTATCAATAAAACTAATGATAGAGATTACTACTATGGGATAGATTTTAGGATATTTTGAGAGAAATATAGTTTTCTTAAAACATAATTTTCTTCTATATTTGGATTTCAAGAGAATGGTCCTTTAAGAATCATAGAATATATAGTTGATTTGACCTTATCTCCTTCTTGATATTGGAGACGAATCTCCACTAAATAAATCCATAAAAGACTATTTCAAAAGGCCTTAAATTCCTCTCTTATTGGGTAGTACATAGAATGGTTGCTTCGATATTCATGCTTGAGTTAATGGGATTGATAAGGTTCCTCAAAGAGACCTTGTATTCCTCTTTCGAATGATTCAAGGTAAAAGGATACTAACATCTAAATTCTTTCTTGATCACCTCTTCATCTTGGGAACACTTGAAAGGGTGCTAATTTTTGTCTCGTCTCACATCATTAAAATATCCAAACACCTTAGTCTTATTACTATAATAAAATCTACCTTACTTCACCTATTACTCTAATTTCCTCAAGACTACCCTTCTTCAATCATGCTAGGATGATTCATTTGAGCCCAAAATGGGAAATAGATGAGGAATTATTTCTTCTAATTAGTGAGTATGAGGATGATATTAAAAAGTGAAAGAAGGATTATAGGACTCGTAGTGAACAGAGTCCCTCAACTCATGAGGTTGGAGGTTCTTCTCTTAGTTTTTAGGAGAAGGTATTGAAGAACATGGAACAAACTTAAAACCACCTCTATCACTAGTGATGCAACTTCTTTCAAAGGAAAGGCTCTAATGGAGGGAGAAGAAAGTGATAAAATTAATTTTTTTTAACAAAACATTCTACTTCATTTTTTCACATTATTTTATTTTTTTTGGGCTTCTAATTAATAAACATCTTCAAATTTTCTTGCATAATTTGTTGATTTATGTTACTAATAAAAATATTATCTTTGTCTTAATCTCTTGCATTATTGATTTTCTTTCTTGATCCTCCTTACTTGACCTCTTGTTTGTTTCTCCCTCATTACTTTTTTTTCTTTATTTGCTTCCTTTTTACTTTTACCATGGTGAGAGTTTTTGCATATACCTAAGGGGGAGATGTTAGAATAAAGAGTTTGGAGAGATTTAATTGAATTTAATAATTACCAAAAAGGGGAGGAGGTATTAAAAAGAATATGAGATTAAGATGAGGTCAAGGGAAAAGATTAATATAAAGGGGAAAGACCAATCTTAGACATAAGTAAAAAAACTAAATTATTAATTCATATTTAGAGTTTTTTTTTAGAAAAGGACTTAGTTCTTTTTAGGTTAATTGCCTGACTTTTCTCGTGTCTTTCTTAGGTTCAGGGGGAATCACCGACTACTGAATTACTTGATGAGATAGCTTGAACAGCGGAAATCTCCGCCCGAACATGGACTTAAAGAGCCGGAGAGGGGCTCAAGAATTAAGGACAGCATACGCGGTAGAAGGGACTAGTCGTAACCTCTGCGTAGCGTAGTAGAATGAAGGCTACGCACCGATGCTCTCTTATCTATTAGCCTAAGCGTCTTCGCTAACTCGCTCGCCTATTATACTACACCCTACTATACAAGTGTTTATTTTATCTTTGGCTTAGTCTCTATATCTAATTGCATTTGTATTCACTCAATTTTATCTCTTTAGTCAATTCAGTTGTCAAAATGAAAAAAAGGGAGCTTGTTGGCCTACGGGTAAATTAACCTCTATTTTATTCTTCATACCCAAATTAAGTATTATTAATCTCTCTATTAAGTGTCTATGGTATAGTATTGAAATGGCTTAAGCATTGGATAAAAGCACTTCAACGAAATCAAGTTGCATTGCTGGACACATATAAAGCACTTAGGTGCTTTTCATAAAGTCAAGTTGACCATTCACATGTAAAGAGCACTTGGAAGCCTCCCAATTAGGTATTGACACCTGACAGTCAAGGATTCTTCTCTTTGAGGAGCGTGAGGGGGCCTCTCTTTGAAGGTAGATACAGTTTTTAGCAAAAAGAGTATCGTGAGCTCAAGCAGAATCACGCTTCTAGGCATGCTTCATACAACCGTGATGGCGCTTCTCAAAAGTGATGGCGACATTTGTATTTAATGCTGAGTCAGTGACCGTTACAACATAATCTTATAAATCCACATCATGTTTCAGGAGTTATTAGAGTTCTAGCATCTTATTCAGAAAGCGCGAGGGCGGTTTCTAAGCTCTAGGGTGCTCTTCTAGCAAAAAGTTACTTTTTGTCAAATCATCTTTACTTTGCATCTAATGAGTACAAGGCCATTTGCAACATCTTTAAGAGGTTGATATGTGTATAAATACCCCTCATAAAGACTTAGACATAGGTTATATAATTTTCTAAGTTCCAAATTCTTATAAATTTATTTCTCAACTCTCTACATTTAATTTCTTTTCCTTTATAAGTGTATTGAGTTGAATCTTTTTATTCAACTAAAATTCCAAAGGGTTGTTATGTGATCTTAGGAACAAAACTCAAGGATTTGGTTATTAGGTTTCTATTAAAACTTTAAGGGTTTAAAGGACTTAGTTTGAGATTGAGATACACTAAAGGAAGGTTTAATGTGAGCCTTAAAAATACTAAGTTGTTGGGTGAACTCGCCAAAATCCAAGTGTGTAATAAGAATTTGATTATAGTGAATACTCAAGTGTTAAGGAGTGGACATGGAGAGGATTGTTTTTGAACCACTATAGTTCTCTTGTGTTAATCTCTATATCCCTTCTACTCTCTATTTCCTTAATGTGTTTGAATCTTGTGTTTCTTATGTATATTCTTATTCCACGACCTAAGGTCACTAATTCAATCTCCCATTCTTGGTCCTAAAGGACAATATGTTCATATATTTGTAATATTCTCCACATTTCATTATTAAAATCTCTTTTTAATTATGATCTTAATTTGATTTTTTATGAATCTTGGTAAAGCTAAGTAGATTGCAAATCATTGAAACTAAAAATCATGCAATATATTGAAAGATAATATTTTAAAAAAGTGAATTTACTATTGAATTGCTAAATATATTATTATGTCCATAAGGCAAAATATTGACAGTAGACAAAGTTATTTAATTTGTAGTTGTATATACCTAAAAGCATACTATAAATTAATCCAAACACTATTGAAATTATTGTAAAACTAAAATGCATAAATATTAGTAGCTTAATCTTTCTTGGGTGGACTTTTGCATGTCCTTTTGTTATATCCTTTTTATCCAAATCTACTATTTTTTTAGTGCTCCATCCTACCTTAACTTTTCTCTCTTTTTGTCTTTTAGACTTTAGCCTTCCTTGTGGTTATAGGACTATTACTTCTTCCACTTATGTTGTAGGTTCCACATTATTTGATCGTCAACCAGATACATTATTGCTTCATATCTTTTTAGTAATGTTTTTTCTTTAAGTATTCAAAACAAAAGGCATATAGTTCTTAATGCATTTTTTTAAGTACTGTCATAGCATGTGGGCATTAGTATTTGGTCAATCCGAAATCTCGTGTATGTGAATATTTTTTCTTTTAGCTCTTTTGTATGTCTTCTCATATTTATAAACTGTATACAATTCATCAGTTGATTTTGACACTTGTTACTATATTGCAAATTATGTAAAATGCATTATTATTCTTCATTTGATTTTATTTAATAGTAACATATATGTATCATGTACTTAAAATATACTAAGCATATATAAAACATTAATTTAGAGTTTATAATTTCGATACTTATTTTCAATTACTGAATGTAGTTTTCATTGAGCATATCTACTGTTGTCTTTACCAACCTTATGACAATAGATTTTACAAGATTTCTATTAGTATAGCTCCATTCTTATATTAAAGCACGTATTATTGTCCCTTAGAACCAAGAATGAGAGTTGAATTGCTGACCTCAAATTGTAGAATTGAATAAACTTAGGAGGCACAAAAAGACTTAAAGAAGAGTAAAGAGAATAAACTTACAGAAATTGACACAAGGGTTTATAGTGGTTCAGGAACAATCCTCCCTACATCCACTTCTCAAGGTCACACTTAAGTATCCCACTATAGTCTTCAAGATTACACCCTTTGGATTTTGAAACTTTACCCAACAACTTGGCGTTTTTCAATGCTAACATTTAACTTATTCTCTTAATGAACTAATCCCTCACTAAGTCCCTTAACCCCTGAGTATTAATGGTTACTCAATAACTAATTCTATATGTCATTAATACTTAGGCTCACATAACAACCCTTTAGAGTTTTAGTAAGATTCAACTTAATACATTATACAAAGAAGAAAATTGAGTGTAGAAAGTTGAGAAATAAATTTACAAGAGTTTGGATATAACACAATCACACATCCTTTTACTTAAGTCTTTATGAGGGGTATTTATACTTATAAATACCTTTTAGAGATGTTACAAAAAGGTCCCAAACTCATTTAATGCAAATTAGATGACTTGGCAAGAGGTTGCCTGTTGTCATGAAAAGTTCCCTCGTCCTTCTCAAGTGCCCTCACGCTTTCTAGAAAGAGTCATTGGGGCTTTAAAGGCTCTAAACACATGACTGTGACTTGGTGGTTGATGTCTCAACGGTTACTAACATCACATTAATTGCGAAAACTGTCTCAGCGCCTACATAGCGCCCTCGCACTTGACTTATTCGCACTGAGAAGCGCTCTTGAGCTTCCTATCACGAGATCATCTGCCACTTTGAGTCTTATGCTTCAAATTAGAGTACCCTTGTGTCTTTTGAGGATTTGACCTTTTGATTGCCAGGTGTCACTTTATCATTGGCGAGCTGTCAGATGGAGTTCTAAATGACTCGTATAATTTCGACCATGTGAAAAGCACCCACACGCTTTTTGGGTCTTTTTACAATACTTTCTTGAAAGCTTAGAGAACCTTTGGCCAATTTGAAATATTTTAATACACTGTCATATAGACACTCAAACTTGAGGTTAGCAATATTCAATTTGGTTATTAAGATCAAAGTAGAGATCAATTGACTCTTAGGTCAACAATTTCTCCCTTTTTAATTTTAACAACCAAATTGATTAAAAATACAAAATTGGTCATGTATAAGTGCAATTGGTTAGATAAAGAATAAATTTAAATTTTTCCTATGTAGCTTTCCCTTTTTCTCTCCCCCTTAATATATGCATTCCCCCCCCCCAATAATTCTTTACAACTTTTCTTAGTCAATTTTTAAATTTGTACTAACTTCTCCTATTTTAGCAAAATTAAAAAGAAGAACCAATAAATAAGTAAAAGAAAAGTGCACAAATAAATTGTTAAAAAAGAGACACTAAGGCAATAACAATCATATTACATGAAAGTTGTATGATCAACATGATGGATTAATGCATGAAATGGAAAAAATAAATGTTGAAAAAGAGAAGAATAGAAAAAGTAAAAGGAAAACAAGAAAATGATATCAATCTTCATCTTCTTCTTCTTCTAGTACCATAAGGTCCTTTCTTTTGCCTCCTCGACTTGTACTAGCTTGAGGAGGGGAAATTAGAACCTCTTCTTCCTCTTATTTTCAATCTTTAACATGACAATGAAGAATTTTATAGACTTTTGGAATTTCCACTAGATCCACATGCAAGTGATGAAGATAGTTCCAAGTCCTCTCCATTTGCTTGAGAACGTTATCTTCAAAGGAAAGAAAGGGTTGGCCATGAAAGGTAGAGGGAGTGGATTCACCTGGCACTCTATGATTATTTTTCCTCTTCTTCCTATCATCTACATATTCTTCAATTAGAAGAAAGAATTCACTATCAACTTCCTATCTAGGCCCAAGTCTTATGACTTCTGTATGTTCAAAGAAGGCTAGAACTAAATAGATGGGGAAATAAGAGGAATAAAGAAGGTTTTGTTGAGAGGAAAAAGAACTTGAAACGGTGCTTAGCAATTTTTATGATGTGAGAAGAGATAAGAATTGCACCTTTTTGAGTGTTTCCAAAGTGAAAAAGATGATTGAGAAAGAATTTGGAAGTGAGAATTCACTTACCATTGATCATTGCAAGGAGGAAGAGGAGATCCTTTTGAGGTACTTTTTCCACCGCATTCTCTCTTGCGTAGATGTTGGTGGCTATCATCCTATGCACAACCTAATGAACTAAAGATTTAAGGTCATTTCATATGGAGTCTTTGGAGTGAGTGTCTTTGGTGGATATTTGTCTCCAAAATTATAAAGGAGAGAGAGACATTTTAACAAAATTTTCTATAATGGATAGCTGGCCTCTCACTTAAAATCCAATAATGGAGGAGAATTAAGGTCTAGTGAGGGTCTTTTTCTCTCTAAAGAGCCTAAATTCTATTCTATAGTACACATCCCCATCCCCATTTTTGTTAATCACTAGGGTAGAAAGAAATTTCTTAGTAAGATTTTCATATCTTAAGTCTAAGGATTAGGGTAGGAAGAATTCTTCTAAACCTACATTTTCTAAGAGGGAATGTACCTTTTAAAAAATGCCAAGATTTTGATAAGTGCTTCCTCATCAAAGAATTGGTTTGCTTGAATCTCCTTCCTTTTCTATTTTCATGAAATTTATTCTAGCTTCATCATCAACACCTTTCATCCTCTCTAAAATTGGTTCAGAAGAAAAAGAACCTCTCCCAATAGCTTTTCTTAACTCATGATTGATATAGAGGGAGTTGAAGAAGGTTATTAAAGGTTTAAAGTAGAGAAAGAAAGAGTTTTGAAGCTTTGAATGCTAATGTATGTAAAAAGTGATGAATCCCTAAAGAATATGTCTTATAAAGCCGTAAAGGAGATTAAGAATTGCTAAAAACGACTAGTTTTGAATTTAAAATTTAATTTGAAACATGTTAGAATGGTTATTTTTTACAGAAAATAATGAGGAGCTCGGGCCCGACCAAGAAGTGCGATCGCACTATTAAAAAATCAGTCATAGCGGCTATATTTTTTAGGAACTGTGGTCGCGCTTTAGAAACATGAGTGCGCTTTAGAGGTCAGCTTTTAGGTTCACAGAGACTTGTAAAGTGCGAGTCCCTTCTAAATTGCGAGCATGCTTTTCAAAACAAATGCAAATTTTTAAAACCTCATATTCACAAATATACCTCTCTTACAATGTTGTTTTCTCATATTAACAAATATAACCCCCTTATTATGTTGTTTTCTCATACTAAAATATATACTCCTCTTATGACGTTGTTCTCTCATACTCACAAGAATACGACATCTTATAGGTTTGTTTTCTCATACTCATAAATATACCTCCCTTACAGGGTTACTTTCTCATATTTCCAACTATACCGCTCTTATGATGTTGTTTTCCCATATTTACAGATATAACCCCCTTATAGGGTTGCTTTTTAATACTCACAAATATATCACTTTTTATAGGGTTGTTTTCTCATATTCATAAATATACCCCTCTTACGGGATTATATTTTAATACTTATAAATATAGTTCATTATAGGGTTGTTTTCTCAAACTTAGAAATATACCCCTTTTACGAGGTTGCTTTCTTATATTTATAAATATACCTCTCACATGGGGTTCTTTTTTTTATACTCACGCATATTGTGTTATTTTGTCACACTAATAAACATAGCCCTCTTACAGGCTTGTTTTCTCACACTTAGAAATATACCCCTCTTACTAGGTTATTTTCTCATACTCACAAATATACTCCTCTTATGGGGTTGTTTTCTCATATTTACAAATATACCTCTCCTACGGGGTTATTTGCTCATACTCACGAATATGCCGGCTCTTATGGGGTTTAGTTCTCATACTAAAAATATACCACTCTTACTGAGTTATTCACAAATATATCCCTCTACTATGTTCATCTCTCATACTCACAAATATTCTCTTCTCACCAGGTTATTTTCGCATACTAAAAATCCATGGAATATTCTGATAGTTCATGATATAACTCTTGAGGAGATGAGAGAATTTAAAAAAATAACAGAAAAAAGAAAAGCATTATTTGGTTGGTCCTATGACAAAAATAGCAGAGCATCATATCCCAACTCATCTACACATTAAGCCAGTAAAGCAGAAGATGAGAAGATTGAGGTCGGAATGGGCAAAAAAGATACGAGAGGAGGTTGCTAAGCAGGTTAAGGCCAATTTCCTCGATGTAGTTGGCTATCCAATATGGTTGGCTAACATAGTTCTAGTCCCAAAGAAGGATGGTAAGGTTTGAATATGTGTGGATTATTAGGACTTGAATAAGGAATACTCAAAGGACAACTTTTCTCTTCCCCACATAGATGAATTAATCAACAGTGCTGCTTCGAATACGATGTACTCCTTTACAGGCAGGTTCTCCGAATATAACCAGATCATGATGGCAGTAGTGGGCAAGCTGAAGATGTTGTTTATCACTGAGTGGGGGACATACTGCTACAAGGTTATGCCTTTTGGACTAAAGAACGTGGGGGCAACTTATCAAAAAGCAGCCACTACCTTATTTTCACTTACTAAAAGTTTATAGAGTTTGATTAGGACATCAAGGTTTGAAAAAGAAAAGGAGAAGAATGAGAGAGACAAAGAAGAAGAGGCAATAGAAAGTATATGTAGAAATGAAGAAATGAAGAGGTGGTAAATTGGTGTAAACATAGGAAATTTTATAATTTAATCCTTTTTCTTTCTAACTTTCCAATTTAGTCCAAAATCATTACTTTTCAATTAAATCAATATGTAACTAATTAATTTATTTATCTACCACATAATATAATAAAATAGGTCATACATAATTATGATGCAAATGACATGTTTAATGATATGCTAATGAATATTAATTATTAATAAAAAATAAATAAATAAATTTGGTTGTGACATATATATATATATATATATATATATATATATATATATATATCCCTGCATGGGGGCTGCCAACTAGGGAGAGAATTATGAGAAGAGGAGCGATCATGGTGACGCTGCTATGTTGAAAGCGTTAAACATGTCCCAATAAGTGGAAGTCTGTTGGTAAGTCTTTTAGGGATCTATCGTGCTATTATTGAAAACTTTGCTATTCCTAGGCTTCCAGAAGGCCCGATAAATATGTGCAAGCTTTGGAGCCATGTTTGGATAGGGAGATATTATATCTTCCCATCATTCTTTGAAAGACATACAAGAAGGCACATTAAACCGCATACCAAAATCAGAAAGGGACTAAGTGGCACAAGCATGGTTACAATTAACAAGCATGTGGATAGTAGTTTCATCCTTCATCCTCTATCCCACTAATAGTACACAAGCTAGAGGGGCTTTGTTTCTTGTGAAAAAATTAACATTAGCAGACAGATAATTGTGAGTACACCTCTAGACCAATGTTCTGAATCCTCACACAACCAGTGCTACTAAATATTTGAGATAGTAAAGAGACATCCCAACTTCTTGTTTCTCTATTTGTTAGGTCTGCAACTGTGAAAAGATTACAACCTTGAGGCATTAGGTAGAGATACTAAATTTAGGCATAGAGAGGACCCATTTGTCCTCTCAAATTTTAATTGAGTTGTCATTACTAACATTCCAATGACATCTAGATTGGACCATATTCCTGCCTTGACGAAGGCTAACCCAGCACCAATAGAGGGAATTGACTTTTTTTGCTGACAAGAAATCAAAATGAAGGTAATATATTCCTTGAAGAACCCATACAACAAGGGAATCAAGCTGTTGAATTAATTTCCAACTCATCTTAGCTAACAAAGCTTCATTGAACAATAACATATTCCTGAATCCTGACCCCCTTTTAATTTTAGGCCAACTGAGATTATCCCACTTGGACCAATGAACTTGATTCCCTCCTTTAGAGTTTCTCCACTAAAACGCATCCATTAGCCAGTCCATTCTCCTCAAGACTCCCACTAGTAGTTTACATATTGACATAAAGTAGGTAGGACCTTTTAATGCAATTTGTCTCCTACATACCCTGCCCGAGAAAGAAAGAAGCCTGCCTTTCCAATTCTGAAGTTTCACTGCCAGTCTATCCAAAAAAAAGTCACATGCTTAGATCTTTGACTTACCCCACTATGAAAAGTTTCCAAAGTACCTTTTAATGCAATTTGTCTCCTACATACCGAGAATCCTTTCAATGGTTGCCTTAGTAAAGGAGGATGTGTTATTAGAGAACTTGATTCATATTTAGAAGAGTTAATTTTTTAACCCAAGGCTCTAAAGTAAGCTGAAAGGATGAAGTTTAAGTGATGAGCTTCGCTCACTAAGGCTTTTATGAAAACTAGGGTGTTGTCAACAAAGAGTATATGTGAGAGGGTAGGATAACGGGGTTTTATCTTTAGGCCATAGATAAGATTCATTTGGATGCCATGATAGAGCATTCTCGATAGGACTTTCGAGGCTAGAGTGAAAAGGTAAGGGGACAAAGGGCCCCCTTACCTCAAACCTCCTGATGGGATAAAATAGGGAGAGTGGCTGCCATTAAAGGAAATAGAGAATTTGATAGATTTTGCACAACACATAACTCTAGATATCCAAACTTCACCAAAACCCATACGTTGTAAAGTCATCTCAAGAAAATCCCAATCGAGCTTGTCATAGGCCTTTAAAATTGCAATTTTTAGGGCCATAAAATAGTTATTGCCTCTTTTCTTATGCTTAAAGGAATGAAGACATTCATGAGCAATAATTATGTTATCCTGGATATTTCTATTAGCAATAAATGCTCCTCAGGAAATTAAATAAGGCAAGAGATTCTCCAGTCGAGATCCAAAAATTTTAGAGATTACCTCAAAGATGAAGTTTGTGTAACTTATAGGTCTAAAATCTGCGAGTTTCTCTAGGTCCTTGACTTTTAGCACAAGCACTATTCTGATATTGCCGGATCTGCTTGGGAGGAAGCTAGAAATAAAGAACTCTCTTATCAAAGCGCATACGTCCTTCTTAACAATGGCCCAATAATGCTGATAGAACAAACTTAAGAGTTCGTCTAGCCCTAGGGGTATGTCACAACCTCCTTTTGAATCCTCTTGGTGCCTTTAATCCATCTGCCATCATCTATCTTAATTTTATCAACATTATTCTTTATCCACCTTTGTATCATGGATAAATGGAGAAAATGAGTATTTTGGTCCCTAAATTATAGTCACTGGATTCTTCATTTTTAACTCCAATATGACTCTTCTTGCTTATGAGCTTCCTTTAGCTGAGATATGAGATCGCATTCCCTCTGTCTTCTATGATCAGATAGCGATAAATCATGGATATCATTAATCTCCAGCTTTAAACCTTCTATCTTTTTTGCACTATTCCCTACTTCAACCCTATGCCACTTATCAAGGTGAATCTTGTAGTTATGCCACTTGGACAAGAAGGACTTTAGCCTCTCACTATCATTGGCTAACCAGCATTACTCGATTATTTTCAATTATCCCAATCTGTCCACCTAGACTAAAACACAAAATATTTTGGCCCCTTCTTGAACTGTCAATGCCTTATAAGAATTAAAGGGCGTTGCTCCAAGCCTACAAGATCTTCATGGAAGAGATGAGCTGCAGGGAAAAGTTCTTTCCATTCTATTGAGATCAATCCTCTGTCCAAATGATCCCTTGTTTATCTATTTGTCCAAGTAACTCAACTGTCTTTAGAACCCATATCCATTAAGCCACTTACTTCCATGAAAGTATTAAACATCTTCATCACTCTCCAAGAACCATTCCTACCACCACTTTTCTCATTATTAGTGAAAATCTCCTTTGCACAGCCATAGACAGACATCCCTTGGCTTTAAACTCGCTATAGTATTCAACACTTCCTCCCTTTAATTGAGTTAAGGGGTGATAAAATCAAGGTTGATCCTTCACTACCAAGCAAGCCACGAATGGATCCATTGAAGTATGAGGGTCCAATCACACGAGCTAGAAGCAAGAGATTCAAAGTTGCCTTGTGTTCTTTCATGGTCCACGTGATAGACAAGATGCATTTAAGAAGCAAGGATAGCATTGGACTTAGAAGATCAAGATTCAACTTTGATTAATTGTATTTCATTCATGGATTAAAGCCCAACGTAAAGACATGAAGATCAACTCTGATTTATGTTGAATTCAAGCCCAAACGTAAAGCCCAAGTCTAAGGTTGAATATTCAAAATCAAAATCCAAGTCAAATTAGGAGTTTTCTTTTAACAAGTCCAAGTTAAAATAGGAGTTTTCTTTTCTTTTAATTCAAAATTTTATTTATTTAGGAATCTTGGCCACATATCCTAGTCATTTTAGGATTAGGATTATTTTGTTTTAAAACTCTATAAATAGAGTTATGTAATTTAGTAATATACATATATCTTTGATTGAATAGAAAACTTTATTTTTGCTTAAAGAGTTTCTTTAAGTGTTCTTGAGATTAAAGCTTATTGTTTAGGTTTTGATTTCACTTCTACCTTAATTTAATTCTATTAACTTGTTAGTTTTTTAGGATTAATTAAGTTCATTCCATTATAGCTATTGGTCTTATTTCTTTATAAATAAGGGTGATAGTTCCGCAAATATCTTTTGCTAAACCTTATAAGTATCGATCTTGGTGTGTATCCTTCTCTTCCTTAGAAGGTTTACATCATTTGGTATCAGAGCTAGCTTACAAGGTTTTGTTACGTATCCTATTTGTTATCTTCGTTGTTCTTCTACTCACATACTCTTTTGTTTGGTTAAAGTCTTCGAGATGATCTAGATAAATTGGTTTGTGATATCTTTATCTTGTTATTTCGTTTCATTTAATTTGCTTGATCAAAGTCTTCGAGACGTTTTAATCAAATTAAGCTCTATGTGTTTTGTTCTTGTTTGGTTATAAAAAAAAATTGTGTATGGATCTGAATTATTGATCCGAAGTGAGGTTTAAAAAAAAGAAAAGAAAAGAAAGAATATAGAAAGCAAGATTTGGAGCTGATTCAAAAAAAGATTGACTTGGTCAAGGTCAAAATCCAAAGAAAATCAGGTTTGAAGATATCATATAAACTTCTCTTTTCAATTCCTTTTCCTATTCTAATTTTTCTTAAGTGTTTCCTATTCGGTTTCTTATATTCTTCTTTATCTTTCCGTTATTCTTTATTTCTCCATCCTTATTCTTAATTCGTTATTTTATTCTCATTTTCCTCTAATTCATCTTTAGCTTAATTAATTTTTGTTCTAGCTTGTGTATTGTGTTTTATTAAGTTGGTTGTGATTTTAACTTTTACAATTTGAGTTAATTTTGAAGGGCACAAAGACAAACTCTTTCTTTGATTGAGTGCAAACACGTGAGGGAGAAACCAATCTTCTTGAAACCATGTCTAATCAGTCTTCTTCCAAAGATTTCGATCACAGAATTCTAGATGTGAGAGCATTCATGGAGGCTATAAACTCCAAACTTGAACGACAAAGGCTTGATAGCGAAAATAGGTATGCTGAAATGATGGATGAACTAATAAAAAACAAATCTGAATCGAGAGGTAGGAGCTTTCGAGATGCAGAAAGTATGTCTAGAGCGAGGAGAGGAACATGGAGAGATGAAGAAGAATAGGGAGATAGAACCGAAATTCACCATAGGAGAAATAAGGTAGATTCATACTTGGGTAGTATTAAGCTTACAATTCCTTCCTTTTAAGGTAAGAGTGATCCCGAGTTGTATCTAGAGTGGGAAAAGAAGGTTGAGAGAATATTTCAATACCAAAACTATAGTGAGGAGAAGAAAGTAAAATTGGCTGTAGTTGAATTCATCCATTATGCTGCAATTTGGTGGGACTAACTAGTGAGTAATAGGCGTAGGAATGGTAAGGGGGAGATCCAAACATGGGCTGAAGTGAAACGAATAATGAGGAAACGCTTTGTTCCTTCTCATTACTATAGAGAGTTGTACAATAAGCTACAAAGTTTGGTACAAGGAGGAAAGAGCGTAGAGGAGTATTATCAAGACATAGAGATTGCTTTGATTAGGGCCAATATAGAAGAGGATAGGGAGGTTACTATGGCTCGATTTTTGCATGGTCTTAACAAATATATTGCTAATCTTGTTGAATTGCAGCATTATGTAGAGATGGAGGACATGCTACACATGGCAATCAAGATAGAGCGGCAATTGAAGCAAAAGAGCAAGAACTCATCTTCAATAAATTCTAATTGGAAATCCAATTGGAAAGGTCCAAATTCTGCCCAAAATAAAAGGAAAGGAAGTGTCTAAAGATAATAAAGCCGAAACAAAGGGGGATCAAAGTAATAAAGGCTGAACTCAAGAAGGCAAGCCCAAAAAGATCCAATGCTTTAAATTCTTAGGCTATGGACATATCTCTTCTCAATGTCCAAACAAGCGCACTTTAGCATTAAAAGGAGACGAATTGGTGTATGCTAGTGAAAAAGATAGTGGAGCTGAAAGTGATGAAGATTCAATGCCTGAATTAGAAGATTGCTATTCCGATGATGGAGCTAAGCAAGAGGGGCATTTAGGTGAGTTATGTGGAGTCACCATTAGATTCTTGAACGTGCAACAAGGGGCTGATGATGAAAGCCAAAGAGAGAACATCTTCCATACACGTTGTTTGGTAAGAAAAACTCCTTGTGTTTTAATTATTAATAGTGGTAGTTGCACTAATGTTGCTAGCACAATGATGATGGATCGATTGAAACTTCTAACAACCAAACATCCAAAACTATATACTCTTCAATGATTGAATGATTCGGGAGGTATCAAGGTTACAAAGCAAGTTAGGGTGGCGTTTGGTGTACAAAAGTTCCAAGATGAAGTATTGTGTGATGTGATCCCAATGCAAGCTTGTCATCTACTTTTGGGAAGGCCATGGCTGTTTGATAGAGATGTCATCTACAAGGGGCATTCAAATTGCTATTGTCTTACACTTCAGAATAAACTTTATACTCTTACACCTTTAAGTCCAAAGATTGTTAATGAAGACCAACGTATAATGAAACTTAAAGTTGCTGCCTATAAAAAAGGAAAAGAAAGAGAGAGAGAGAGAGAGAGAGTGCACGTGGAAAAAAAAAAGGTGCACAAGCAAAAGGAAAGCTGTGTGGAAAACCATGAGGGGTGTGAGAAAAGAGAGGAAAAAGGAGAGAAAGAGAGTTTGCGCAAATAGAAAACATTGAGTTGTGAGGCGCAAGAAAAAGGTGAGTTGAGTGCAAAAGAGAGAAAAGTGAGCTTTGTGGTAAGAGAGAGAGATGTGAGAAAAGCTTTAATGTCACAAAAATAAATACTTGTGCTTGTTTATAAAGAAATTTTTCTAACCACTAACGATTTTAATGTTTCTTTGCCTTCAAGTTTCAAGTCTCTTTTGCAAGAGTTTGAGGACATGTTTCCCGATAAAATTCTAAGTGGGTTACCACCCATTCGTGGAATTGAGCACCAAATTGACTTTGTACCTAGTTCTACCATACCCAATAGGCCGGCATATAGAGCAAATTTCGAGGAAACCAAAGAACTACAACGCCAAGTGGAAGAACTTCTTAATAAAGGTTATGTTAGGGAAAGTTTAAGTCCATGTGCTGTTCCTGTTATACTTGTCCCTAAGACAGATGGTTCTTGGCGTATATGTGTGGATTGCCGTACAATTAACAAACTAACTATTAAATATCATCATCCTATACTTAGGTTAGATGATATGCTTGATGAGTTGCATGGGGCTGTTGTGTTCACTAAGATTGATCTAAAAAGTGGTTATCATCAAATTAGAATGAAAGAGGATGATGAATGGAAAATAGCATTCAAAACTAAATTTAGTTTATTTGAGTGGTTAGTCATGCTGTTTGGTTTAACTAATGCACCTAGTACATTCATGAGATTAATGAATCATATTTTACGTGCTTATATAGGCAGATTTGTGGTTGTCAATTTTGATGATATACTTATTTATAGCAAGTCTTATGATGAACATGTAAAGCACGTGCGTTTAGTTCTTGAAACTTTATGCAAAGAAGTTCTGTTTGCTAACATCAAGAAGTGCGATTTTTGCACAAACAAACTTATTTTTCTTGGTTTTGTTGTTAGTGCAAAAGGAATTGAGGTTGATGAAGAAAAGGTGAAGGCAATCAAAGAGTGGCCGATTCCCATAAATGCAAGTGAAGTTCGAAGTTTTCATGGACTAGCAAGCTTCTATAGGCGTTTTGTGAAAGATTTCAGTACCATTGCCACACCATTGAATGAATTAGTGAAGAAAGATGTGAAGTTTTATTGGGGAGAAGCACAACAATCGGCGTTTGACTTTCTCAAACAAAAACTTACTTCTTCTCCTATTCTATCTCTTCCTAATTTTGATAAAACTTTTGAGATTGTCTATGGGTTTGTACCTTTGAGTCCTTTAGATTTGATTACTTTACCTTTAAAGGAACAAACTAACCTTGATGGCAAGAAAAAGGCCGAATATGTGCTTAAATTGCATAAACAGGTTCGAGCTAATCTAGAGCGCAAGAATGAAGCAAATGCTAAACACGCCAACAAAGGAAGAAAAGAGGTGATCTTTGAACCCGGAGATTGGGTGTGTATATACATGTGCAAAGAAAGATTCCCAAACCAAAGAAAAAGCAAGTTGATGCCAAGGAGAGATGGACCATTTCAAGTGTTGGAATGCATCAACAATAATGCTTACAAGATTGACTTGCCCGGTAAGTATGGAGTTAGTGCTACATTCAATGTTGTTAATTTATCTCCATTTTCTTTTTATGAAGGTCTTGATTCGAGGACGAATCCTTTCGAGGAGGGAGGGGATGATAAAATCAAGGCTGATCCTTCACCACCAAGCAAGCCACGAATGGATCCATTGAAGTATGAGGGTCCAATCACACGAGATAGAAGCAAGAGATTCAAGGCTGCCTTGTGTTCTTTTATAGTCCACGTGATAGACAAGATGCATTCAAGAAGTAAGGATAGCGAGTTGGACTTAGAAGATCAAGATTCAACTTTGATTAATTATATTCCATTCATAGATTAAAGCCCAACGTAAAGACATGAAGATAAACTCTGATTTATGTTGAATTCAAGCCCAAACGTAAAGCCCAAATCCAAGGTTGAATATTCAAAATCAAAATCCAAGTCAAACTAGGAGTTTTCTTTTAACAAGTCCAAGTTAAAATAGGAGTTTTCTTTTCTTTTAATTCAAAGTTTTATTTATTTAGGAATCTTGGCCACATATCCTAGTCATTCTAGGATTAGGATTATTTTGTTTTAAAACTCTATAAATAGAGCTCTGTAATTCAGCAATATACATATATCTTTGATTGAATAGAAAACTTTGTTTTTGCTTAAAGAGTTTCTTTAAGTGTTCTTGAGATTAAAGCTTATTGTTTAGGTTTTGATTTCACGTCTACCATAATTTAATTCTATTAACTTGTTAGTTTCTAGTATTAATTAAGTTCATCCCATTATAGCTATTGATCTTATTTCTTTATAAATAAGGGTGATAGTTCCGCAAATATCTTTTGGCAAACCTTATAAGTATCGATCTTGTCGTGTATCCTTCTCTTCCTTAGAAGGTTTACATCAAGGGGCTCTGTAGACTCCACTTAAGTGCCATCATTTCTCATCATCCACAAAAGGATTAATAAATTTTTTTGACTTCATTATAACCTAAACATTAACATTAGAAACCCACCATAGAGCGAGTTCCCTTGATTTGACTCTTGGTTCAACATATTCTGGTTCTCCATAACCAAAATGATTTCTCAACCTTTCCAAATAGCGACTATGTTGCTTTGTTTATGCAAGAAAAACAACAGAGGCACGATGTTTAAAGATCAACTCTCTCAGAGCCTTAACTGTCAAGGGTTGCCCAAGGCCCTAATAGTTCCACACTAGTAGTGTCATGGTTGCCTTGGTGATTCCTTATTGACCAAGTAAGGCTTTTTCAGAAGAAGACTCATTTGTGACTGAGATAAAAGGTTGAGCAGTAACATTTTGGGGTAATGGTGACGAAGTTGTTTATTCTCTAGTTGGTTGAGCTAGCTCCTCCTTGAGGGAAATGGTAAACTGTTGGGCTGGGGGCCTGTGTTTTAAATGCACAACTCTTTCGGGCGATGGATTTCAGCTTGAATTTATGGGGCTATTTTTAGGGGTTGGGTTTAGTAGTAAGAACGGGTTTTGGAGTATTGGGCGGGCTTAGTATAATGTTGAGTTTCAGTATAGCTAAGGGGTTACTTAGGCTAGGGGGTTATTTTGTATTTTGGGTTTAGGCCCACTTCCTTCATCTCCTCTTAAGCCACTTGAGAATCCATCACTGTATCTTGGGTAAAGACAAATCTTTCCTTTTTAAACATGTTATTTCCTTTAAATGTGCTAAACAGAAACCTCAACATCTTTTTTGTCACTTAGGAATAATGGGTTCATCTTTTCAATAGGGATGTTAGAGCATAAGTTTCTTCTATCATAACTTTTAGCCTCATAAAGGAACTTCATTGGATTGTATTGTCAATTGTGAAATCTACTTCGGGAGCCACTCTTTCAATAGACTGATGCTATAGCTTTTTCCCCTTAAGAATCTACCTACAAGAACAAGGTTAAGTACATTTTGAGCTTTCTCAATGTCCTTATCAAGTTCTAATGTGCAAGCTGACTATTTAAGAGATTCTATATCAATATTTCTTTCACTATGATTATGACTAGAAGAAGCCATAGAGCAATAATTGATGGGGTGAGGTAGGTGAAGAGTATAGGAATGAGGGTGAGAGTTAAGAGACGCAGAGTAGAAGGGTTGAAACCACACTCGGACTGCTTCCGGGATGAAGACCTAGAAACTATTCCTCAAGCTTAGGAGATAAGAGTAATTTGGAACACTTCTTCAAAGACTATTATTATGATTAAAGAGAGTAATCTAGATCTTTATACCGAAATAGATATTATTAAAGTATTAATGCTAGAGGAGTGTCAGCATGGCTAAAATGCTTTGGTATATTGCCTGACATCTTGATGTAAAGATCTTAATCTAGCAAGGAGTCCTGATGGCATCAAGAGTTCAAGTGACAAAAGGAATCCTATTTTCACTAGGAATCCTAATCCAATTAGGAGTCCTACCGGGATTCAACTTTGATTAATTGTATTTCATTCATAGATTAAAGCCCAACGTGAAGACATGAAGATCATATCTGATTTATGTTGAATTCAAGCCCAAACATAAGGCCCAAGTCCAAGGTTGAATATTCAAAGTCAAAATCCAAGTCAAAATATGAGTCTTCTTTTAACAAGTCCAAGTCAAAATAGGAGTTTACTACTCTTTTACTTCAAGTTTTGTTTATTTAGGAGTCTTGGCCGTATATCCTAGTCATTCTAGGATTAGGATTATTTAAACTCTATAAATAGAGCTATGTAATTCAGCAAAAGCATATATATCTTTGATTGAATAGAAAACCTTGTTTTTGCTTAAAGAGTTTCTTTAAGTGTTCTTGAGATTAAAACTTATTGTTTAGGTTTTGATTTCACTTCTACCTTAATTTAATTCTATTAACTTGTTAGTTTCTAGGATTAATTAAGTTCATCTCATTATAGCTATTGATCTTATTTCTTTATAAATAAAGGTGATAGTTCCACAAATATCTTTTGGCAAACCTTATAAGTATCGATCTTGGCGTGTATCCTTCTCTTCCTTAGAAGGTGTACATCACATCTGCAACCTCCTTTTATTAAAAAAAAGTTTTATGAACAAAAATTTGTGATTCTTATTTTTGAATTTTATATTTTGTTGTCATCAATTTATAAAAATTTTGCTCATACTTATTTTTATTAATTAGAATATTTCACAAAGAATATTATAATTTTAATTTGACCATTTAACATCAATTTCTAACTTTTCACTCCTAATCGAGCAAATAAAGAATGTATAAATGATTGGCGACTTATTTTCAGAAGCTTATACTTTTTGATTTCACAGGAGAATGAATGTTTACTACAAATCATTAAATGTTTTAAGATAAACAATATCATAGAGGCTAGCGAAATTGTCACAGGTACTTTTTTAATAATAAAAAACTGTCATGAAGTTGTCATTTACAACTCTATTGCTAACAGTCCATAATGGAAAAGAAAAATAACAAGGGATGCTATAAAACTCGAATCTGGATCGTTTCTGTTAAAGCTCCATTTGTAGATTATATTTGGCAAAAGCATTTTGAAAAAAGTTAAATTTCTGAATTTTTTAAAGAGAAACACTATAACAAATTAATAATTTACTTGCAAAATTTTCCATGAATAAATTATTGCAAAGTATACGGTTATAGATAATTTTAGATTGTTGGTGCTTTCGCATTCATCAAAATTTACAGATGATAATTTACTAATAATTTACCGATTATATTTCAATTGATAAATTGTCAAATTATTTTACAATACAACAGTTTATGACTATATTTTTTCCGATAATTTGTTTAGAATAATTTAACTGATGCTTAAAAATATATTTGACAAAATTAAATTATAAAACGTATAAGAAATACATTTAATCTATGAATAAAAAGTACTCTAAATCTACTTTCTTAACATCCACGTCAATCCCAAGTCGGTCTCAAATTAACTGTACTTACCACTAAACTAAACATGATATTTTTCTTTTAATTGGCATAACAAATATATATTTAAACATAATTAGTCAGTTCGGTTTATTCTTTGTAAAAACTGAACTTAAATAACCAAAAGCTACAGAGACAATGATAAAAACATCAAACGAAATAAGAAAAACTTAATCAAATTTCTATTTTGGTTTCCCTCAGTTTATCTTTTAGATTTGAGCCCAGTAATGCTCATTCTCACATGTAACAGTTCAATTTCGCAATCTAAAATTGAAATAATCCGAGACTGAAATCAGTTGATACTCAAAATGATGTGAATCGAAATTATCTTACCTGAAGTAACCCGAAATTCTAATGATGAAACCTGAACCAATGTAACCCAACCCTTTATTATATATGATTGCAAAATATGATCATTTACCATCTCTAAACTAAAAAGTGTATAATTAAATAATTATCTATAAGAAATTAAAATGAAATTCAAATAACTCCTCTATAGTTTAACATTTTTATACTTAAGAGACAAATATGTGTTTTATACTTGGACAATACTTTATGTTTTTATTTTAATAGCACTTTTCAAGTACACACTATATTTCTTTTTTTGTTATATAGTTTTGTATCACTAAAATATAATAATGCATCTTATTTTAGAAAAAAGAAAAGAAAAAAATAATATATCATAGAATTAATAAATATTAAAATTTTATTTATAAAAAAATTATTTTTTAGATTTAATCTTTTTAGAAGAGATTTCGCCATTTATCTATTTTTTAGAATAATTAAGAAAATACTCACATTTTTTATTTTTCAAAAATAACTCATACTATTTTAAGAAGTACCAACTTTTTACCTTTTGTATTTTTTTTATTTTTTTAAAATTAGTTTTAAATACTTTACAAATATTCAACATACATCATATATTAATAAACATAAACCGTTTGTTGTTGAACATTTAAATTGAATTCTATTTCATTTTAAAAAGTTTTAGATACCAAAATTATAATATTATTTGGCAAATGTATATCTTTTGTCATTCAAATTTTTCTGAGTTTGTATTTTATTTCATTTAAAAAAGTTTGAGATACCTAACATATACTTAATGTATACTATTTTTTGTTAAACATGTACCTTTTATTGTTATTTATTTTTATTTTATTAATATTTCACATTCTTTTTAGCTTTTTAAAATAGTTGTAAATATTATAAATATTGATTAAATTATTCATTAAATTTTAATATTGAAAGAAATTGATATTTCATATTATTAGTATTTAAATATAAATATAATTAAAAATCAATATATATTTTATTTAGTTTATGTTCAAAGTATATGAGATATATACTTTTTTTAATATATATTCAACATTTACTTTTTTTTTACCTTATAGCAGGTTAATTTATTTTTTATATATAACATTTTCAATACATATTTAAATCTTTAAATGAGAAAAATATATTTTAAATTTATTTATTCATTATCAATATCACAAAATTAAATAAATGCAATAATATATCACAAAAATTAATATATTTTACATTCATTATCTATCAAAAGCATACTCAACATATTTACATTTTTTAAAAAGTATACTTAACATATATCTTTTCATCTAAATAACTAAGTTGAATATTTTTATAAATAAAATTTTATTTTAGATATCTTTGTAAATAAAATTCCAGTTTTGGATTTTTTTTATCAGCAATTTTTGCAGGTATTTCTATAATTATTATATATTTTTCTAATATTTATAGAAAAAAAACTATTTTTTAAATTTATACGAGGCTTAATGAGTCATTGGCGTACTTATCTCTTTACACTCGGTATAAAAATGAAATCTCACCTCCTACACATATAGAAATCTAAACTCCACTTCAAAAAGCATTAACATCTCAAATATATCTTTTAAATTTATCAAATATATTTATTCTTATGATGTATCATAATATTTAGTTAAAATATTTATTCTTATGATGTATCATAATATTTAGTTGAATGCATGTTTTAACATTAATACTTTATTAAAAATTTATTTCATGTATATATTTAAAATATAGAAAATAATAATAATAATAATAATAATAATAATATACTAAACATTATAAAAGAATAAAACACAACGATACTTACTTGATACAAAAATTCATTTCTGTCGCTTATCATTTGTCATAAAATTTGGTATATCAATTAACAAAAACATAGTTCGGTTCGCATATATGGTCGCTGCTCACTGAATTAAGTTCCTACGCCTATGTGATGGAATAGACACGATGGAATATAAAAATAATGGCATGTGGTTACATCCACTTTAGTACACATGTTCATCCTATGATAGGATGAAACCTTTTTGAGTAGAAAGCGCACTTTGGCCTAGCCGGTTCAAATGATCGACTTAGATCCCACCTAAAAAGAGCAGCCACAATGAGCCTCCACTTCTTGTCATGACTTAATTAATTTTACTTTTCTCTTTTCAAACCATCATTCTATTTAACAATTTAAATTGTTTTATAAATCTTTAAAAATAATTCTATATTTTAATAAATATTAAAAAGCATTAACAAATATATAATTACTCTACTTTGTATTAAAATATCTAATTAATAATATAGAAATAGTTAGTAATCAAACTCTGAATATTTAAATCGTAAAAATTCTAATATTATATATCATGAATTTATTTCATTTATAATATTAAACTATTGAATGAAGGTCAAAAGTAGTTTAATATCTTTATTGATACTTTTGGCATCAGAAAATTGACCTCATTAAAGTAATTGTGAACTAATCCATCCAATGCACATTCAGTATCCTTTCCACACTTATCATTTGTTAATTTCAGAACCACTTTTCATTTGACAATCGTTTTGTTTATACCTCAAAATGATGCAGATGGGAGTGTAAAATTCAGAACTCCACTTTATCTCCACAGGATCCACTCAGCCACTTTATTTCATTCCTTTGGTTTCTGTTGAAGAAAATAGAAATATCAAGCAACCTTTTGGTCTCAGAGGCTGCCCAAGCTAGATTGCTTGTGCAGACCTCTCATCACTGACCAAGGGAAAAGGGAGCATGATAGGAAATCATCATCTTAGCAACCACACACCCCAATAACTAATGAGTTATGATACATATGGAATGCAAGAAAACACCCTCCAATCAAGATGATTCCAAAACCCAAGGATCTCCTCAAGTGAAGATAGAAAAAACTAGTTCCAACAATGAAACTAGCACTTGAATTCAACTCCAAAAGCCACAAACCAAGTATGATTTGATAAGTTATGAATCAAACACAAGATTTTGGTTAGAGAATGCCACAAACTAAAAATAGTTTGATAAGTTCAAAGTTCATGCAAGAACTTAAGCAAAAACACTCACAAATAGCAAACAAAGATTATCATTCAAAATTCTATTCTTTACAAATGAATTTGGCTTTGATATTTATAGCCAAAACAAGACAAAGAAACCTAAATAGATGTCTTTTGAGCTTTCCCATGTGTTTCCTTTAATTCCCCTTAAAACTCATTAAAAATGGTTGTTCTTTTACATTGATGGCCCTCATTTTGTAACTCCCAGATGACAACTAAACATGTGCACTCATTTATAACTCCACACAACACACATATAACTCACACCTAATCAAATAATCCTTAATTAAATAAAAATAAACTAAAACAATTACTTAAGCTAAAATCCAAAAGATAAGAACCCATATAAATATGAATTAAGCCCAAAGGCCTAATCATAGCCGAATGACTTTTATTCTTCAAAATGGACTGAATGCTTCATTATAAGGTTGGACTCTTGTTTTCATGCATGAGTTGCATTTCCATTTTGGACCTTTTGGTTCATGCCTTTGCAATGTAATCTCATGGCAGCCTTGATTCATATCAAAGCATCCTTTCCTACAAAGCAGGAAAGGTCACTTCCACCTTTTTCCCAAAATTCAGAAGTGTCCGTTAGAAAGAAATTCAGGAACTCAGCATGTATATAATTCCTTCTCAAGTTGTAAAGAACTCAAAATACTTGTAACATTCGATTCATCATTGTTCTATAAAATTCACATGGTATCAGAGCTGGTTTAAAACCAGTCATCATCTACCCTATCATCAACCCAAAATCAAGCCTTAAAAATGGCTTACACAGAAACCATAAAAATCACCAACATTGTACTGCGAGGCAGTCAAAATTATTTTGAGTGGTCAAAATCTATTTCCCTTGCCCTCAGTGGTAGAAAAAAATTAGGCTTCATCACTGGAAGTAAACAAAAACCAAAACCTGTAAATCCAGAGGCTCCAACAGAAGAAGAACTGAAAAAGATGGAAGAGTAGCAGACAACTGACCATTTGGTCATGTCTGTCATCACTAATACCATGGAAAGCCAGATTTCTCGACTCTGCATTCTAATGGAGTCATCGAAGGCAATCTGAGAAAAATTGAAAGGCCTTTATGGGCATCAAAATAATTTTGCACACATTTTCATATTGAAGCAGGAACTTTCTCAAATCACTCAGGGAACCAAGAATCCCTCAGAATATGCAATAGAAATTTTAACTAGATGGGAAGAGTTACTAAATTACCTTCCACCATCTAATGATCCAGAAGAACTACAAAGAAGAGCGGAGCAGAACTTGATTTATACCTACTTCAGAGGTCTGGATTCAAGCTACGAAGGCTTGCATTCTCAGATTCTCCTCGCCTCTCGTCTGCCTTAGATAGACACTGTAATAGCGACTATACAATACGAAGAAACCAAAAGGAACACCATGAATAGTTCATCAGAGAGCACGGACAACCATTCCTACCTCATCAGTCGAGACCAAGCCGACAGAGAGGAGGGCTTAGCGCCATCGTGCGATGTGACCACTGTAAAAAGCAGGGCCATCATTGCGATGGCTGCTGGCATCTTCATCCGCAGCTGATGTGTGCTACTTCGTGTTAGCTACAATCTAAGGCAGTGTACCTATCGATACAGTCTAGCACTAATGGCGAGTATCAAGGTCGTATTCCTCGGGAAAGTGAAAGTCCAGAGTTACTCCTTTGTTCTTTGTTATATTAACCTAAAATAAATGATGAATAATTTATAAACTAACTAATAGCTACAAGCTAAGTCCTAAGGGAGATGCAAGAGTAATTGATAAACGAAATAATCAAGACAAGAAGACAAACCTAAAGGGAATCTAAACTAGTTGGCAATCAAACAAAAGATAAAGGATCAGTGAGTCTAATTATGCTACCCGTGGATGAATTCTTAACCGAATTCGATTTCTCTCTCACGATAACCGAATTCCTAAATCTAATAACCTAAAGTTGGAATCTCTTCCTAATGATTGATTCTTAAATTAGCATTAAGCTTTAATCTGCCTCTATTAAGCTTTGTTAATTCTTAATCCGGCTAGTTAATTATCTTTATCTCTAAGCGATTATTAACCAGTTCTTACTATTCAAAATTTCGATTGTGAAATGGACTTCTCAATCACACAAAACAATCTAACCACACAATTCACAACGTCTCATGAATAATGCATTATCTTATTAATACTGAAAGCAAGAAGAATACAAAACTAATCCAAACAATCCAACAATATAATACTAAGCCAACAAAGTAAAGAAATTCTAATGGATTTTATCCATCTAGCTAATCATGTTCATTATCAAAATACACAAGAATTCAATTACAATAATGAGTAAAGGTAGAGAAAACCCGATTACACCCTTGGATGAGAGTAAACAGCCCCAATTCCTCTTGCTCAATCTTGAATCGATCCTTGTTCCTCTTACTCGATTTGAAAACCAATCGACGAACCTTGCCCAATCTTCAATCTTCGAAGGGAATCCGATTGAAACCTTGATCCAAGTCTCATTTTCTCTTGGTTTCAGCTCAGAAAACCCTTAGAGAGAGAAATATTAGGTTTTGGGGCGTTCTAACCCTAGCCGCCTTCTCCTTTTCCTCTCTTTGTTCTTCTAATTAATACCCCTTGTCGCCTCCAACACGGCCGTGTCCCTGGCCGTGTTGGGGACACGGGCTGGTGTTCCTGGCCGTGTTACTCTGTGTGGCCGTGCTCCCTAAAAGCTTCTTTTTCTTTCATGTTTGACGCATCCAACACGGCCGTGTTGGTGGCCGTGTTTTGAATACAACACGGCCGTGTTAACCTTCCGTATGGGCATACAACACGGACGTCCAATTATGCTCCAATTCTTTCCTTTATCATCCTTTGACCTCTTTTGGACCTAATGCACACAAACATACGTATAGGGTGAGTGTTGGGACTAATTCACATCCAAATGTCCATAAAATCAATCTTAAAAACCCCATTTAGATATGTGTATTTTACGCACATCAGCAGCTTAGGCCATCGCGAGGGTGGGAGGGGGCTGGAAAGGGAGGCGAGAGGAGAAGCGGGGGAAGCGGGGTGAGAAGAGAGGAAAACCCTAGAAAAGGTGTGCATTTGGGAATAGGGGCGTCATATGCCAAAAATTATATGACGCCCCGACCCAAAATGCAACCCGAGTTTCTAGGGTTTTCCCGACCCGACCCGACCCGTTTCGACCCAACTCGGACTGAATCCGACTGCAACCTAATGACCCGACCCGACCTCTTGACCCGAAGTTTGCATGGGCTGGACCTCTCCACTGGGCCTAGCCCAGGTTCATCCTAGGCCCCTCTTGGCCCAGCTTCAACTCAAGCCCATCCGGCCCAGTGGACATTGGCAGCCCAACAGGCCCATCAGACCCAGCAGGCCTCCCAGGCCCAGCCAGTCAGTCAGGCCCAAATGACAGAATTTTTAGCCCAACTCCAAGCTTTGAGTCGGCAACCCTATGGGTTCGGGTCGGTTCAACCCGATGGATCAGGTTCGGTTCAAATCAATTCTTTTAATAATGCTAAATCTTATCAAAATGCTTGGATTATTAACTCCGGTGCCACTGATCATATGACTTGGGATCCTGCAAAACTAGAAAAAATTCATACCACCAAGGATTCCCATCATGTGACAGTGGCAAACGGGAACAAAGTCAAAATTCATGGTCATAGCACCACCAATTTATTTAATTGCAACATTAAAGATATTTTATTTATGCCTGAATTTAATTCTAATCTTTTATCTGTTGGTAAGATTACTCGTAATTTAAACTGTAATGTCATTTTCTCACTATCTTCAGTCTCATTTCAGGATCGAAATTCCGGGAAGACAATTAGTAAAGGATACCTACAAAATGGCCTCTACTATCTTCATAGTCCTCCCAAGAATTGTCTTGTGTCAACCACTCCTATCCCTGGCATGCTCATGCATCGGAGATTTGGGCATCCCTCCGACACTGTCCTAAATAAATTATTTTGTTACAATTTAAACTCTTGTAATTATGATGTGTGTAAATTTTCCAAACACATACGATTGCCTTTTTCTTTGTCTTCAAACATGTCAGAAAAACCTTTTGATTTAATACATTCTGATGTTTGGGGACCTGCCCCCATTACTGCCTACAATCATTTTAGATACTTTGTCACTTTCATTGATGATTACTCTCACACTACCTAGATCTATTTATTAAAAGGAAAAAATGAAGTTTTTTCACGTTTCCAAGAGTTTTTAAATTTTATCAAAAATCAGTATAATGCAAATTTGAAAATTTTTCGCTCCGATAATGGTATGGAGTACGTAAACCAAAATTTTTCTACCTTTTTTAAGCAACATGGAATTTTGCATCAAACCACATGTGTTAATACCCCAGAGCAAAATGGTGTTTCTGAATGTAAAAATCGACATCTTCTCAATGTCACTCGCACCCTTCTTTTTCAAAATAATGTCCCTTCCATGTTTTGGTCGGATGCTCTCTTAACTGCCACCTATATTATCAATCGATTACCCACTGTCACCTTAAGGAATATGAGCCCTCTAGAAGTTCTCAAAGGCAGTCAAATAGAATTAGGTCATCTTCGGGTCTTTGGCTGTGTCTGTTATGTCCATATAAAGCGTCAGCATAAACTAGACAAAAGCTCTACCAAAACCCTCTTTCTAGGATATTCCTCCACCCAAAAAGGGTACAAATGTTATGATCCCGTGACTTATAAAACCTATGTCTCTCGCGATGTTAGTGTTGCTGAGACTGATCCCTACTACACCACTCCCACCAGTGTTGACTTTACCAATGGTCCTCCCCCCCTCTCTATTTCTGCTTAACTCTGATTTTCCTTTTAGCAGCTCGGAACAGGATTGTCAGCTCCAAAGAGAGTCCCCTCCCGTCTCTAGGGTAATTCCTTCACGGGGACACAATCCTACTCCAGAAGCTCAATCTCAAGAAGTAATAGAAGAAGCAAATGCCTTGAGAAGATCTACTCGACAAACTAGACCCCCTGTGAAATTTAGAGACTATGTGTCTCATACGGTAACATACCCAATTCAGAATTTTATTTCCTATAATGTCTTATATAATCAATACTGCAACTATTTATGATAGATTTCTAACCACTTTGAACCCACAAACTTCTATGAAGCCAACACTGACCCCATATGGTGTAAAGCTATGGAAGAACTTCTTGCTCTAGAAAAGAATGAGACATGGAGTATTGTTTCTCTTCCACCAAATAAAAAACCCGTGGGATGTAAGTGGACGTACAAAATCAAGTTCAACACTGATGGAACCATTAAAAGATACAAGGCAAGACTTGTAGCTCGAGGCTTCACGCAAACCTATGGAGTTGACTATCAAGAGATGTTTGCTCCAGTAACCAAAATGAATAGGGTCAGAATCCTTCTCTCAATAGCAATCAATCAAGGCTGGAATCTATTCCAAATGGATGTCAAGAATGCCTTCTTACAAGAAAACTTAGAAGAGGAAGTTTACATGAAGCTACCTCCTGGGCATAAGTCAACCTTAGACACTTCCCTCGTACGTAAGCTAAAAAAGGCAATCTATGGCCTGAAACAATCCCCGAGAGTATGGTACGCCAAAACTCAGCCATTTTTTATTAAGCATTAATTTTAATAAATATGAATATGATTCATCTATGTTCGTTAAACACACTAACAAACACACTATTGTCATTTTAGTGTATGTTGATGATATCATAATAACAGGAAATGATGATTAGGGGATAGAGGAGGTCAAACAAAGCCTGAAAAAGGAATTTGATATCAAAGACCTAGGCCAACTTTCTTATTTCCTTGGTATAGAAATGGCAAAATCTAATAAGGGTTTATTCTTATCTCAAAGGAAATATACCCTCGATCTGTTAAAGGAAACAGGAAAAATAGGAGATAAACCTGCCATCACTCCAATGGAAACCAAAATCAAACTCAATCTGGAAGATGGAGACCCCTTAACCAATATAGGGCATTATCAGCGCCTGGTAGGAAAATTGATTTATTTGACTGTCACTAGACCTCACATTTCATTTACAGTTAGTATGGTAAGTCAATTCATGCATGCTCCTCGCTCCAGCCACCTCGAAGCCATAGACCGGATCCTTAGATACCTCAAGGGAACACCCGGGCAAGGAATCTAGATGAAGAAAAATAATTCCACTAACATAGTTGGTTTCTCTGATGCAGATTGGGCTGGAAGCTGTGACAGGAAGTCAACCACTGGTTTCCGTGTCTTTGTCTGAGGAAACTTGGTGACATGAAAAAGTAAAAACAAAGTGTGGTTGCTAGATCAAGTGCTAAAGCCGAATATCGTGCAATGGCATCCACAGCTAGCGAACTCATTTGGATTAAACAAGTCCTCAAGGACATAAAGATTGAGAGAAAAGAGCCTATGAAAATGCATTGCGATAACCAAGCTGCCTGTCACATAGCGTCTAACCCAGTGTTTCACGAGCGAACTAAGCACATTGAAGTGGACTGTCACTTTATCAGAGAAAAAGTCCAGAAAGGAGAAATTGAAACACCTTATATTAAGAGTCAAGAACAGTTAGCAGACATATTCACAAAATCTCTTGATAATCATAATCATCACTCGATTCTCAGCAAGATGGGCTCGATAAACTTATTCGAACCCACCTTAAGGGGGAGTGTTGAAGAAAACAGAAATATCAAGCAACCTTTTGGTCTCAAAGGCTGCACAAGCTAGGTTGCTTGTGTAGACCTCTCATCACTGACCAAGGAAAAAGGGAGCATCCTTTCCTGCAAAGGGGAAAAGGTCACTTCCACCTTTTCCCCAAAATTCAGAAGTGTCCGTTAGAAAGAAACTCAGAAACTCAGCATGTACATAATTCCTTCTCAAGTTGTAAAGAACTCAGAATACTTGTAACATTCAATTCATCATTGTTCTATAAAATTCCCAGTTTCTCTCTTTAGAGATAATTAAGTGATATATTTTATCACCGGCGTAAAGGCATACATGCATCATTTTGTAGCAAACCCAAATCAGTGTCATCCTCAAGCTAAAAAAGTTTGGATCTCAGCAATAACAAATATTTTTAACAACTTTATTTTTTGTAATGTCTTTATTTTTTCTTTCTTCAATAACTGGATGGAATTTGCAGCAAATAATTAAGATATCACAACATTTTTATGGATAATTTGGTATACCAAATAGTTAAGTATATAGTTTAATATTAGATATTTGGGTCAAAAAATTTATGTTTACAAAAGTAATTGGGTGTGACACTGGGAATATTTTTTAAAAAAACTATAGTAATATTTTTTTTAGCATATTACACTCAACTGTTGGATGATATGTTGGATAGTGTAAATGTATTACGTTTGATAATAAGAATTGATAAGTATAAATGTATTATGTTTAACAATAAGAGTGACACATATTTTGAATTTTATAACTCTTTTATATTTGTCACTCATCCACTGGAGCAACTAAAAAAAATCTTTTTAAATTTTATAACTCTTATATTTGTCACTCATCCACTGGAGCAACTAAAAAAAATTTTAATAGAAAACTTTAAGCTGCTTTTAATATATTATATTTAAGGCGAAATGGTCTAAGCTATTGAATTTTAATTCAATTTTCAGTAATATGATATGCTTCAAAACTAGACAAATTAAGCCTAAAATGACCATAGTTATACTAAATTGTCTAATTTTGAAACATAGAATATTACAAAAAGTTGGAGTAAAATTTAGGATAATTTAGACCTTTTTTTCTATATTTAATTATTGGATGCACAATAAATACCTTAATTGTGTCATATTTGATTATAGAAGACAGATATTAAATTTTAGATCGAGTTTATGTTGTATTACCATTAACAGTGTAGCAAATTTTTTACATATAGCAGTCTAGTCTAAATATTTATAAAATGTTTAGAAAAGGGAAATTTGCATAAAACTGTCATATTCCCAGTATTATTTTTGGCCTTAGTGGAGCACCAAAGTTATGGTTTACTTAAAAATTAAATGTATAAACAAATGATTGACTTGGGAAATGTTAAAAAACAAAGATGGAACAAAAACAAGCCAAAACAAAAGGTGGGCGTTGCTTTGGTTAAAAACAATGTTGGGATAAGCTAGCTTATTAAGCCCTTTTATTACTAATTCAACATTTTTCTTTTTTGTTGTATTCAACTGTTGTTATATAATATATCACTACGACTTTTATATATGTTGCACATATGATAAGGAAAAGTTGCTACTAATGAAACATATAACAAGAACACTTAATTAGCAAAAGAAATAAGAACTATTTCATCATTCAAAGTCCATTTATCCAAAATGCACACGTAAAGGGCCGAAAAAGAAGCAACCACACTTTGCTTTAATTTTCTTTTCCACTTTATTGGTCCAATGGTTATCTCAATTCTTCTTCATCACTTGAATGTTTTAAAAAATGGCTATTATGACTTTTCTTCATCATTTGAATGTTAAAAAAAAGAAAAAGCTATCTCGACTTCTGCTTTATCACTTGAATGTTTAAAATAAAAAACAAAAGAATTGGTTAACCTGACAATGACACCTTCATTTCCTTCCAAAATGCTACTATACGTAACTAAGAATCCTTGACAATGAGTTAAAATTCTTATAATTCCTAAGAAAAGAAGGAAAGGCAGTGGAGGTACTATCGTGTGAGATGTATATTAATTATAGAGTTTACACTTGCATGTTGACTTAACTCCTACTTTAATCAACTAAATTTATTCAATTATTAATATGATATTAGAGTAGGTTTAATTTGATTTCTTAATTTTGTAGTTTTTTTATCAGATGTCCAGTTTCAGTGGCTCGACCCAGTATTGCCGCTACAATTCAATTAAATTTCAATTATCTTTTTTCTTTTTGGGGAGGGGAATTCTAATTTCAAGTGATAACTAGGCGTCAAAGTCAAATTCTAGTTGCATTTGAGGAGTGTTAGAGATCTCACATCACTAAAGAATAAGAAAAGCAAACAATTTATAAGTGTAAAGGTCCAACCAACCAAGTGGTCAATACTAGTTATTTTGGTATTGGTTAGATCTAAGCCCAACTCTATTAGTAGGGCTTTATATTCTCTTATTCATTTAACTCCTACCTTAATCAAGTTAATTCAAATTACTAATACTTATTGATACTAAATAATCTGTTGTGGAGCTGAACCAAATACCCATAAGTCCTAATTGAACTTGTTCTCTATCAAAGTGAAAATCAAGCTCTATGTGCTTCGTGCGAGCATGGAAAACTAGATTAGTCGTCAAATATATTGCTCCAATATCACATACCATAATATTACCTTTCATGAACCTAAGAACTTGATTTCCTTTAACAAAGAAATAATCCACATAGCATTAGCTATTGCTTTATACTCATTATGAGCATGGTTTTTCAAGGCCAGCCTCAAGTAGTACGCGAGCACGTCACTATGTTGAAGGTTGCTCATCTGTACTATAGCTATTGCAAAATGAGATTGGAGTCATAACAACCATGATGACTGTAAATTAATAGAGAAGACTAGCAGTTGCCACCTAAGAAGATAACCCGGACAATTGAAAGGGGTGAAGGGTGGTAGCTCGGATTTATTGCGATAATGTTTCCAAGCACACACAACCATTATTAGGACAAATTCTCCATTGAGAGAGGCATTATAGGGACTGAAAATGTCAGGAAGGCTAGCCCATTAGTCAGTCCAATAGGAGCTTTTAATATTCGGTATGAGTTAAGAAAGTCTATAAGAGCACAAGTACTGCCTGACTTTGTGGCTGAAATGAGCATGCTTGAAAACACTAACAGAGTAGATGAAGCTTTAATTAAGTGGAGTTTACATGTTAATAGAGCATCCAATATTGAAGGCGCATGAGTAGGAATGGTTCTAGAAGGCCTAAACAACATACAACTTAGATGCTTGATCAAGATTGGTTTTAAAGCCTCAAATGTAGCAGAGTATGAAGCATTACTCACTGGATTAAAAATTGGCACTAATTGTCCAAGCTAAGCATCTTAGCATTATTAGTGATTCGCAATTGGTGGTCAAGAAGATAATGGCCATCTTCAAAGTAATAGATCCCGACCTAATAAAATATATAGAACAAGCAAAGAGCATACTAAAGAGAATCAAAGAAGATGGAGGATAATAGAGCATAATCCAAGTCCTTGAAGAAGAGAACAAAGAAGTAGAAAGCTTAGCTAAATTAGCTTCGCAGGAAGAATCAAACAAGAATGTATTGTTCTACATCCTCGAGGAACTGAGCACAACAAAAGAAGAAATACTGATCATAGATGAATATGATCCATGGATGGAACAGATCATCCAATACTTAGAAGGAAGAAGATTACTATAAGACAAGAATGAAGTAACTAAGATAATAAAGACCTTAACCATATACTCTTTTCAAGATGGAATATTACACAGAAAGTCTTTACATCATCCTTGGTCACAATATGTGTAGCGGGACAAACTACATACCCTAGTCTCTAGGACTTAGTATAGAGCAAGAAGGGTGTCAAACACTCGGGAGTTGGAGTAAACTTTGTATTAACCGGTTAGGTACTAAGATGTATAAGCAAAATAAATAAAAATTATAATAGTAATTAAAAACAAATAAGGAAATCTAAATACTAACTAATTACTTAAGTATTCACACAAGTTATAACAATATATTTATATGGGAGAATCACAAATCAGAATCAAATAAGAACTTTGAACATTATTATCTTAAAACATATTGATTGGAAATTAGTCTATAGTCTTCAAAGGCAATTCTCATTGTCAATTAAAGGTATTTCCTCTTAGAGTCTACATTTATTTTCATGGTAATGCAGAGATAAGAGAAAATCATTAACATATTATACTAATTCTTATTCCCTTAAGATGAATCCCTTGTATGCAAGCCAAATTCAATTCTTAAGTAATATCAATTACGTTCCACCAAATCACTCCAAATCTCTTTGTGAATAATTTGATTAACAAGTTACATATGATGATTAAGCATACATAACACGAGTGAGCACTGATTGAAATTAAATCATAAATAACATAAGATAAAAATGTAGTTCTTAATTAATTCATCATTGTAAATTCCATACAAAGACTTAGCCAAGACACATATTAGAGAACAATATGAGAAAATCAATTGCAACATAGGAAAGATATATAGAAGAAAGTTAATAGATAAAATCCTTTTTTAAGTCTTCTAGCACTCGCTTGGTGTAGAACAATCTTCTCTTCTTGCTTCTTGACTTAGTTTCCTTCTAGTTAATTCTCAATAACTAGAACAAAGTCTTTACAATGATTTCTAAAACTTAATACTTCTATTAAAAATTATGCTCTATATCTATATTTCTTTTTTTTTAAAAGAGAGCCAAACACACTTATTTATATGTTTCTAAAGGCTGCTATTCATGTAGAAATGGAAAAAGGCACCTTTTGACATGAAAAGTCACCCTCCTTTGCAGATTCTGTAACTTCAAGGGCATTTTCGTCCATCCAGATGACCTTATCACTAGACAATTCCTTCTTGAACGTTGTAGAACATTCTGTTATCTTTCCAGAACAACTTGAATTACCTCATTTTGATGTTTGCAGTCAAAGTTATGACCAAGATACGTAAACGGTACAACTCTTGGGGCCTGACTCGTCAAGACGGTGCCGACTGGTCACTTGGGATTTCTTGACGAGTCATCAAGATCTACTAAGGCTCCAATTAGACTTTTCAAGCTTCACACTTCATACCAAATGATCCCAAGTCCTTTTCATGCACATTTTAAGCCTAAAAACATGTATAAAACACACACAATCAATCATAAACATAAACCAAATAAAAATAACACCTTTATAAATAAATAGGCACACAAACATAGTAAAATCAAATGAAATTAAAACTAAAATAACCTAAAGAACTATGCATATTTGCATTGTATCGAACTCCCCCACACTTAGACCTTGCTTGCCCTCAAGCAAGAGAAGATCTTCATGGAAAAGTTAACAAAATCTTCTTCTCTTCCAAAACAAATGTAGTCATCTTAGCAAACCATTTCAATTTCGAAAGACGTTAAAGAAAAGCAATAAATTAACTGATTTATCTCAATTTACTAAGAATAAAACCAAAAACACAAAATCAAGATTCTAACCAAGCTACTTAGCCAAAATATTCATTCTTCAAACTTAGGAATTTTAGAGGCAAAAGGCAACATAGAAACAATGTTAAGCACACATAATAACTCACTTTTCTCATGGCATTTTTAGACAATTTATTTATAAGCATATTTTCTAGATGTATTCTTTCCGAATAAATGTAAATGAGGAGCAAACATAAATGCACACAACTTACTCGAAATACATCATACATCCCTTTCCGAATGAATGCAACTAAGGAGCATACTCAATTGCACACAACTTACTCAAGATGCATCATATTAAAAGCATTTTCTCTCTCTCTTTTTTTTTAGTCCTCATCCATTATTGAAAAGCAAGTTTTATACGTATTATGGCTATAGTTTCCCTAAGGTTACTCAAAACTTCTAAGAAAACCTAAGCTTGAATCTTTACCACAGCCTTAAGCATAGCTAGCAAATTGACTAAATATTCTTTAGATCTTAGAAATAATAAAAAGAGATAAAAAGGTAAACTTGTAGCAAAAAAAAATCTCAATAAAAAACGAAAAGGATTTGTAAGATGACTACTTATTAAGAGATAAGAGAAGAATGGAATGTATGATAAATGCAAATATAGCAAAATGCAATACCTAACCACATAAACCTAAAATATACTAAAACACAAATAAACCAAATATATATATATATATATATATATATATATATATATATATATATATATACATATATATATGTTCCCCCACACTTAAAACGGAAATATTGTCCCCAATGTCATAAAATAAAAACAAATAAAGGAAAGGATAGAAGTACTCCCTCAATCATCCATAGGGGTAGGAGGTGGAGACTCGATCGGATAGTCGAAGTGAGCGAAAAATTGATTTAATTTGTACTCCATTTTGCGTTGCCGACGAGCGAGTTGTTTGTTGTGAAATTAAATCTCATTGAGTTGACCCTGCATAGCAATCTCTATATCTATTATTTGATCGCAAATAGGAGGATGGGCACTTGAGGAACCACCAGTGGAAATATCTTCCTCTTGATGAGGTGTTTCTTCAATGTGTGGCCTCCTAGAAGATGATGCTTTAGTCTTGCCCATGGTGAATGTCTTGCTTGCAAGAATTAGAATTGGAGAGATATGTAGAGAGGAAATGAAAATGGAAAATGAAAACAAGAGAATAGGATGAGTGGGGAGGGTTTTTGGTTATGAGTAGAGAGAAAATGAAAGAAAGCCTAAGTATATAAGAAGTGAAAGAATAAGAAAAGATGGAAGATAGTGGAAAGTTATGGAAATTCGTTAGATATGAAGATATGTGAGATTGGGTAGTAAAAAGGGTGTATTTATAGATGTAATAGGGGTGTAAGAGGTAGGGGTGTAAGAGATAGTGAAAGGGTGTGTGAGAGATAGTGAAAAGGTGTCTCTAGATGTGAAAAAACATGTCTATTCTTAGAAAAGGAACTACTTTTAAGTTATAAAATTATATTTTGGCAAGGAATAAATAGAATAAAACAAATTAATGAACAATAAAAAGGAAAAATGTGTAACATATAAAATAAATATTAAACTATGCTATGATAAGGATAAATATAGGATAATGCAAGTATAGGTAATATTAATGTGAGTGAACGAGTCGACAATGTGTGATGACTCGTCAACAAAGCCCTCTGTGACTCGTCATCAACATGTGATGACTCGTCATCTAATCTTTCTGTTACGAGTCGTCAACTCGTGACGACTCATCACCATTAGGTTTTGTTACGAGTCGTGATGGGTGCTACTCGTGTTAGCTACAATCTAAAGGAGTGTACCTATCGATGCAGCTAGCACTAATGGCGAGTATCAAGGTCGTATTCCTCGAGAAAGTGAAAGCCCAGAGTTACTCCTTTGTTCTTTGTTATATTAACCTAAAATTAGCGATAAATAATTTCTAAACTAACTAATAGCTACAAGCTAAGTTCTAAGGAAGATGCAAGAGTAATTGATAAACGAAATAATCAAGACAAGAAGATAAACCCAAAGGGAATCTAAACTAGTTGGCAATCAAACAAAAGATAAAGAATCGGTGAGTCTAATTATGCTACTCGTGGATGAATTCTTAACCGAATTCGGTTTCTCTCTCGAGATAACCGAATTCCTAAACCTAATAACCTAAAGTTGGAATCTCTTCCTAACGATTGATTCTTAAATTAGCATTAAGCTTTAATCCGCCTCTATTAAGCTTTGTTAATTCTTAATCCGGCTAGTTAATTATCTTTATCTCTAAGTGATTATTAATCAGTTCTTACTATTCAAAATTCCAATTGCGAAATGGACTTCTCAATCACACAAAACAATCTAACCATACAATTCACAACGTCTCATGAATAATGCATTATCTTATTAATACTGAAAGCAAGAAGAATACAAAACTAATCCAAACAATCCAACAATATAATACTAAGCCAACATAGTAAAGAAATCCCAATGGATTTAATCCATCTAGCTAATCATATTCATTATCAAAATACACAAGAATTCAATTACAACAATGAATAAAGGTAGAGAAAACCCGATTACACCCTTGGATGAGAGTAAACAGCCCCAATTCCTCTTGCTCAATCTTGAATTGATCCTTGTTCCTCTTACTCGATTTAAAAACCAATCGACGAACCTTGCCCAATCTTCAATCTTCGAAGGGAATCCGATTGAAACCTTGATCCAAGTCTCCTTTTCTCTTGGCCGTGTTGGTGGCCGTGTTACAGTGTTAAATTTAACACGGTCGTGTTAACCTTCCGCATGGGCATACTTAGCTTGTTTCGGCAGCTTTGACGTCCAATTATGCTCCAATTCTTTCCTTTATCATCCTTTGACCTCTTTTGGACCTAATGCACACAAACATACGTATAGGGTGAGTGTTGAGACCAATTCATATCCAAATGTCCATAAAATCAATCTTAAAAACCCCATTTAGATGTGTGTATTTTACGCACATCAAGTTGTCAACTCGTGACGACTCGTCACCTTACATTATGAAAATAATGCTAAGCCACTAAAACTAAATAGGCAAAGAAACTAATCTAAAGCAAAAATAATATGATAAATAAGGGTTAGAAAAATGTGAAGTAATGACTCTAAGTAAACAAAATGAAGTAAAATGAAATAAAAGAAAAGAATGTAAAAATGTATATTGAAGTTAAGGAAATAAAAATGTGTTAATCTTACCATGCTAAATTTAAAGGTCTATAGCTTGGCCTTACCTTAATTTGATTATGGTGTAGATAGAAGGATAGAGTATCCCATATCAATTGCATCACCGATCAAGTAGGGCTTAAGACAATGTCCATTTACCTTAAAAATTTCCCCATTTGCATTGGCATGATCAATCGCACCATGAGGATAAACTTTGATAACTTTAAACGGA
The DNA here is from genome assembly GCF_019578655.1 of Ricinus communis. Taxonomy (NCBI): domain Eukaryota; kingdom Viridiplantae; phylum Streptophyta; class Magnoliopsida; order Malpighiales; family Euphorbiaceae; genus Ricinus; species Ricinus communis. The sequence goes on along the minus strand of NC_063264.1, from coordinate 15,752,889 downwards.
TTCGATTATTGTGACCTCAACTTTCCTGGAAATAACTTGAGTCTTGAATTAAAAAGGAGAATAAGCTCACCCTCATGAAATTCCTTCTTAAATAAATGCTTATCATACCACAACTTAGTACGATCATTGTATAACTTCGCATTCTTATAAGCATTCATCCTTAAGTCATCGAATTCGTTAAATTGAAGTAATCTCTTCCTACTGGCCTTCTTCAAATCAAAACTCAAAGTCCTTGTTGCCCAATATGCCTTATGCTCTAATTCAATAGGGATATGACATGACTTCCCGTAAATTAATTAATAAGGAGTAAGGCCAATTAGGGTTTTAAAGGCTGTCCTATACGCCTATAAAGCGTCATCAAGCTCTATTGCCCAATCCATCCGTGAAGAAGACACCGTTTTCTCTAGGATCCACTTAATCTCTCTATTATTGATCTCAACCTGCCCACTTGTTTGTGGGTGATAGTGAGTAGCAACCTTGTATGTTATTTCATACTTCTTTAAAAGAGCCTCAATCATATGATTACAAAAATGGGAACCTCCATCGCTGATTAATGCCTTAGGAGTACCAAACCTAGGAAAAATAACTTTCTTAAGCATCTTCTTGACCACTTTAGCATCATTAGTAACGGTTGGCAAAGCTTCCACCCATTTTGAAACATAATCCACCATGACCAGAATATACTTGTAGCCTAAAGAGCTAGGAAATGGACCCATGAAATCTATACCCCAAACATCGAAGAGTTCGACTTCAAGGATTCCTTTTAAGGGCATCTCATGTTTCTTAGTAATGTTGCCCATTCTTTGACATCTATAACATGTAAGAACAACTTTCACGCATCTTTAAATAAATTTGGCCACCAAAAACCAAATTGTAGTACCTTAGATGCCGTTTTTGTTGCACCGAAGTGTCCTCCAACATCCAAGGAAGGACAATGTCTCAAAACATCTTGAGCTTCATCTTAAGGAATGCATCTCCGAATTAAACCATCGGCACATCTCTTGTAAAGTAAAGGCTCCTCCCAATAATAGAATTTAATATCATGCATAAATTTCTTCCTTTATCGATAAGCTAACTCATAAGGAAGAACACCACTCACAAGATAATTTGCAATATCCGCATACCGTGGAAGTTCCTTTGATACCACACTTAGTAAATGTTCATCATGAAATGTTTCATTAATTGGGACACCATCATCATTCCTCTTTAGTCCGTCTTGATCAATCCTTGATAGGTGATCCACAACAAGGTTCTCACTACCCTTCTTGTCTCTTACTTCCCAATCAAACTCTTGAAGCATCAAAATCCAACGTAAAAGTCTAGGTTTTGCATCCTTCTTGCTTAGAAGATACGTAAAAGCAGCATGATCTGAATAAACAATCACCTTTTGCCCCACAAGATATGCTCTAAACTTGTCAAATGCATAAACGATAGGAAGCAACTCATTTTTCACAGTGATGTAGTTGATCTGAGCATCATCAAGTAATTTGCTAGCATAGGAAATCACATAAGGCTTACCTTCCTTTCTTTGACCTAAAATAGCCCCTACCACAAAGTTACTAGCATCACACATTATTTCAAATGGTTGCTCCCAATTAGGTGGTTGCAAGATGGGTGTTGAAATAAAAATGCACCGAGGCACGCTTCATCAAACTAAAAAATAGCATCTTTAGCAAGTAACTTACACAATGGCCTTGCTATCTTAGAGAAGTCTTAGATAAAATCATCCTTCCAACCTTATTACTCCAATACTCGGTTCGAGGTTAGTCTCTCTTTTCTAGGATTTTAGGCCTAGGCTTATTATCAACAGGGGATAATAATTCTAATGCGGATGCCAAAAGCTCTCAAAGCATATTAAAACAAATAAGGTGACTTTTTTCAATATAAGTGTAAAGCCTACATATTTATGGGCCCACGGCCTGACAACACATGTCTTGGGACAAGACCCTCTAAGATGTGGGCTTAAACTCTTATAAAGGAAAATACTTCATACAACAAATAATTGGGTACCTAAGGCAGATTTATACTATCATTACCATGGGCTAAGTCTTGGGTAAGAATAAAAGGCTCCCACAAGTAAAGAATATTGTTCCTTTGCTTGTCTCACCACTCAAGATTTCATGTGATGAAAGAAATTTGCTTATTACTTATGAGTGATGGTTAGCTAGTTTCGTAAATCTAAAAGTGGAACCAAAGAACTACTAACTGATGCCATTAGGGCTATAGTGACCAAAGTGCACAATGTGTAAAAATAGTGTAGTAATGCAAGAATAAACTATTAAATAATAAAATTAAAAATAAGGATACACTGGAATCAACTTCTCTTATCTCAAGTGGAGTCGCCACTGTGGGTGGTGGTTTCAGGCATGCAGCTAAGTGTCTTTGACGACTATGGTACTGCAAGGCTTTTTAATCTAATTGGGAATACGCTAACTAGCTACAGAGACTAGTTTGGAGAAAGGGAGTCACCACCTGAGTAATTCTCTAAGACACTTTTACTAATTGAGTAGCATACTAGATTTCATAAAGAAGCTTTGCCACATTTAGAGTAGGATCTGATAGCCAACTTCCTTATTTTTGTATCTCTATTTTTAATTTTATAGTTTAACAGGCTATTCCTTATAAATACAACATGTTATTTCTACACATCAATCACTACATCCGTAAGGCCCACTTAAGTCTAACCCTTTTTATTTAGGCCCAACTTTCATTTATTTTGTTAGCCTCAGTTAACTACTCAATTACGGATAAGAAAGCCCACCTAGTCTAGCCCAATTACAAGTTGTGCTCTTGATCACCAAGTTCTTACCCTAAATGGACTACCAATTGCATACCAAGGCACAGTTCAATCTCCCTATTCTAAGTGAGTTCATTGATTTAAACATGGAAGAAGTTTCCTAAATCTAAACGAGTTTTAGTTTACACCTAATTTACCAATATTTAACCTAATTAACTCTAACTTACATACAAAGCCCAAATTTTAAGCCTATATCTATGTATCCAATTTTAGTTAAAAATTGTACAACAAAATATTTGCCATTCATCTATCAAAATAGCAAAAATATAAAGCAAGATAAAGAAAGTAGTAAATCTAAATTATTATAACCCTTTACATAACTAATAAACTTCAAAAAAATTACTAAACTAAGTTAAAGTGGCAAAAATCATCAAAAGGACTCAAAATTTATGAAACAATACAGATTTGGGACGAACAACTGATTAATGACATCACAGAGCCAGTCGGCTAAATGCACAGCCAATCAACTGTGCATAGAGCCAATCGGCTCTAGGCTCCTATTATAGGCCGATTTGGTTATTTTTAGGCACTCTAACCCGAAATTTTGATGTACATGCACAAAAACATGTGAAATACGGTTAGCAACATGCATGGCATGAAATAATGCATAAAATAACTAAATTTTAAGTCAAAAGAATACCGAACAAACTTATAGTAAGTAAATTTTCTAATATGGCAATTTCTATAATATATGCTAAACTATTCATGCAATCCTAATTAATTCATGCCAATACGCATAAATCATCATCAAAGAGTCATAATCTAACATATTCATTTATACACATGATTATAATCCAAGAACAAAAGTTATCTGTTTCAAAATCTAGGAAGCATGCATTGTGTAAAATCACATAAATCATACAAGAAACTTTACTCTAAGCATAAGAAAACAACCACAATAGACAATCATATTATTCCTAGCATGTTTCCAATAAGTAAAACAACAAGCCAAATACAAAAGAAAAATAAAAAAGCAGTAGAAATATGATGATATGAATGCTTTGAACCCTTATATTATCACCATATTGCAAATCTTTGAGTTTAAGGTGATGAGAAGGAGGTTGAATCTAATATAGGGTAGGAATCTAGAGTGTTTTAGAATTTTTTTTATATGTTAGATTTTTGAAAGTGTATGTACTGCCTTTAATACTTACAATCGTTCTGCTATTAGTTCCAAGAATTTTTGAGAATTGTTAACCCTAGGCTCAAGGCTTCCTATTCTATTTGTAAGAAATGGTTTAAGAAACTCTAAACGCTTTCTGATATACGGTTTTAATTTTTGATAAATATCCATAATAAAATAATTAATTTCGAACTTATCAAGTGTTTATTGATAAATACTGAATAAACCATTAAAAAGATTAGAATATTTATCAATAAAATATTCTAGAAGATGTATTTTTATTAATTTTGACGTTTTAAAGTGAAAAACTACACAAAACGACATGAAATCTCAAATTCACAGTCAATTGAGACTGTGTGCAAAGCCGATCAGCTCTAGGTACAGCCGTTTCGGCTGTACGCAAAGTAGATTGGCTCAAGGGTTCAAAAGTTTTGAGATATTTTACACTTTAGTCCCTAAACTTTCAAAATTTTAATTTTATCCCTCAAACTTAATTTTTCTTATCGATTTAGTCTAAATTGATTTTTTTTTAAAAAAAATTGGTTCAATTATTCACAACCCTAATCAGGATTTGAACACCCTTAATCTCTCTTTCATCATCGGTTTTTTCATGATTCTTTTGATATCTAAATCCGGAAAACAAGTGCTGACACATCGGTTTTAGAATAAACCATGAAGCTGGAAAAATTCTCTGCACACATTATACTTGAAGGGAAGTCTTTAAGATGTCAATGCCTTACAGAGTGAAGCTTCTACAGCTCTCATATCCTTTTGCCTTATCCTTTATATTTATGCTTTCTCTCGACTTATATAACCATTAACATGTTTATAAATCTCAACAAATCTAGGCAAACTATAAGCACCGAATTTTTGAATTTAGATATTGGGGGAATTACAAAAAATCTGATTATGAAAATTATTGTTTCTCTCGAATCTCACAAAGTATGGAGGCCGAAGTCCCAATTAGAGTTATGCTTGATCAAGCTAAGATTTTCAACTTTGGAAATAAGAGCCATAAAAATGGGTCAAATTGACTAAAATAGTCAAAATCAGCTGAACTGCCAAGTTTAGGAGCTAAACCTGAAACTGTTAAGCCCTAGTCAACCTTTGGAGCCAATTGGCTCTGCACAGAGTCAATCAGTTCTACTAATGCTAGTTGGCCAAAATTCTATCTTTACAATAATCTTTTTATGCTTTTCAAATTTTAAACAACTATAATTATCAAAATTGATTTTGAACGGAATTTTATCAATATGATCCAAATTTTTATTTATTTTAATTATCAGATGAATTTTATGGATAATTATCGTAAGTTTTAAAAACTATGTATTTATCACTTGAAAATGATTTTAATAAAGTCACTTAATTATTTAAATCATGAAATTATCGATAATTAAATAGGTTCCTTATTCTCGCCTCTATTGTTTCCTCCATTCTTCTATAAATAAAGAAAAGAAACCCTACGTCAGGAAATTGGCAATTTGGAATGCATAATGGCTAGTAAGTTTCGGCAATATAAAAGAGTGCACTATACATTTTAGAGAGACACTAAACACTTAAAAAATTTTAAAAAGATTTCTTAAAATCTCCAAAATTATATAAAATAATAAAAATATTTTTTTAAAGTTTCTAACATGTATTCGAAGTGATATAGGCAACGACTTGAGGACCTTAACAGAATTCATCACGTGGAGGATTTGGAAAGCGAGGAATAGTCTCATCTTTGATAATAAGAACATGGAAGCTAAGGATACTGTTCAAAGGGATATTATTGACCTCCATGAATTTAAGCTTGATTTCGAAGAATTCCGAAAGGACCATGGAACAGATCCTCCTAGAGCCCTTAGAGAAAACAATGTGGAATAGTCTCCCTCATCCGTCAATTATGAAGATAAACTGTGATATAGCTGTGAAATATCCCAAAACGTTAGAGCTATTGGTCTGGTGGTCCGGCAATGTCCTGTACGCCCTTGGAAGAAAGATCCAAGGAATCTCAAGCCCCACAACTTTGGAAGCACTAGCAATTAGGGAGGCTGTCGATTTTCGTATTAGCAAAGGATGCATGCGAGTTATCATTGAAAGCGACTGTCGAGACTTATCCAAGCTATCAACGGAAACCAAGCCGTTTCTATGAATTCCCAAGCAGTCTGCTAGGACATCCAGCTCTTAAGGGAAGTCTTCTGATTTTGTTCTTTTGTTATGCATTTCGAGAATGTAATTGGGTGGTACATGAATTCGCCAAGAAAGTCATCCTCTCTCAACCAGCCTATGCTGATGGGTTTTCTTTTATTGATTGGACAAACAACCTGATTAGTAATAGGTTTTCCTTGTAAAGTTATGTCCTCCCACTGTTTTTGTTTTCCATTTAATGGAACTCTATTGTTGGATAAAAAATATATATCTGTACACAGTTAATATTATTAAAACAGCACAAACTAGGCCATGGGTTGGTCCACTCCTATTTTAAATCCAATAACATTTTTGCTTCAGTTATTTAATACAATTAATTTTTTTTCCACGGACATGTTGATTTAATATTTAGATTAATTATTATTTATTTAATAAAAAATAAAACAATTAAAAAAATAGAAATTAGTATATTAAATATTTATAATATTTCTAACTATTTTTAATTATAAATCTTATTTAAATATAAATTATTAATCTAATAAAAAATATATATTCAACTTAATTTAATATTTTATGAAATTTTTTCACTTTATTTTCTTGGCATACATATCCTTATTATTACTATAGTTTTTATTTATAATGGAATGACATTAAGATCAATTGGTTATGTGTATTATTTTAGCTTATTTATTTTAATATAGTTAGATTTATATTTAATAAATTATTCCTATTTTTATCAATAAAATTAATTAATAAATAATATAATTAACTCAATTAATTAAATAATCATTAAAGTCGTTTTAATTATATGTTAAAATATTAAAAAATTAAGTTTAAAATAAATTAGATAAGAAAATTAAGTTTAATAATAAGCAATTAAAATAAAAAGGATCTCATGATGGTTGACCAATTAAAGACTTCTAGTTATATTTTTCTCTCACAATTTTTTTTTTAATTTAGATTTATTAATTGCTTCACTAGTACTTTTGATGTTAATAACTATTTTTGTCCATTAATTTTTAAAATTAAAAGTTTGTTATAACAAAATTAGTTGGTAAAGATATCGAGAAATAAACTCAGCAATACATAATTTGGCTAATTCTTTTGCCTCTATTTTTAATCAAAATATGTTATACTTTAATTAGATTTTTAGAATTAAACATGTATCTAATTAATTATTAATATTATTTATTAATAAATTTAATTAATAGATAATTAAATTAATAACAAATGATATTGCGATTAATAAAATAATAAATAATAAGTATAAAAATACAATTTGTATAAAGATAAAATTCTAAAAAGAGATAAAGTACAATAAACATCGATATTGATATTTATATAAAAATAAATTAAGCTGCAGAAAAATATTTGTAGAACTAACTCATTGATATTAATTTATAATATTAATTTATAAAACTAACTACGGTTCAATATAAATTATTATAAATGAGTTAGTTCTACAAATAATATAATATTATAATAGTAAAATTTTATTTTTATTTTTCTTCTTAGTATTATTTTTATGGTAGCTAAAAAGTAAATAAGAAAATAAGAAATAAAAAATAATTAATAATTAATAAATATACAAATTAGAAAAATTTAAATTAGTAAAAAGCTAAAGAAAGTTGACAAAAGCAGTACTAATACCATAACCAAAGAAAACTAACTGCCTACATAGGAATTTATTACAAACCAATTTATGAAAAAGATAGCATATTAGCATTATTAATGTAATTGAAATAACTTACTGTCTTAAGAAAATGATAGCATAATATAAATATAAGAATAAAAGCATATAACAAAGATACGCTATAAAACAGCCTATTCACTTTAAGACATTATAGTCAATCTGAAATTCACAATCCTGTCGTAAAATCAGTATATTTAATTTAGAAAGAATGGTTAATGTTTACCAGGAATCGCTTGCGGCTTGCCGTTTGACCTTGAAAAAGTTAATCAATATCTAACTCAGAATGCCAACAATCAAGATAAAATAAAATTTCATTCGTAATTCACTCCAGGCCTAAACTTTCACTAACAGCCAATAAATTCACAAAAACACCAAAAATTTACTCAAATAAAATTAGAAAAAAAAATATCACAAGCATCTATGTCATAGTGTAGGAAATTAGAGAAAAAAATAAATAACCAACCTCTCTTCTTCATGATGCCGATTTATGCTTCAAAATATAAATAAATTTATACTTCAAGTAAAATAAAATATTACTAAAATATCTAAAAATAGTAAATATAATATTTGTATATAGTTGGTAGTTGTTATATAACAATGACTATATTAAAATCCTAATTCAGATATGATTCTAATCCTAATACAATTAAACTCAAGAGATTATTAAAATCTTAATCCAAAAATTACAAAGCAATAATAAATAAAAATTATCAAATTTTAAAAATATGAATTAACATTTTTAATTGCGTAGAGAGCCAATTAAAAGACTTTTTTCTAGCAATATAACTATAAAATTCTAATAAAGTAAGTAATTTAATAAAAATAGTTACGTAGAAAGTGAAAGATTAACAATTTAACCAAAAGACTTTAATTTAGCATTACAACTATACAATTCTAATAGTAATCCAAAACTAAGTAATTTAATACAAAAATCAAAAAACTTTTTTTTGGCATTACAACCATACAATTCTAATCCTAATCCAAAACTAATTAAAATTTAATCATATGATCATCTAATATGTTAATATTTTTACCATATCTTGTAATATAAACATTATTTGTTATTTATTTAATAATTTAATAATGTCATTGATGTGTCTTTTTTAGTAATCGCAAGTGCACGAACAGTTCCTATAGTAAGAGTAAGTACACCACGAGGTCGATCTCTCAAGAAACTATGAAGCCACTTATTATAAAGACTAATTATCAATACAAAACAATAAAAGTAAATCTAAACACTCTAAATCAGTATGTTTGAAAGGGTAATGTTTATAAAATAAAGTAACTAAACAATAAATAAATATGCAATGCAAATGCAAATGTTTATGATCTAAAACTATATGCTAAAGATAGTATTTAATATAGCCATTTACTTAGTAATCTCCTTGTTTTACTTTAAGTCTAGCTCTAATGAATGAGATGGTGATATGTTTTTTTCCCTAAGTCACTCGAGCTAATGATGCAACCTAGGTTTCTTATACCAAAATAGATTAAAGTAAAGATGATGTTTCTAATATTTTTAAACTTAAAGATTTTCATAACAATTACTATGGCTAAATTAATATGATGGTTAACTAACAATAATAACTGAAACTAATAAAGATATGAAGGCAAAGAAATCATACATTAAATAAATAAATAACAAGGTTCATACAAAAGTAAAAGGACTAAACTAAACACTTATGAAAACTAGCCTAACATATTTAACCCAATAATCATGGTATTAAATAAAAAAACATAAAAAAGTAAAAACTCCCTCTAGATCAAGAATTTCTTCAAGTAGGAAGAAGATTGGTCCTCACTCTCCACTTCTTGAAAAGTTTCTTAGATCCTAATAAGAGTAATGAAAACTAAAATTAAATGTTTATGGAAAACTGTAGAAAATTATGAAGAAAATAATGGTGGCGGTGTAGAGAGCAGGTAGGAGAAAACTCCCCTCCTCCTTCTCTTTTTTTCTCCCTCCTTTTTTTTGAATTAGGTTTTTGTAGATATATATATATATATATATAGAGGAGAGTCCTCCTCTAAATAAATCTCTATAGAGATAAGTATACTAATATAAATCTATATAATAGATAATACTTAGAGTATCTTAATCTCCACCAAATACTATCCCATAAATAACTCTTAATATAAATCCTAATAATTATACAAAATGACTAAAATATCCCTTGGGCCTTATAATTAGTAGTCCATGCGTCTTAATCTTGGGCCTTGACACGAACATGTCCCATTAAGGTTCTTTTAGCTCCATATTTTTTTCTTTTTACTAATATTTCTGAAAGTAGACAATTAAGTTTAAGTGAGGTAAAAGCACATATTTCACCATTTTATATATACAAATATATCATTAAAGCTCTAAAATACCCTTAAATATCTATACATAATTTGGACCGATCAAATACCCCCATACTTAAACCTTTACTTGTCCTCAAGTAAATAACAACTGAAAATTAACTTTTGCAAAAATTATGAAGAACATCCATACTCAGCTTCAAAATTTTATTTAAAAGAATCTCACTAATGCAAAGATCAAGTCAACCCAAGAACACTTGAATCATAAATAATTTTCTTTAAAAATATAAACTCAATCATTTTTAATAAAAGACTCAAGCATCCAATCCTTCACACCTATTTCACAATAAATAGTCTAATTCATCTTCAAAGGATATAAATATGATGCATAATCCAAATTATCATAACCCTATTCAAAAAGGCAAAACCTTCATTTATAAACAAGAGATTAATAGGCATTTATTACTTGCTTTTGAAGCTTTTATACTTTTTTTTCTTTTCTTTATTACCCCTTGGATTTTAATTTTTGATACTTGGGGTATTTCTTTCTTTCTTGAGATGTTATGCCTTTTTACGCAAATACAAATATGGGTAATGAATGCACCTTGTTACTCAACAAAACATACATCAAGATGCTTTGCATACTCATAATCTTAATTACCTTTTTACGTGAAAATCGACATTGGTCATGAAGATCACCGGTTACTAAGCAACTAAAATTAGCGGAGTAAAATTAATAAACTTAAAACTTTAAACTTACTCATATTATATCTCACAAACTTAGGTAAGCCACTTTAATAACAAAGAAATAATAGCATAAATCATACACTTCTAATCATATACCCATGTCGAATGTTATTAAACTACTCATCATGTCCATATGCAAAAGATGAACACTTGATCATTTAAGTGCAAATAACTCATGAATTCACATTATACATATTAAAAACTAACTCAAGGATTCAAGAATGTTAACATAATAGCATTATTTCATCGACTCTTATATAGAATAATAAGAAAAAGCTGAGTGAAAAAAATTTAAAATCTTGCAAAAGATTAACCAAAGTTGCTAATTCTCATGGCATATGACGTATAAAGTTTAATCAAAGAAATATTCTATTTTTCTCCCCCACACTTAAATTTGGCATTATCCTCAATGCCATTGCATATATAAAAATAAAGAACAAAAAGAGAGGAAAAAAATAGAATACTCCTCTAAAATTTTACAATGCATAGTAAGCCATGAACTTGAATTCCAATCTCCACCATCCAAACCTTAGAAGCACACTAGAATACACAATCATTGATAATTATAAAATAAATAAAGAAATAAAGAATTAAAAATAATAATAAAGAATTAAAAATAATAAACTATCCTGAATATACTAGAAAGATTAAATCCTAAGATAATTAAAAGTTAGGTCCTAATAAATAAATATAAATCCTAGAATAAAATTTAAAATAAAATCTTAAATCAATGATATGACTATTTATATGAAGGAGATGGATATATATTTAATTTTAATAGAGGGTATTTTAACTAAAGATAATTCATAATTAATCCCAATTTCTTGGATTTAATTATTTTAAATTTCGCTCAATTTTTTTTCGCGGCCCAGATCTGGCCGTTCCGCCGCCGCCCGCTACACCGCGGGTCCGTTCGTTCATGCTGCATGCCTATGCTGCGAGCCCATTCGTGGTTGCCTGTCGATGCTGCGGGCCTTTTCATGCACGCTGCCTGCCGATTTTGCGGGCCCGTTTATGCGCGCCGCTTGCCAATACCGCACTGCTCGTGCCTGCCGCATCTGCTGCGGGCATGTCGCCTGCGAGGTCGCGACTTGTTGCCGCCGGCCGACTCCTCGCGCCTCCGCGCGGCTTCAAGCTGGGCCGCCGGCCATGCTGGCCGGTACAGCCTGTGTTGTCTCCGCCACTCTACTATGGGCCCGTGGTCGCCTCTCTGCATTCTACTATGGGCTTGTGTCGTCTCTACCGTGCCTCTGCAACGGACCTGTGTGAAAATTCACTGCCGCAATGTGGCTAGCTCAAAAATTATTATTATTATTATAATTTTTTGTTGGAGCTTTTATTGCTTCTCATTTGGGGATCAAACATAAGCCTACAAGGTAAATATAAAATAATAAATTAGAAAAATAATAAAAAATAAAAAATAAAAAAATAAAAACTTAAATGCATAAAAGAAAAATACAATTGCTAAGTTTATTGTCTATAGCTAGACATTCCTGATTATGCTCATGGTGGGCGTCCATCCACGCACTCCACCTCTTGGTCATAAGCCATTCCTTTCAAGTATGGCTTCATACTTTTTATGCGAACATCTAAAGTGTCATGAAAACTCTTGTCAATTAAGAATGGTAATAGGAAATAATCTCTGTATATTAGCTGTATAGTCTTGTAGACAGAGAAAAAAAAATTTCTTGATTAGGTAGAGATATTCTTTCCTTTATAGATGCTAAATTTATTCCTGATTCACAAGACTGTAATGCTACATATATGTGTGTAAGCTTTCTTCATAAACAATGGTATCAGAGCTATGAGTAGGGACGGGAATGGTGATAAAAAGGGAGGCAGTGATGTCTCAACAAAATTGATGATGTCTCCGTATTTTCTTTCAATAAATGATAACCTAGGAAATATCATTACACAGGTTCAGTTGAAAGGAGAGAACTATGACCAATGGGCAAGAGCGATAAGAATGGCGCTCAGAGCCAAAAAGAAATTAAGATTCATTGATGGTGCTATAAAACAACCTATAGAAGACTCTTCAGAGATGGAAGATTGGTGGACTGTTAACTCCATGTTGGTTTCATGGATGTTAAACACAATAGAATCAAGTTTGCGATCAACCATCTCATATATGGAAATCACAAAAGATCTTTGGGATGACATTAAAGAACGATTTCCTGTAGGGAATGGACCACCTATTCATCAGCTCAAAACTGAGTTGGCAGAACGCAAACAACAAGGAATGGCAATAGTGAACTATTATGGAAGATTGAAGATGATATGGGAAGAATTGGCAAACTATGAGCAGAACCCAGTGTGCGGATGTGGAAACTGCAATTGTAATATTGTTGCAGAATTGGATAAGAAACGAGAGGAAGAAAGGCTGCATCAATTTTTAATGGGATTAGATGACTCAATTTATGGAACAATAAGTTGTAACATTTTGAATACTGAACCATTGTCGAACTTGAGCATATGCTATGGTGGTTCAAGAAGAACAGGTTCGCAATATAACTCGTGGAAAGGAACAACGAAATGAGCATATGGCCTTCGCAGTACAAACAGGCTTAACATCAAAAGGACGAACTGAAAGTAAAGATAAGTCCATGGTCTACACCAACTGTAACAAAACGGGTCACAATGTTGAATCATGTTTCTAACTTGTTGGTTATCCATATTGGTGGGGAGATAGGCCAAAAGGCAGCGGACGTCGTGGACAGGGAGGATCAAAACATACCGCTAACCCAGCTGGTAGGGGACGTGGTGGATCAATTCGAGCTAATACGACATGTACACCAAGAGAGGGTAATGATGCAACTGATACAGAAAAAGAAGGATTGAGTAGACTGAGTGGTGAGCAATGGAACACGTTATTCAATCTTTTGAATGCACAAAAAGATGGAAATCCAGGAAGATTGAATGGTACGTATAACACCATGAAATGGATAATTTATAACAGAGCTTCTCACCATATGACTGGAAGTCTTGAATTGATGAATAATGTGAAAGATACTCATTATGTCCCGGTTGGATTGCCAGATGGAAAGGAGATTATGTTGAAGAAAGAAGGAGCTGTGATGTTGAATAAACATTTAAAATTGAATAAAGTTTTATATGTTCCTGATTTGAAGTGTAACTTGATTTCTATATCACAACTGACTAAGGAAATGAATTGCACAGTTCTATTCACTAATAAATTTTGTGTAATGCAGGACCACAATTCGAGGATGCTAATTGGTATAGGTGAGAAGCATGAGGGGCTCTATTACTTTAAGCAAAACGGAGGAATGAAGAGTGCAATGGCTTTGAAAAAGGTGCGAAATGACAGCTTTGGAATTTGGCATCAGAGGTTGGGTCATCCTTCCAATAAGATTGTTAGTTTGTTACCTGTTGTTGATGTTAATAGTGACAAGTGTGATAGTTGTGAAATTTGTTTTCGAGCAAAACAAATTAGAGGAGAGTTTTTATCTAGTTACAGCAAAGCTTCTAGCATTTTTGAAATGATACATTGTGATTTATGAGTCCTTATAAAACTCCAACCTTTTATGGTGCACATTATTTCTTGACGATAGTTTATGATTTTCCAAGAAGTGTGTGGGTTTATTTGTTACAAAATAAATTTGAGGTGGGACAGTCTCTTTGTAATTTTTTTGCATTAATACAAAGACAATTCAATGGAAATGTGAAAATAGTGCGTAGTGACAATGGAACTGAATTTACTTGTCTAGATAAGTACTTTGCAGAGAATGGTATAATGCACCAAACAAGTTGTGTCGGGATGCCTCAACAAAATGGAAGAGTAGAACGACAACTGATGTGCGTAAAATACACACATCTAAATGGGGTTTTCAAGATTGATTTTATGGACATTTGGATGTGAATTGGTCTCAACACTCACCTTATACATATGTTTATGTGCATTAGGTCCAAAAGAGGTCAAAGGATGAAAAAGGAAAGAATTGGAGCATAATTGGACGTTAAAGCTGCCGAAACGAGCTAAGTACGAGCATGAGGAAGCTGAACATGGCTGTGTTGATCTCAACACTGGCCGTGTTCGAAACACGGTCACAAACATGGGCCGTGTTACTAACACGGGGACAAACACGGCCGTTTTGGACATCAAAGAAGAAGTAGATTTTAGGGAGCACAGCCACAGAGAGTAACACGGCCAGGAACACCATCCCGTGTTGAGAACACGGCCGTGTTGGAGGCGACAGGGGGTATTAATTAAAAGAACGAAAAGAAGATAAGAAGGGAAGGCTAGGGTTAGAACGTCCCAAAACCCTAATTTTTCTCTCCCTAAGGGTTTTCTGAGCTGAGACCAAGGGAAAAGGAGACTTGGATCAAGGTTTCGATCAGATTTCCTTAAAGGATCGAAGATTGGGCAAGGTTCGTTGATTGATTTTCAAATCGAGCAAGAGGAACAAGAATCGATTCAATTGGAGCAAAAGGATTTGGGGCTGTTTACTCTCATCCAAGGGTGTAATCGGGTTTTCTCTACCTTTGCTTATTGTTGTAATTGAATTCTTGTATATTTTGAGAATGAACATGATTAGCTAGATTGATTAAATCCATTGGGATTTCTTTACTATGTTGGCTTGATATTATATTGTTGGATTGTTTGAGTTGGTTTTGTATTCTTCTTGTTTTCAGTATTAATAAGATTATGCATTATTCATGAGACGTTGTGAATTGTGATGTTTAGATTGCTTTATGACATTGAGAAATCCGTTTGGCAATTGGAATTTTGAATAGCAAGAATTGGTTAATAATCGCTTAGAGATAAGGATAATTAACTAACCGGATTAAAAATTAACAAAGCTTAATAGAGGCGGATTAAAGCTTAATGCTAATTTAAGAATCAATCGTTAGGAAGAGATTCCAACTTTAGGTTATTAGGTTTAGGAATTCGGTTATCTCCAGAAAGAAACCGAATTCGGTTAAGAATTCATCCACGGGTAGCATAATTAGACTCACCGATCCTTTATCTTTTGTTTGATTGCCAACTAGTTTAGATTCCCTTTGGGTTTGTCTTCTTGTCTTGATTATTTCACTTATCAATTACTCCTGCATCTCCCTTAGAACTTAGCTCGTAGTTAATAGTTAGTTTAGAATTTATTCATCATCCATTTTAGGTTAATATAACAAAGAACAAAGGAGTAACTCTGGGCTTTCTCTTTCCCGAGGAATACGACCTTGATACTCGTCATTAGTGCTAGACTGCATCGATAGGTACACTGCCTTAGATTGTAGCTAACACAATTAGCCACCCATCAAGTTTTTGGCGCCGTTGCCGGGGAATTGTTTGAAAACTATAGTGAAATTTGCTATTTGTTAATTTAGCCATTTTTTTTCTTTCTTATTATTTTATGATTTTTATTTTTATTTGTTTATTTATTTTATTTTATTTGTACATATTTATTTAGCTTAAGTTTATGATTCAGATAGTGAATGATAAGGAGATTCAATGCTAAACTCAAAATCTTTGTATGACGCATTGGAAAATGAGAATAGGAACCAAGAGAGTGCTAAAAATTGGGATGCCCGTGCATCTTTAGATGCTCGAGTGGAATCGTTTAAGGTGGCTACCGATCAACTCTCTTCTCCTATCCTTTCATCTCAAGTCTTTTGTGAATTTTGTTGTGGTTTACATGTGTGTAATGATTGTCCATTGTATAGTGATGTTGCTCATTGTTCTTATAACTGTGAACAGGTGAATTATACGGGAACTCTGGGCTTAATGCTAATTTAAGAATCAATCGTTAGGAAGAGATTCCAACTTTAGGTTATTAGGTTTAGGAATTCAGTTATCTCGAGAGAGAAACCAAATTCGGTTAAGAATTCATCCACGGGTAGCATAATTAGACTCACCGATCCTTTATCTTTTGTTTGATTGCCAACTAGTTTAGATTCCCTTTGGGTTTGTCTTCTTGTCTTGATTATTTCACTTATCAATTACTCTTGCATCTCCCTTAGAACTTAGCTCGTAGTTAATAGTTAGTTTAGAATTTATTCATCATCCATTTTAGGTTAATATAACAAAGAACAAAGGAGTAACTCTGGGCTTTCGCTTTCCCGAGGAATACGACCTTGATACTCGCCATTAGTGCTAGACTGCATCGATAGGTACATTGCCTTAGATTGTAGCTAACACGATTAACCACCCATCAACAACATCGGCACATACTTAATATAGCTCGTGCTCTTCATTTTCAAGTAGCCTTGCCTATTGAATTTTGGGGAGAATGTGTGTTGACTGCAGCCTATTTAATTAATAAGACTCCATCGATGTTGTTAAAAGGAAAAACGCCTTATGGATTATTATATGGTCAAGCTCCATCATATGAAAATATTCGAGTATTTAGCTGCTTGGCTTATGCTCATAATCAATGACGAGAAGGAGATAAATTTGCCAGTAGAAGCCGCAAATGTGTATTTGCTGGATATCCTTTTGGAAAGAAAGGATGGACTTTGTATGATATTGAAACAGGTGACTTGTTTGTCTCTCGAGATGTGATTTTTGTAGAAAATCAGTTCTCCTATATACAAAAATCTGATGATGAACCAAGAATGACTAACAATACAAATGATGATCTTTTGACTGAAGAAGAATTGGATTTCTTCGATAAAATGCCTGAACAAAAGAACAATGATAGAGCAGATGAAGAAGTAATTGAGTCCAACAATGAGGAAGATCAAGATATGACTACAGCCAGGAGGGGTATGACTGAAACTGAAACAAGTCAAGATTTGCAACCCGAAGAGATGCTTGGCCGTAGTCACAGGGACAAAAGGGACAATGTTTTGTTAAGGGATTTTGTCTTACATACTGTAAAAGTAATGAGCTCCTCTGCAAAATCATTTAATAATCAGCATTCCTCAGGTAGTTCTTATCCTCTTACACATTATGTGAACTGTGATAAATTTTCTTTGTGTCACCGTGCTTTCTTGGCAGCAATTACTGCAGGAGTTGAACCCAATTCTTTTACTGAAGCTATCAAAGATAAACAATGGAGAGATGCTATGGCAAAGGAAATACAAGCCTTGGAGGACAATGAAATGTGGACAGTAAAGAAATTACCACCGGGAAAGCAAGCAATAGGATGCAAATGGGTGTTTCCTATAAAGTATAATGCAGATGGAACAATTGAATGTTACAAGGCTCGATTAGTTGTTCTGGGAAATAGGCAAGTTGAAAGAATATATTACAATGAGACGTTTGCACCTGCGGCAAAAATTTCTA
This sequence comes from Ricinus communis, assembly GCF_019578655.1. NCBI lineage: Eukaryota > Viridiplantae > Streptophyta > Magnoliopsida > Malpighiales > Euphorbiaceae > Ricinus > Ricinus communis. The sequence goes on along the minus strand of NC_063264.1, from coordinate 15,734,864 downwards.
TTGTTCGTACTTTTCTTACAGTTGCTGCAGCTAAAAATTGGGAACTTCATTAGATGGATGTGCAAAATGCATTTTTACATGGGGACTTGCAAGAAGAGGTGTGCATGAGCATGCCTCCTGGTTTTTATGCTCACAAACTAGGAATGGTGTGTCATTTGAAGAAATCTTTGTACGGGCTACGACAGGCTCCTCGATGTTGGTTTGCGAAATTAGCTTCTGCTTTAAAGAAATATGGTTTCAAGCAATCTTATTTTGACTACTCTCTCTTTATTTTACAACAAAACAAAGTGTAAATCAATGTTCTTGTTTATGTTGATGACATTATTGTGTCAGGTAATGAACACTCAGTTATACAAATATTTAAACAGTATTTGAGTAGTTGTTTTCATATGAAAGATTTGGGAGTCTTGAAGTATTTTTTGGGCATTAAAGTTGCACGCAGTTCTGAAGGAATTTATTTGTGTTAACAGAAATATGTGTTGGATATTGTTTCTGAACCAGGTTTACTTGGTGCTAGACCAGTTTCTTTCCCTATGGAACAAAATCATAATTTGGCAATGGCAAAAGGTGATTTTTTGCCTAATCTAGAAAGTTATAGGCAGTTGGTGGGTCGACTTATTTACCTTTCGGTCACTCGACCTGAATTATCCTATTGTGTGCATGTGTTGGCTCAGTTCATGCAGCAACCCTGCAAAGAACATTTGGAGACAGCCTTGAGAGTAGTTAATTACCTAAAAGGGAAACCCATTGCTACGGTCACAGAATAACCTACGTCTTTCTGCTTGGTGTGACTCTGATTTGGCGAGTTGTCCTCTCACTCGTCATTCTTTGACAGGCTGGTATATTCAACTTGGTGGTTCTCCCATTTCTTGGAAGACCGAGAAACAACAAACTATTTCTCGGTCATGGCTATGACTACTTGTGAATTAAAATGGTTGCAAAGTTTGTTACTTGATCTTAGTATACATCATTCAGCATATGTAATTGTGACAGTCAGGCAGCCTTGCATATTGCCTCAAATCCAGTATTCCATGAACGCACCAAACATATTGAGATTGACTGTCACTTTGTTTGTGATGCAGTTCATCATTGGGTTATTCGACCAATGTGTATTCCCACTGGTTCTAAGTTAGCTGATATTTTCATAAAAGCATTGAGTGATCGTCAATTTGAACATCTCCTTTGCAAGTTGGGCATTCTTAATCTTCATGCTCCAACTTGAGGGGGGGTAATAGAAAATAATCTCTATATATTAGCTGTATAGTCTTGTAGACAGAGAAAATATTTTCTTGATTAGGAAGAGATTTTCTTTCCTTTATAGATGCTAAATTTATTCCTGATTCACAGGATTGTAATGCTATATATATATATGTAAGCTTTCTTCATGAACAATGAACACTTTACGTTCTCTATCAAATTCTGTTTTGTTTTGAAATACTTTTCAAATGGAATATCATCATATAGTTGTTCATAATTTATCAATAGTAGATTTAGAAGATAAAGTTAGAGAATCAAACACTTTAAATTCCATAGTTTTTCGTAAAATTGTTATGGTAAGTTTTCCATTATGCACATTAATCACAGTTCTAGTAGTTGCCATGAAAGGTCTACCAAGGATTATAGTTTGCTCTTTATCCCTTGTTGGTGTGTTTTCTATGTCAAGTGCTACAAAATCAACTGGAATTATTAACTTACCTACTTATACTAGCAAGTCTTCCACTATTCTTGTAGGATATTTTATCGATCCGTCTATAAATTGTAGAGACATAGTGGTAGGCTTCAACTCTCCCAAGCTAAGTAATTCATATATCGAATACAGCATCAAGTTGATGCTTACTCCCAAATCTAACATGGCTTTTGTATCCTTTTTGTCACCTATAGTAATATCAATGGTGAAGCTACCAAGATCTTTCATCTTAAGAGGCAATTGATGTTGAAGAATTACACTTGCTACTTGTACTTTTTCGTTGTTCGCATATCGCCTTTTGTTTGTGTCCAACTCTTTAAAATTTTTTGCATAAGCTCGCTTATTCCTGATAACATCCAACAAAGGTAAATTAGTATTAACTTTAGAGAGCACCTCGACATTTTCAAAAAATTCTTTATCCTTTTTGCTCTCTTTGGATTGGTTTAGAAAAGGAATAGGTGGTCTATAAGGCTGAGTGGCCTTATGAAATTCAGGTCTAGAAAATACTTCATTTTCTTTCTTCTCCAGCCTAAGATTAGGCTCTACTTTTTCTTCCTTTTGTATGCTTTCCTTATTGCTTTGCACTAATCCATCATTTTCAGGTGTACTTGCATAAGAAGAAGAATTCCTTTCAGTTTCCATAGTAATATTATCGACAACCTCGTCTCTTCTAATAGTAGTAATAGAATTGGCTTGTTCAGGTTGACTTGATAGTTCCTCTTTATTGAGCTCTTCAACAATTTGAAGAGTTTTGATACGAACTCGAAACAGATACGTTCAAACACCAAGAAAAACAATGGTGAGAAAATCAAACTGATAAACGCTCTTCCCATTAAGAGGAAGAACCCTTACCAATAAGTTTGAATTGTCACCCCAAAATCTAACTTGAAAGTTTGCAATTGATTATGGAACTAACAAACTTAGCAATGGAACTACTAAGCTCTTTAGTTATAAACAGATGAAGAATGTTCAAACAACCCAAGAACTAATAAAAAGTTATTTGATTGATCAAACGTGTAGATGTGAAACTAAACTAAACAAGTTAATTTAATCTCAATAAATTCAATAAGGAGCATCTTAAGGAATAAGAGTTAACAACTCAAATAAAACTTCATTCAGAATAATATTTTGATCATTTTGGCCGAAATACATAGCTCTATTTATAGAGTTTTGAAAATAATTCTAACCCTAAAGACTTAAGAGTGGCGGCCAAGACTTCCTAAACATAACGAATAAAAATCAAACCCTAAAAGACTCCTAATGTGCGGCTGCCTCCTTTAGGAAACAAATCAACGTAGAATAAAACTCCCTAATTAAGATAAAGACAACAAGGAAACAAATAAATCCATCTCGGAAAGAGATATGCGGCTGCCTCCTTCTCCAAGCATAAGTGGCGGCTGCCTCCTTCTCCAAGCATAAGTGGCGGCTGCCCTAGGGTTAGGTGAGACGTCCAATGCTTCTAGAAACCCTAGGAAGACTTGTTGACTTTGACCTTTGACCAGAAGCTGACAAGTCATAAGACGTGATCACACCTTATTGAAGATGGGCTTCTACCTCAAGCTACATTAATAGCAATTAATGTCACTATCTTCAAGGCATTGTTATCATCATCAAAAGCACCATCATTTGCCATCTTCAAAACATGCTCCAAGTAAGAATTTAAGGCTTGCTTGAACTTTTACTCCTTGCCCGTGTCATTGGTCCTCCATAGGCTAGTGGATCCATGCTAGTTGACTTAGATGCATCCTTGGTTGCATCATTCCCCCCCTCTTTGAAAGGATTCGACCTCGAATCAACGCCTTCATCAAAATCAAAAGGAGATAAATCAGCAACATTAAAAGTAGCACTAACATTATACTCACCAGGTAAGTCAACTTTGTATACATTATCGTTGATGCGCTCTATTACTTTAAATGGACCATCACCATATGGCATCAACTTTGATTTTCTTTGATTGGGAAACCTATCCTTCCTGAAGTGCACCCAAACCCAATCACCAACTTCAAATACCATCCTTTTGCGGCCCTTATTGCGTTGTTTGGTGATTTGTTCATTGCGTCTTTCCAAGTTTGCACGCACTTGTTCATGCAGCTTTAACACAAATTCAGCCTTCTTTGTGCCATCTAAACTCACTTGTTCACTCAAAGGTAAAGCAATCAAACCTAAAGGACTCAAAGGGATAAAATCATAAATAATCTCGAATGGGCAAAATTGAGTAGAAGAATGTACACTACGATTATATGCAAATTCAACATACGGCAAACAATCTTCCCATGTTTTCAAGTTTCGTTTAACCATGGTCCTAAGTAATTCTGACAAAGTTCTATTTACTACCTCGGTTTGACCATCGGTTTGGGGATGACATGTAGTAGAAAAATCAATTTAGTTCCCAATTTACCCCATAAGGTCTTTCAAAAATAGCTAAAAGACTTGGTGTCCCTATCATTAACAATAGTTCTAGGCATACCATGTAAACGTACAATTTCTCTAAAGAACAATTCAGCAACATGTTGTGCATCATCGGTTTTCCTACATGCAATAAAGTGTGACATCTTTGAAAACCTATCCACAATAACAAAAATACTATCATGCCCATGCTTAGACCTAGGTAATCCAAGCACAAAATCCATAGATATGTCAATCCAAGGAGCATTAGGTATGGGCAAAGGCATGTACAACCCATCAGGTTGTGATTTAGACTTAGCTTGTTTGCATACAATACAATTAGCACATAATCTAGTTACATCAGATTTCATCTTAGGCTAATAGAAATGATCATGCAAAACATCTAAGGTCTTTTGAACACCAAAGTGTCCTATCAAGCCACCTTCATGTGACTCTCTCACAAGCAATTCACGCATAGAACACATAGGAATGCATAGACGTTTTTCTTTGAACAGAAATCCATCATGTCTATAAAACTTATCAATAGCACCATGTTCACAAGCATGAAAAATAGAACCAAAATCATGGTCATCAACATACAAGTCTTTGATATACTTAAAATCAAGCAATTTTGTTTCTAAAGTAGCAAGTAAAGCATGCCTTCTAGATAGTGCATCGGCAACTACATTTTCTTTACCTTGCTTGTACTTAATGACATAGGAAAATGCTTCAATGAATTCACTCCACTTAGCATGGCGTTTATTCAATTTGTTCTGTCCCTTTAAGTGCTTCAATACTTCATGATCCGTGTGAATCACAAACTCCTTAGGTAGCAAATAACACTGCCAAACATCGAGTGCACGCACAATAGTATACAATTCCTTGTCATAAGTTGGATACTTCAAGCTAGCTCCATTCAACTTTTCACTAAAATAGACTATTGGCTTCCCATCTTGCATTAAAATAGCCCCAATACCTACACCAGAAGCATCAGAATCAATTTCAAAAGTTTTGGAAAAATTAGGAAATGAAAGGATAAGAGATGAAGTAAGTTTGTCCTTTAGCATATTAAATGCTTTTCCTTATTGTTCTCTCTAATGAAACTTCACGTTCTTCTTTATAAGCTCGTTGAGTGGTGCAACAAGGATACTGAAGTCCTTGAAAAACCTCCTATAGAAGCTTGCAAGCCCATAAAAGCTCCTCACGTCACTAACATTCTTTGGTGTTGGCCACTCCTTAATTGCTTTCACCTTGTTTTCATCAACCTGAATTCCATTCGCAATAACAACAAAACCAAGAAACACAAGTTTATTTATGCAAAAATCACACTTAGCAAGGTTAGCATATAAAGAATTCTCACGTAAAACCATTAACACCATCTGAACATGTTCAACATGCTCATTCAAGCTCTTATTATAAATCAGAATATCATCAAAGTATACTACCACAAATTTACCAATATACACATGCAAAACATGATTCATTATTCTCATAAAAGTACTTGGTGCGTTAGTTAAGCCAAAAGGCATGACCAGCCACTCAGCTATATTCATTTTAATTTGGTGATAGCCACTTCTCAAATCAATTTTAGTAAAGATAACACTACCATGCAATTCATCTAACATATCATCTAACCTAGGAATAGGATGACGATATTTAATGGCAATCTTATTAATTGCATGGTAATCAACACACATACGCCAAGACCCATCTTTCTTAGGCACTAACAAAACAGGAACAATTCATGAACTAAGACTTTCCCTAACATAACCTTTACTTAGTAGTTCCTCAACTTGCCATTGCAACTCTTTAGTCTCCTCGGGATTGACTCTATAAGCTGGTCTATTTGGAATAGATGACCCCGACACAAAGTCAATTTGGTTCTCTATCCCCCTTAGTAGTGGCAACCCACTAGGTAACTCCTCGGGAAACACATCTTCAAACTCCTACAAAACACTTACAAACATACTAGGAAGAGAACAGTTAAGATCATTAGTGTTAAATAAAGTTTCCTTGTACATAAGTATAAGTACTTGCCTATTTTCACTTAAAGCCTTTCTTATGTCTCGCTCTCTAATTAAGAAACTCACTTTTTTCTCACTTGCCTCCCCTTTGTCTTGCGCTTTACTCGTTCTTTTGCTCACATTCTTGTGCAAACCCTCATTAAACTCTCCTTTTACCACTCTTTGTTATCGGCTCTTATTATTTTCCACACAACTCCCCTTTTGCTTGTGCACCTTTTCTTTTTCATGTGCACTCTCACACTTTTGTTTTTCTTTCTCATATGCTTCCATTCGGTCCTTTACAACTCTTTGTAATTCACAAACTTCTTTAGGACTCAATGGTGATAAAAATACGGTTTTCCATCCATTACAAGAGAATAAGTATTGGTTCAACCATTATGAATTACAGATCTATCATATGACCATGGTCGACCTAGCAACATATGACATGCATGCATGGAAACAACATCACATAATACCTCATCATGATACTTCTTTACACTAAATACAACCCATACTTACTTAGTAACTCTAATTCCATTTTGATCATTAAACCATTGCAAGATGTATGGCTTAAGGTGCTTAATAATTGGAAGTTTAAGTTTGTCAACCATTATAGCACTTGCTACATTAGTACAACTACCCCCATCAATGATTAAACTACAATTAGCATCATGGTTTTATACTTTACATGTAGTATGACATATGTTCTCCCTTTGAGCATCATCATCAATAGGTTGTAATTAAGGGCTCTAAAGGTGACAAGTACATTACTAACCTTACCCAATTGCACATCATCATAATCCTCCAACTCAGGCATGTCTAGATAATCCTCCCCACCAGGTTCAGATTCTTCATCATTCTCAAAGACCACTTCACTACCTCAAATTGCCATGGTTCGCTTGTTTGGACATTGGGAAGATATATGCCCATACCCCAAACACTTGAAGAATTGCACTTTCTTTGATTTGAGGTCACCTTGCGTCGTTGGCTTAGTGTTAACATCAAGTTTAAAGGCTTTCTTGATGCCTTTTGATGCCTTACGACCCTTGTTAGGGGACTGGTTGCTCCCTTTCCACGTGTTACTCCATTTTAAGCTAGGAGCAGCACTTTTGCTCTTAGTTTTCAATTGCTTTTCCACCTTTACGGCCATATGCAATATGTCCTCTATCTCTACATAATGCTGCAATTCAGTTATGTTAGCAATATCACGATTCAAACCATGCAGAAATCTTGCCATAGTGGCCTTCCTATCCTCATCTATATTGGCTCTAATCATAGCTATCTCCATAGATTGCCAATACTCTTCAACACTCTTATTACCCTGTACTAAATTTTGTAATTTGTTGTACAAGTCCCTTTGGTAGTGCGATGGCACAAACCTTTTACGCATAATGCGCTTAACCTCATCCCATGAACCAACTTCGGGTTCCCCATAATGCCTACGACCACTCACCAATTGATCCCACCAAATGGCAGCATAATCACAAAATTCAACAACAGCAAGTTTAACCTTTTTAGACTCATTATAGTTATGACATTCAAAAACCCTTTCGACCTTCTTTTCCCACTCCAAATAAACTTCAAGGTAACTCTTACCATGAAAAGACGGTATTTTCATCTTAATACTACCCAAATTAGTGTCAATTTTGGGTTAGAGATTATGTCTAGACCCTTTAGACTTACTTTCTAGGTCATTATCAAAGTTGTCCCCTTTAGATGTTTTAGGCATATCATTTAATAACCTAGTTAATTTGTCATCTTGTTTTTGAAATTGTCTTTGCATATGTTCTACTACATCTTTCAATGTAGAAGCTAAATTTTCCAAAGTCAATGGCTGTTCAGATGACATGGTTAACCCAAAAGACTAGAAAAGAAAACAAACAAAAAAACAAGACCTTATCAAGTGTTATACTCTAGAGGCTTCTTATAGTCAAAGGCAAAATAAGAAAAGATCACTCCCTCACGTGTTTCACTCACAAAGAATTGAATTCCTTATAGAAATTAAATCAAATTGTTCTAGCAATCACAAAAATAAGTTTTTCACAACCTCTTAACGTTTATTAATTCTGAAGTTTAATAGAACACTCGTGAATCAATAAAATGAATCATAAGCGTGTGAACAAAACAAGCTTACAACTAATCGAACAAGACTCAATTAACCCAAAGGAAAAGCTTTTAAAGAGAAAACAAAGAAAAATTCTCAAATCAGAATTTTAAGAATGAAGTACAGCTCCAATCAATTTAAAGAAAAAGAATTGCAGAATGAATCAATCAAGAATCAATTCTTCAAGAACCACCTAACATAAACGGTTAGGGTTAGTTTTCCATTCCTTTCCTTTCTTTTTCTTAAATCTGCCTTGGTATGCGGGCAGCAATGAAAATAGTATACTTTTTTTAATGATACGAATAGAAAATGAGATGAAATAAAAGATAGACCCTTAGTTGAAAAGAAAGTAAACCAAACTTACAAGTTTGGCTCTAATACCAAATGATACGAACTTGAATCAGATACGTTCAAACACCAAGACAAACAATGGTGAGAAAATCAAACCGATAAACGCTCTCCTTATTAAGAGGAAGCACCCTTACCAATAAGTTTGAATTGTCGCCCTAAAATCTAACTTGACAGTTTGCAATTGATTATGGAACTAACAAACTTAGCAATAGAACTACTAAGCCCTTTAGTTATAAACAGATGAAGAATGTTCAAACAACCCAAGAACTATAAAAAGTTAATTGCCAAACATGTAGATGTGAAACTAAACTAAACAAGTTAATTTAATCTCAAGAAATTCAATAAGGAGCACCTTAAGGAATAAGAGTTAACAACTTAAATAAAACTTCATTCAAAATGATATTTTGATCCTTTTGGCCAAAGTACATAGCTCTATTTATAGAGTTTTGAAAATAATTCTAACCCTAAAGACTTAAGATTGGCAGCCAAGACTTTCTAAACATAAGGAATAAAAATCAAACCCTAAAAGAATCATACTGTGCGGCTGCCTCCTTTAGGAAAAAAATCAACCTAGAATAAAACTCCCTAATTAAGATACATACAACAAGGAAACAAATAAATCCATCTTGGAAAAGAGATATGCAGCTGCCTCATTCTCCAAGCATGAATGGGGGCTGCCCTAGGGTTAGGTGAGACATCCAATGCTTCTAGAAACCCTAGGAAGACTTGTTGACTTTGACCTTTGACTTTTGTCTAGAAGCTGACAAGTCATAAGGCGTGATCACGCCTGATTGAAGATGGGCTTCTGCCTCAAGCTTCATTAATAGCAATTAATATCGTCATCAAAAGCACCATCATTAGCCATCTTCAAAACATGCTCCAAGTAAGAATTTAAGGCTTGCTTAAACTTCTTACTCCTTGCCCGTGTCATTGGTCCTCCATAGGCTAGTGGATCCATGCTAGTTGACTTAGATGCATCCTTGGTTGCATCATGTTTCTTCCAAACTTGGCTTCCTTTGTGCATTAACTCGAAAAGTTTGTCCTTGATCTTGAGAAAAAAGATTGGAGTCCCTTTAAAATTGAGAATATTGGTCTTGGTAATGAGGTTGATGTGTGCTATCTGTGTTAGCTACAATCTAAGGCAGTGTACCTATCGATGCAGTCTAGCACTAATGGCGAGTATCAAGGTCGTATTCCCAGGGAAAATGAAAGCCCAGAGTTACTCCTTTGTTCTTTGTTATATTAACCTAAAATGAGTGCTGAATAATTTCTAAACTAACTAATAGCTACAAGCTAAGTTCTAAGGATGCAGGAGTAATTGATAAATAAAATAACCAAGACAAGAAAGCAAACCCAAAGGGAACCTAAACTAGTTGGCAATCAAACAAAAGATAAAGGATTGATATGAGTCTAATTATGCTACCCGTGGATGAATTCTTAACCGAATTTGGTTTCTCTCTCGAGATAACCGAATTCCTAAATCTAATAACCTAAAGTTGGAATCTCTTCCTAACGATTAATTCTTTGATTAGCATTAAGCTTTAATCCGCCTCTATTAAGCTTTGTTAATTCTTAATCCGGCTAGTTAATTATCCTTATCTCTAAGTGATTATTAACCAGTTCTTGCTATTCAAAATTCCAATTGCCCAATGGACTTCTCAATCACACAAAGCAATCTAAACACACAATTCACAACGTCTCATGAACAATGCATTATCTTATTAATACTGAAGGCAAGAAGAATACAAAACTAACCCAAACAATCCAACAAAATAATACTAAGCCAACATAGTAAAGAAATCCCAATGGATTTAATCAATCTAGCTAATCATGTTCATTATCAAAATACACAAGAATTCAATTACAACAAAGAGTAAAGGTAGAGAAAACCCGATTACACCCTTGGATGAGAGTAAACAACCCCAATTCCTCTTACTCAATCTTGAATCGATCCTTATTCCCCTTGCTCGATTTGAAACCAATCAACGAACCTCGCCCAATCTTTAATCCTTAAAGGGAATCCGATTAAAACTTTGATCCAAGTCTCCTTTTCCCTTGGTTTCAGCTCAGAAAACCCTTAGGGAGAGAAAAATTAGGGTTTGGGACGTTCTCCCCCGCTCTTTTTTTTGTTTCCTCTCTTCATTCTTTTAATTAATTCCCCTTGTCGCCGCCAACACGGTCGTGTCTCTAGACGTGTTGGGAACACGGTCTGGTGTTCCTGGCCGTGTTACTCTCTGTGGCCATGCTCCATAAGATCTACTTCTTCTTTGATGTTCAACACGGCCGTGTTGGTTCCCGTGTTGGGAACACGACCATTGTTGCAACCAACACGGCCATGTTCAGCTTCCTCATGCTCGTACTTAGCTTGTTTCGGCAGCTTCAGTGTCCAATTATGCTATAATTCTTCCCTTTATCATCCTTTGACTTCTTTTGGACCTAATGTACACAAACAGACACATACGGTGAGTGTTGGGACCAATTCACATCCAAATGTCCATAAAATCAATCTTAAAAACCCCATTTAGATGTGTGTATTTTACGCACATCAAATAACCCCACACTTAGCTCATTGCTTGTCCTCAAGCAATCAAAAGTAAAATAAGGAAAATAAACCACTAAGGAACAATACTTAAACTGACAGACAAGCTAGAGAGCTCCTGCACATATCCTTAACAAGCGTAAGTCAAACAAAAAGAAACAAAGCAATCAATTCAAGTATCATAACCAAGATGCCAATAATTCGCAAAATACTATCTCAACAAAATTATTCAGAACCAACTCTTCACCAGATTCACTCTAAGTCACTCAAAATGTTTAAAAGGGTAGTGTTTAATCGCTCAATGCATCAACTACTGCCTTACTTACTATATGCTTGCTCTTAACTCCTACTCCTACCACTTATGGAGAGTCAAAAACCATGTCAAGAGGTCTTTATAAGGGTTGTAATGGGGATTAGGTAGGGGTAGGTAAATTTGATAAGATGTTGAACCTATGGTGTTCTGCAATGAGATAAATGACATGCACACAAGCCACAATAATTATAAGGGATAAACAATGAACAGTAGTCCAAGGTGAGAAATAAGAATCAAGTCAAAATGTTTAGCTCACTTACTTTCTTTCTTTTCATCACCTTTCCCTCTTATTCTTCTTTTTATATATTTTTCTTCTTTCTTTTTTTTTCTTTTTTTCCTTTTTGTTTTCGTAAGGGAAGAACATTCACATAATAGAGTGAATTTCTTTTTGGATTGAAGTAAGCTGCTACAAGATTCCAAAGCTATTCCCAAGATAAAAATTCCTAATAAAAATAACTCATGTGCAAAATCATAACCCAAAGCAGAATAAAACTAAGTGGTAATGGAATATGATAAAAAAATGGTGAAAGAGGGGGTTATCTATAGAATCAATAAACGAATGAAGGCTATTTGGCTAGAATGAAAAACCTAAGTGCCTCTATCATACCAGAGTGTTAAACTCTCCTTGTGGCCCTCATAAGCATTACCGAGCAAGTTTTAAAAGTAAAGACAATAATTGGCACTCTCAACAAGAAATAAATACAAGCATATAAAGTGTATGCTTACAATTTAGGCTCAATTTCTCACAAGTGTGCTTTTGAGTAGGTTCCAAACAAAAATCATCAAAACAGAATTAGATAAACCAAAGCAACTTAGTACAAAACTCAAACTAATTATCTTACATTCTCCCGCAAAACTCAACACTATCGGTTTTACCCGATCACATGGACATAAATAGAATTTTCAAAAGCAAGTCAATAGTAAAAGCATCGAAACAAAGTGAAAAAATTTCAAAATTTTACAAAAAAATTGCACAAAGAATAAACAAATAATTAAGATAGGATAAATATCACCCACCCCACACTTGAAGGACACACTATCCTTAGTGTACAAAATATAAGAAATGCAAAAGGAAAAAGAACTAATACTGCCTTGACTATGGCTCCGGAGTGAAAAGAGGTGCATCATTAGGGATATCAAGGCGCTGGCTAGTCTGTGGTAGAGGAGTGGCTGTAAATAATAAAATAAGAAATTAAAATTGAAACTAAAAAAAAAATATGAAAACTAAAACTAATAAAATGTTTCAAAATGAAAGGGTAAAAAAAATTAAAAATAAAAAAAAACAAAAAAATGAATAAATAAATAAAATAAAATTTGGGGTGCCTCGCAAAAAAGCTTCTTTTTGATGTGATGAGTCTTCTTAGCTGGACTCATGGTGAAAAGTAAACGGTGGGGATTGACGACCATCCATCCTTCTTCCAAGCAAATGGCTTCAAGTATCCGCTTAGAGGGATAATCGTCAATGTCCTCTTCCCGACTATCAAGCAAGCTGCCAGTATGATGGGCAAGACTCGCTTCTCTTATAATTGCACGTAGTCATGATGCTCTAGGGGCTCTTCCAATTTGAAAGATGAAGTTTCACCAATTGAAAGGATCGACGGTTGGGCAATTTCTTCAGGAACGTTGATGGTTTTCTCTAGTCCTTGGCTTGGTTCACTTGCTAGAAGAAACTCGAGCTCCTCCAAGAATTCTTCATTGGATAACTCGTGCTCATCTTTCATCATCGAAGGGACTTGTGGAAAATCTACCAACAATTCCTCTAACTGGAACTTAGCATCATCAACTGTACATTCTTGTTGATAGTCTTTCAGAGGGATCATGTTTGCCTTTTCCTTTTCTGGTTCTATCACCATGTTCAAGAAATCGTCCTGCACAGAAGCATCATCATCAAACATAGTAGATAAACCAGAAAAGTTCTCACCTGAACGCAAAGTGATGGCGCTCAAATATTCCTCGGATTCAGTAGCGTTTGATAGAGTTCCCAATTGCTCTTCAGCTAGTAACTTGAAGATTAAGCCTACTTGATGCTCTATGTTCTTAATTAAGGCTTGTTGACTTTCAAGTACCCTCTCTGTTTGTTGGAATCTATCATCAAGACTTGTAATGAACCTCATCATCAGCTCCTTCGACACTAACTCTTCATCTTGAGTTGAAGGTGCAAAATTAGGCTGCTGATGTGGTTGCTAAGATTCTGGTGGTTCTGGGCCATCTAAGCTCCATCCAAAGGGTGAATGAATGCTCCACTCTTGATTGTAGGTGCTTCCATATGAGTCATTTGGCCAACTTCCCGTATAATTCACTTGTTCATAGTTATAAGAACAATGAGCAACATCACTATACAATGGAAAATCATTACTCAAATGTAAACCATAACAAAATTCATAAAAAACTTGACATGAAAGGATAGGAGTGGAGAGTTGATCGGTAGCCCTACAAAATGATTCCACTCGAGCTTCTAAAGATGCATGGGCATCCCAATTTTTAGCACTCTCTTGGTTCCTAATCCCATTTTCCAATGCGTCATACGAAGAGTTTGAGTTTATCATTGAACCTCCTTATCATTCACTAACTGAATCATAAACTTAAACTAAATAAATATGCACAAATAAAATAAAATAAATAAACAAATAAAAATAAAAATCATAAAATAATAAGAAAAAAATTGGCTAAATTAACAAATAGCAAATTTCACTCTAGTTTTCAAACGATTCCCCGGCAACGGCGCCAAAAACTTAATGTGTGTGCTATCTATGTTAGCTACAATCTAAGGCAGTGTACCTATCGATGCAGTCTAGCACTAATGGTGAGTATCAAAGTCGTATTCCTCGGGAAAGTGAAAGCTCACAATTACTCCTTTGTTCTTTGTTATATTAACCTAAAATGAGTGCTGAATAATTTCTAAACTAACTAATAGCTACAAGCTAAGTTCTAAGGATACAGGAGTAATTGATAAATAAAATAACCAAGACAAGAAAGCAAACCCAAAGGGAACCTAAACTAGTTGGCAATCAAACAAAAGATAAAGGATTGATGAGTCTAATTATGCTACCGGTGGACGAATTCTTAACCGAATTTGGTTTCTTTCTCGAGATAATCGAATTCCTAAATCTAATAACCTAAATTTAGAATCTCTTCCTAACGATTAATTCTTAAATTAGCATTAAGCTTTAATCCGCCTCTATTAAGCTTTGTTAATTCTTAATCCGGCTAGTTAATTATCCTTATCTCTAAGCGATTATTAACCAGTTCTTGCTATTCAAAATTCCAATTGCCAAATGGACTTCTCAATCACACAAAGCAATCTAAACACACAATTCACAACGTCTCATGAACAATGCATTATCTTATTAATACTGAAGGCAAGAAGAATATAAAACTAACCCAAACAATCCAACAAAATAATACTAAGCCAACATAGTAAAGAAATCCCAATGGATTTAATCAATCTAGCTAATCATGTTCATTATCAAAATACACAAGAATTCAATTACAATAAAGAGTAAAGGTAGAGAAAACCCGATTACACCCTTGGATGAGAGTAAACAACCCCAATTCGTCTTACTCAATCTTGAATCGATCCTTGTTCCTCTTGCTCAATTTGAAAACCAATCAACGAACCTTGCCCAATCTTCAATCCTTGAAGGGAATCTGATTGAAACTTTGATCCAAGTCTCCTTTTCCCTTGGTTTCAGCTCAGAAAACCCTTAGGGAGAGAAAAATTAGGGTTTGGGACGTTCTCCCCCGCTCTCTTTTTTCTTTCCTCTCTTCATTCTTTTAATTAATTCCCCCTGTTGCCGCCAACACGGCCGTGTCCCTAGACGTGTTGGGAACACGGTTTGGTGTTCCTGGCCGTGTTACTCTCTGTAGTCATGCTCCATAAGATCTACTTCTTCTTTGATGTTCAACATGGCCGTGTTAGTTCCCGTGTTGGGAACACGGCCAGTGTTGCAACCAACACGGCCCTGTTCAGCTTCCTCATGCTCGTACTTAGCTTGTTTCGGCGTCCAATTATGCTCCAATTCTTCCCTTTATCATCCTTTGACTTCTTTTGGACCTAATGCACACAAACAGACGCATAGGGTGAGTGTTGGGACCAATTCACATCCAAATGTCCATAAAATCAATCTTAAAAACCCCATTTAGATGTGTGTATTTTACGCACATCATGGATCCATGCTAGTTGACTTAGATGCATCCTTGGTTACATCATATTTCTTCCAAACTTGGCTTCCTTTGTGCATTAAATCGAAAAGTTTGTTCTTGATCTTGAAAGAAAAGATTGGAGTCCCTTTGAAATTGAGAATATTAGTCTTGGTAATGAGGTTGATTTTGATTTCTCAATAATTATGGTAGGTTTTGGTCATTGTATTTCCAAGAAAAATTTGAATGGTTTCTCTAACCTGTATTATATGTATTGGAATAAGGGTCATTCATAGGATACATGGGTTGGTAAGAACCCATCAAATTTGTTTGGTCATACATATTTTCTCTGTAATTATCAAAAGATGAATAAACATTAGCACCATGACCATAAATACCACAAATACCGCATACCTTATTATTTGGTGAGTTTTTTTATTGAAGTAAGCATCTTAACTTGCTTAGTCAATTCAACCAATTGCATTGTCATCTTACTACTAGCTACTACTTCATTTACTTCTACTCTCTTTATCCTCACACTCCTTTGTTGAAAATTGACTCCTAACGTCTCAAAGATGTTATAAACCTCATCAGGTGTCCTTTCTAATATAACACCCCCAACTTCATTATGAACCATACATTGATATTGTTGGGTCAATCCATTACAAAAAATAATTGGCTGATTATTGGGAGTGGGAATCCATGGTGTGGGCATTGTAATAAAAGTGATTTGAAGCGATCCCATGCTTCATGAAAAGATTCAACATTCTCTTGATAAAAATTAGAAATCTCACCTCTTAATTCTTTAGTCTTTTGCTGTGAGTAAAATCTACTCATAAACTTTTAATAAATTTCATTCCAATTTCTCAAAGAATTAGGAGGCAAGGTCATTAACCAAGCATTTGCTCTTTCTTTCAATGAATAAGGGAAACACTTCATTCTTAGTTGATCTTCATTAAGTCCAGATAATGGGAAAGTATGAACTATGACATAAAATTCTCTAATGAATGTTAATGCATCCTCACTAGGCATACCATAAAATAAAGCAAGCATATTAAAATGAATGCTCTTAAGTTCATAATTCCTAGATGCATCACCTAGAATTATGCATGAAGTAATATTACCAATTATAGGCAATGCATAATCTTTCATAGCTATTCGCCTTTTAGCTCCTACTTCTCTTGGTGGGTTTGCCATGATATCAACTTCTTCCATTGATTCTTCTTCTAATTGTTTCCTGCTAAGCATACAAAACAAAAGAAAATTTCAGATTTAAAAAAAAAACTTAAAAATAAAATTAACAAACAGAACAAAAACACATAAACAAAACTATAAAATACAAAACATACAAACAAAACAAAAGCACATAAACAAAATAAAACACAAAATACAAAACAAATTAACAAACACAAGACACTTTTGATAATTAATCAATATAATAAATTTGGACACAGTTCTCCGGCAATGGCACCAAAAACTTGATGTGTCTTTTTTAGTACTCGCAAGTGCACGAACCGTTCCTATAGTAAGGGTAAGTTCACCACGAGGTCGATCTCTCAAGGAACTATGAGGCCACTTATTATAAAGATTAATTATTAATACAAAACAATAAAAGTAAATCTAAACACTCTAAATCAGTATGTTTGAGAGGGTAATGTTTATAAAATAAAGTAACTAAACAATAAATAAATATGCAATGCAAATGCAAATGCTTATGATCTAAAACTATATGCTAAAGATAGTATTTAATATAGCCATTTACTTAGTAATCTCCTTGTTTTACTTTAAGCCTAGATCTAATGAATGAGATGATGATGTGTCTTTTTCCCTAAGTCACTCAAGCTAATGATGCAACCTAGGTTTCTTATACCAACATAGATTAAAGTAAAGATGATGTTTCTAATACTTTTAAACCTAAAAATTTTCATAACAATTACTATTGCTAAATTAATATGATGGTTAACTAACAATAATAACTGAAACTAATAAAGATATGAAGGCAAAGAAATCATTCATTAAATAAATAAATAACAAGGTTCATACAATAGTAAAAAGACTAAACTAAACTCTTATGAAACTAGCCTAACATATTTAACCCAATGATCATGGTATTAAATAGAAAGACATAAAGAAGTAAAAACTCCCTCTAGATCAAGAATTTCTTCAAGTAGGAAGAAGATTGGTCCTCACTTTCCACTTCTTAAAAAGCTCCTTAGATCCTAAAAAGAGTAATGAAAACTAAAACTAAATGTTTATGAAAAATTGTAGAGAATTATGGAGAAAATAATGGTGGCAGGTGTAGGAGCAGGTAGGAGAAAACTCCTCTCCTCCTTTTCTTTTTTTCTCCCTCCTTTTTTTCTTGAATTAGGTTTCTGTAGATATATATATAAAGAAGAGTCATCATCTAAATAAATCTCTCTAGAGATAAGTATACTAATATAATTCTATATAATAGATAAGACTTAGAGTATCTTAATCTCCACCAAATACTATCCCATAAATAACTCTGAATATAAATCCTAATAATTATACAAAATGACTAAAATATCCCTTGGGCTTTGTAATTAGCACTCCATGCGTCTTAATCTTGGCCTTGACACGAACATGTCCCATTAAGCTTTTTTTAGCTCCATATTTTCCTCTTTTTACTAATATTTCTGAAAATAGACAATTAAGCTTAAGTGAGGTAAAATCACATATTTTTACCATTTTATATATAGAAATATATCATTAAAGCTCTAAAATACCCTTAAATATCTATACATAATTTGGATCGATCAGTCATCATAGTTTATTATATTTTTGTAATTAGACTCCTAGATTCAATTATTGTTCAGTTGGAGTTCTCAAATATATGGGTAAAATCAGAATTCGATCCGAACCCGATACGGATAGTAAAATCAAATTTTAAATTCGTTCCGGACCCATTTTGATATACTAATTATAGAATTCTAATATTAATTCAAAACTAAGTAATTTAATACAAAAAATCCGTAAAAACTATTCAATTATTTTATAAGCATTGATTAAGATTGTCGGCGTTCTCTAATTAATCACATCACTTGATAAAAAATATAGTCAATATAATATTAAAATATAATTATAAGACTATTTTCTAGGATTAGAATCATTTTGAGTTAAGATTCTAATAAAGTTGATTTTCTAGAGTTAGATTTTTATTTAATAATTTTTTTATAAATAATTTAATAACTCAATTACTTAAACAATTAAGAATGTTATTTCAATAAATCTGTCTATCCTCTTTCTCTTTGCACATTTATATGTATTATGACTAGCAGTTGGTGACAAATAGCTGATTATTGATGGCTAGCTTATAAATTAAATTATTTTATAAAATTTTATTGACCATTACTGCTGTTAGTATGTAGAATTATATTTGAAGATCTAATTTATCTTTATATGTATTTTATTTTAATTATACTATTTTCAATGATACAAATTAATATAATTTATAATAATTAAAAATGTTATAATTAATTTAACTTAACCGAATTGTATCTTTATTTATTATGAATTATAAAAAAACTAATTCTATGAGAATAACTTAAAATAAGTTAGAATTAATGATCTTTTATAAGGATAATATTGTTAAGATAAATTAAAAAATTAAATACTTACCATTTTATAAAAAAATTTAAAAGAAAGCTCATATAATCAACAGTTTACTCCTAATTTTTAAATCTTATCAAATGAATTTGATGATGTTGTTGGATGAAAAAACAATAAATCCTAAAAACTACAATTAATAAACTAGGGATAGAAAAAAACATTAAAAGATTATTGGTGATTGTATGCTTAACGAGATTAGATTCCTTGGCATTTGTGATATATTAGATATTATCATAATGTGAATACAGTGGAGACGAATAAATCTAATAATAGAGTATTATAAATTTATTAGTTAATTAGATTAATTTAATTTTTTATTAATTTAATTTAATAATATATAATGTATTTTATTTACAAGTTTAATTCTAAAAGTCAACTATATTATGATTTTTTATTATAAACTTAAATTAATTCTAATCCTAAAAATAGCTTTTTAATTATATTTTTAATATTATAATATTAATAAATTAATATGTTGTGATTACGTATAAAACTAAATATGATATATTAATTATATATTTGATATTATTTATATATTTAATCTAATTTCAATATAATAAGTAAAAATACTAAAATAACAGTGATAATAAATAAAAAATAACTTGCACAGTTATAATATAAGTTTAAAATGTATATTATTTTTATTTTTCAATTGACACAGGTGAGTGAAGAAATTTAGTAGAATATAAAAAGTAATGCTCTGTGGCTACATCTATTTTAATACATATTTATAATATGAATTGAAACCTTTATGAGCAGGATGACTAGAAAGAGCACTTTTGGTCTTAGCCGGTTCAAGTGACCGACTTAGATCCCACCTAAAAAGAGAAGCCACCATGAGCTCCCCCACTTCTTGTCATGTCTTAAAAAACTTTTAAGATCAGATAATTGACCTTAAATTAAAAGTAATTGAGAACTAAGCCATCCACACTAACTGCCATTTTCACACTCGTCATTTGTTAATTTCAGAATGAAGTCAATCTCATTCTTTATGCCTCAAAATGATTCAGATAAGAATGGAACATTCAGAACACCACATTTTCTCCGCAGGATCCACCTAACCACTTTACTTCCTTTTGTCTTCTTTCTTTAGATATAATTAAGTGTTATATATTATCACCGGCCTAAAGGCATAAATGAACATCTTTTTATTAGCAAACCCAAAATCAGGGTCATCCTCAAGCTATCAAGAATAAGCACCAAGCACAAAGGCTTGTTTATGTTATACTTTAATGTATCAGTATTTAATTGAGAATAAGTATACTTTACTAGTTTGAATTCCATTAATAATGTACTAAACGTGTCATACGCGTGTAGATATACGGATCATTGTAATTAATGCACTTTAAAATTGACTTTTTAATCAGATTTATATAAATTTTTAAACTTCTTTAACAGTTTGCTTATATCCTCAAAAAATATAGTTAAATAGTAATAAATGATTACACACAAATACAGCTAAATGCTTATATTTAAATTATTGACAATGAAAATTTATAAAAATAACTAAATATTTGAAAATAAATATAAAAAAGATAAAGAAAACAAAAAGTTTGCTAGCAATTAAAATATTTTCAAATAATTTATGCTTGAGTATTTGAATATAGTTTTTGTTGTTGATTGTTGACGTCCGGATCCCACTCCTTGATGTCTGCTTCCGCATCTCATAGAAATCCCCAAGTTCCATATTACTTGGGGATATATTTTTATATTTTGTGCATGTAGAGCTCCATTATTTCAATTACTTGGGGAGTTGAAGTACAAAAATGGTAGTGACTTAGATATAAACACTATCTAACTTCTTCTACCTCTTCTTCCACATGCTAATCTTTTAATCATTTGTTTTAATTATTAATAATTAATTAATTAATTATTATATAAGTAATTAATTAGTTAAATAAATAAAATAATTGTAGATCAAACAATTGTCTCAGCATGTGTTTTGGCTAGTATTGGCGAATTACATGTGTAATTTAGCTCCATCGTCTCTCCTGCAATTAACACGTGCAACTATAAACAAGTCAAACATCTTTTTCCTTTTGTTTCTCTTTCTTCACTTTCTTTTTTCTTCATTTTGCATCGCCACCTACAGTCTCTTAACCGCTCAACGTCCGTGTTGTATCACCGCTGCTTTCTTCTGCAACATCATCTGCTCAAGCATTTCAACCTGTCCAAGATTGCTCTCTCTCGGCTTTTGGTGTGATATCAGCTTGGTTAAGTTCAAACCATTCCTCAATTCTTGTACCTCATACTTGAGTTATTACTGGAAATTATGCCCACCTGTAAAAGAAAAAGCCTCTTCAAATTTACCAGAGAAAAAAATCAAAAAAGGCATGTATTTTACCCAAAATATTTAATTTTATGTGTTTATTTGTTTGGTAATTGTGTATAATTATATTTAAATTACTAAAAAAAATTAGGATGTAGCCTAATATATATGGAGATTTTAGGATTTTACTTTTTATTTTTTATTTTTTTAGGTTGGATCCTTAAAAATATTTCCAACTTGGAGCTCTCGATCCTCAAGTACCCAATTTACTTGAGACTCTTTTATTGAAAATATTACCTAGATCTCCAAGAACATTTCCAACTTGGGGCTCTTGAATTGAAATATTTTAAATTATTATCTAGATCCCAAAGAATATTTCCAACTTGGAACTCCTGAATTAAATATTATCAATTAACTTGGGGAACCTGATAGACAAAATTAGACGCAAAGAACTAGTTTTACGTGGAGATCTCATATTAAAATATGATCGATTAATTTAGAAAATTCGACAGAAAAAATTAGAGCGCCAAGAATTAATTTTACTTAGGGATCTCATATTAAAATACTATCAGTTCCTCAAAAATATTTTTAACTTAGGGAACTACTTGAGGCTTCTGACTTAAAATATTTTAATGTATTATTGATTCTCCAAGAATATTTCTAACTTGGAAAACTACTTGAGGCTCCACTTTAAATATTTTATTGGTCTTTTACAGATTTATCCTTTGAGGAACCATATATTGCTAGGACCAATAGAACATTTAATCATAATATGCTTAGTTCCCACATATCTATACAATCAGGCTTTTATGTTTAAAAATTTTAACAATTCAAATAATTAAAACGTATGCACCTGTTTAGTTTTGTTGTTATAGATTAGCACCCAGTTTACCATTATGATTCTTTTGAGACCACCAGTGCTCTCTTGGTTATGAAGATATAGCTCGTTTGGATTTGCAGAGATAGTTTGCTTCTTTTTTCACTTAACTTTGATTTGTACCTTTTGCTTTCTCATATTATCTTCAGTATAAGACATATTTTTCACTAGGTGCCTCCTTTTACATGTGTTTTCTGCTATGTGTTTTGTCTCATCTTGTATCATTTTTGTCATTTTTTATTCACTCATCACACTTTATGAATAAGACATAAAAAATAAAAGTGGCTATGATGCCTACTTTTATTTAATTTATGAATGATAGTTTTAGAACCAATTTACAATAGAATAACAGAAAATAGAAAATAACTAAAAGAAAAATTGACATTTATTTTGGCTTTAAGAGTAATAAAAAATTATTATATTCCAAGATCTTTTTGGCTATAGGTCGGCCTTATTGCCTCACTGTTATTTTTCTTTTCAGATATGTTGTACCTTTTGTGTAGTTCTTTCTATAACCTTACTAGGCAATAAAATTTTTTCTTTCCATATAAAAAGAGAAATCAAACAAGCTAAGTAATATACAATAATCTGAATAAAGAAACAAATCTTTCAATAAGACATAACAATTCACAATAAAATTAAGAAAAATAAGTAGAAATAGTTTAATATCAATTCTGATTTCAATAGATGAAATCTATAAATTCTAGTTACCTCCTTGATACATGTTGACATATACTCCTCTACATAGGTGAAATCTTCTTCTGGTTTGTCAAATACCATCCTCTTTGATCACCATATTGCATTTAAGGTCTTTTATCTTGTGTTCTTACAAGTGGTTGGTGCACTATTGACTAGGTTTTCCATAATGCTTATGGTGTTTCTTATGCAATCCCATAGGTAACTATTGAGATCTTATTGAGATATATTCTTTTAATATGGTTAAGCGTGAGTTTAGGACTTAGATTAAAATTACAGCTTTAGTTTCCTCATTTCTAGTTTCCTATTTTCTATTCTTTTTGTATTATATATATGACAAAAACATATCAATGAAGGGCAAGCCATTCACGATTTCTTCATGGTATCAGAGCCACACGGCTAAGATACACGTCCGGCTATGGCTGAAGGTAATGATATGACAAAGACTCCACCTTCACCTATATCTTCTCGAAAGTCCTTACCTTTCTTATGTAATTCTAGTGATAAATTGAATAAGGCATGTGATGTATGCCCTCGTGCCAAACAATCTCATGATTCTTTCTCTCTTAGTGATTCATAAGGCCTCCCAAATTTTTGAATTAGTTCATTGTGATTTATGGGGTCCTTACAATACAGTTTCTTCTTGCGGGGCTCGTTATTTTTTAACTATTGTGGATGATTTTTCTCAAGCTGTATGGGTTTATTTATTGATTGATAAGTTAGAGGTATTTAAAATGTTTATGTCATTTTTGGCTATGGTTGATCGACAATTTGGACAAAAGGTTAAAATTGTTCGAAGTAATAATGGGACAGAGTTTAATTGTTTGACAGATTATTTTTTTTCAAGTGGGATTTTATTTCAAACCTCTTGTGTAGGACTCCACAACAGAATGGTAGAGTTGAATGTAAGCACCGTCATATTTTAACAGTGGCAAAGGCCTTACATTTTCAAAGTCACCTTCCTCTTTATTTTTAGGGTGAATGTGTCTTGGTAGCTTCTCATTTGATCAATCGAACACCTTCGAGTGTTCTTCACAATAAAACACCTTATGAGATTCTATTTAATACTTTGCTAGTTTTTGATGAACTGCGAGTATTTGGTTCTTTATGTTATACCCATAATCAATGAGCTAAGAGTGATAAATTTGCAAATCAAAGTCGAAAATGTGTCTTTGTTGGGTATCCTTTTGGTAAGAAAGGGTGGAGACTTTCTTATCTAGAAAATAAAGGTTTTTTTTTTATTTCTAGAGATGTTAAGTTCTTTGAAAATCAATTTCCATTTGCTGAAAATGCTCCTGCTACTATTCGTTCTAAATATAATTTTAGAACCATGAATTTGGGTGATGATGATTTTGATATTTTGGGAGAACCTAAATCATTGTCTGATGAACTTGAGCCTACAAATGAATCCTCCCCACTACATATCACCACCCAAAGCCCAACAGCTACCACTTTAGAGCCTGCTCCTACTATTCCTCCCGCAGCCAATGAATCACAATTTGGCCCAAATGTTGAACAAAGTTCAGTTACACCCACATCTCCAGCCCACCATCCATCTACAGGGGGGGCCGAAAGGGTTGCTCCGGTTGCTACCGATGAACCTAATATGGGATGTGGATTCCGTGAAAAAGTTCCATCCGTTCGACTTTGTGACTATGTTACTAACACTGTTCTCACAAAAAGTCCATCTACTCTTTCTTCAAGTTCACCTGTGACATCTGCTTCCTCAGGTACGCCCTTTCCTATAACACATTATATTAATTGTGCTAAATTTTATGTTAGCCATCGATAATTTCTTGCCGCCGTTACTACAAGTTGTGAACCGAAATCATTTAAAGAGGCTATGAGAGATGTAGGATGGCGTCATGCTATGCAAATAGAAATTCGTGCTTTAGAGGATAATGGTACTTGGATTATGGAAAAATTACCACCTGGTAAACGTGCTCTTGGTAGTCAATGGCTCTATAAGATCAAGTATAAATTTGATGGTAGTACTGAATGGCTTAAAGCTCGTTTGGTTATTTTTGGTAATCATCAAATTGCCGGGATTGATTATAATGAGACTTTTGCACCTGTTGCAAAAATGGTCACAGTTCGTGCTTTCTTAGCCATTGCAGCATCTAAAAATTGGGAGTTGCATCAGATGGACGTGCATAATGCCTTTTTGCACGGGGACCTCAATGAGGAAGTCTATATGAAGCTTCCTCCTGGTTTTGGGTCTTCTTAACCTGATTTGGTTTGTCATCTTCGAAAGTTATTATATGGCTTGAAATAAGCACCGAGGTGTTGGTTTACCAAACTTGTTACTGCTTTAAAAGAGTACGATTTTCTCCAATCCTATGTTGATTATTCTCTCTTTACTTACACTAAGGGTGATATTCAAATCAATGTTTTGTTGTATGTTGATGATTTAATTATTTCTGGGAATAATTCTGCTGCTTTGGGAGCCTTTAAGAACTATTTGAGCACGTGTTTTCATATGAAGGATCTCGGGGTTCTTAAATATTTCCTCGGGATTGAGGTGGCATGAAGTCCTGATGTTATATTTCTTTGTCAACGAAAGTATTCTCTTGAATTATTTCTGAGACTGGTCTTTTAGGTGCCAAGCCAGCATCTTTTCCCATTGAGCAAAACCATCAGCTTGCTCTTGCTTCAGGAGACTCTTTATCTAATGCGGAACCTTATCGTCATTTGGTTGGACGTTTGATTTACTTAACGGATACACATCCTGATTTGGCATACTCTGTCCATGTTTTATCTCAGTTTCCACAGAACCACGATGAACATTGGGAAGCTGCTTTGCGCATTGTTTGCTATTTGAAGGGTTCTCCTAGATAAGGCATTTTGCTTCGAGCTGATAGCTCTATCTCTTTGACAGGATGGTGAGATTTCGATTGGGCAACTTGTCATCTTACTCGTCGCTCTCTGACTGGTTAGCTTGTGTGTCTTAGTCATTCCCCGGTTTCTTGGAAAACTAAGAAATAAACCTATTGTGGCACTGATGAGCATAGTTTTACACATATTTGCTTGCATATTATTGCGTATGTTCTTAGCAATTATTGTGCTTTTATTCCCAGATCACCCGTGTTTTGTGTTCTTTTGCATTTCAGGAACATTTCTGACTTTGCTGTAGGGGCCACGCCCGTTGAATCTTGAAGACCTCCCCTCAAGATAATTATAGTTGTGTGAGCTGTAAGAAGCCACGCTTTATTGGCTCATCCTGGTGCAAACATTCTATATGGCTTTGACTTAGGGACCACGGTTGTTACATCTTGAAGACCTCCCCTCAAGGTAATTGTAGTTGTGTAAGCTGTAGAAGTGATGAGCATAGTTTTACACATATTTGCTTGCATATTATTGCGTATGTTCTTAGCAATTATTGTGCTTTTATTCCCAGATCACCCGTGTTTTGTGTTCTTTTGCATTTCAGGAACATTTATAGGACCATCATCGGTGTTTAAGCAATTATAGATCAATACGTGCGGAAACGGACGAGAATTCATCAATATCGGACAAGAGCCCGCATGCATACATTGAGCACGGCACGGACTCGGCCGTGCTCAACCATTAGCTTTGATTCTTGAATTTTGCACTTTGGGCACGGTTTAGTAGCCACCACGGCCTTCAAAGAAGGCCCGTGGTGGCCAACACGGGGAGCAATACCGTGGTGAAACCCTACTTGGTGAGATCGGCCGGACTTCGTCTTGAGTTAAATATATAAGAAAAATAAATTTTCTTAGAAAAGAGGGAAAAAGAGTGACATAGAGCCCGGTACCGGTTCGGTTTCGCATGATTGAGTGCGAGAGAGAGTTCATGGGAGTAAGAATCCTAGAATCACAAGGTTCCGAGTGTAAAACCGTAGTGGAAGCAATTCAAGAGGCAGTTTAGGAGATTAATCAAAGTGTAGATTCAGATTTGGAGCTGTTCATCCAATTCGAGAGAAAAGGGTGTACATGTTTTATTTTCATTACTCTTTCATTGTAATTGATTTCCTAGATTGTTTTAAACATGAACATGTTTAGCTAGACTGATTTAATCCACTAGGATTTCTTTACTATGTTGGCTTTATATTATATTGTTGGATTGTTTGGGTTAATTTTGTATTCTTCTTGTTTTCAGTATTAATACGATAATGCACTATTCATGAGACATTGTGAATTGTGATGTTTAGATTGCTTTATGAGATTGAGAAATCCGTTTGGCAATTGGAATGTTGAATAGCAAGAACTAGTTAATAATCGCTTAGAGATAAGGATAGTTAACTAGCCGGATTAAGAATTAACAAAGCTTAATAGAGTCGGATTAAAGCTTAATGCTAATTGAAGAATCAATCGTTAGGAAGGGATTCCAACTTTAGGTTAGTAGGTTTAGGAAATCGGTTATCTCGAGAGAGAAACCGAATTGATTAAATTAAATCCACGGGTAGCATAATTAGACTCACTGATCCTTTATCTTTTGTTCGGTTGCCAACTAGTTTAGATTCCCTTTGGGTTTGTCTTCTTATCTTGATTATTTCATTTATCAATTACTCCTGCATCTCCCTCGGAACTTAGCTTATAGTTAATAGTTAGTTTAGAAATTATTCATTATCCATTTTAGGTTAATATAACAAAGAACAAAGGAGTAACTCTGGGCTTTCACTTTCCCGAGGAATACGACCTTGATACTCGCCATTAGTGCTAGACTGCATCGATAGGTACACTGCCTTAGATTGTAGCTAACACGATTAGCAGTCATTAAGTTTTTGGCGCCGTTGCTGGGGAATGTTTGAAAACTAGAGTGAAATTTGCTATTTGTTAATTTAGCCATTTTTTTCTTTCTTATTATTTTATGATTTTTATTTTTATTTGTTTAATTATTTTATTTTATTTGTACATATTTATTTAGTTTAAGTTTATGATTCAGATAGTGAATGATAAGGAGGTTCAATGCTAAATTCAAACTCTTTGTATGACACATTGGAAAATGGGATCAGGAACCAAGAGAGTGTTAAAAATCGGGATGCCCGAGCATCTTTAGATGCTCGAGTGGAATCGTTTTGCAGGGCTACCGATCAACTCTCTTCTCCTATCCTTCCATCTCAAGTCTTTTGTGAATTTTGTTGTAGTTTACATGTGTGTAATGATTGTCCATTGTATAGTGATGTTGCTCATTGTTCTTATAACTGTGAACAGGTGAATTATACGGGAAGTTGGCCAAATGACTCGTATGGAAGCACCTACAATCAAGAGTGGAGCACTCATTCACCCTCTGGATGGAGCTTAGATGGCCAAGAACCACTAGGAATTCAGCAACTACATCAAGAAATTTAATCTTGCACCTTCAACTCAAGATGAAGAGTTAGTGTCAGAGGAGCTGATGATGAGGTTCATAACAAGTATTGAAGAAAGATTCCAACAAATAGAGAGGGTACTTAAAGGTCAACAAGCCTCAATTAAGAACATAGAGCATCAAGTAGGCTTGATCTTTCAGTTACTAGCGGCAGAACAATGGGGGGGAACTCCATTAAATGCTACTGAATCCGATGAGCATTTGAGCGCCATCACTTTGCGTTCAGGTGAGAATTTTTTTAGTTTATTTACTATGTTTGACGATAATGCTTCTGTGCAGGATGATTTCTTGAACATGGAGATGGAACCAGAAAAGGAAGAGGCAAACATAATCCCTCTGAAAGACTACCAACTGGAATGTACAGTTGATGATGTTGAGTTGCAGTTAGAGGAATTGTTGGTAGATTTTCCACAAGTCCCTTCGATGATGGAAGATGAGCATGAGTTATCCAATGAAGAAGTCTTGGAGGAGCTCGAGTTTCTCCTAGCAAGTGAACCAAGCCAAGGACTGAAGAAAACCATCGACACTCCTGAAGAGATTGCCCAACCATCGATCCTTCCAATTGTTGAAACTCCAGCTTTCAAATTGGAAGAGCCCCTAGAGCATCATGACTACGTTCAATTATACGAGGAGCGAGTCTTGCCCATCATATTGGCAGCTTGCTTGATAGTCGGGAAGAGGAAATTGACGATTATCCCTCTAAGCGGATATTTGAAGACATTTGCTTAGAAGAAGGATGGATGGTCGTCGATCACGCCCATTTGCCTTTCACCATGAGTCCAGCTAAGAAGACTCATCACATAAAAAAGAAGCGCTTTAAGGAGGCACCCCAATTTTTATCTTTAATCTTTAATATTTTAACCTTTTGTTTTGAAACATTTTATTAGTTTTAGTTTTCATATTTTCAGTTTTGATTTTATTTCTTTATTTTATTATTTTCAGATTCTACTGAGGAGGCACTGAAGTTCCACAACATCAGCCTCGAAGGATGATCAGGGCAGTCCCCTAGATCTTTTTATTTTTCTGCATTTATTTACTTTATTTTTCATACATGTCATGCACTTGGATTGTATTGCCTTTGTTCTCTTAGTTGAGCATTCCAAGCGGGGTATCCATAACATTTTACACTGAGGACAGTGTGTTCTTCAAGTGTGGGGTGCTTATGGGTAAACCTTAATCTCTCATATGGATTTTTAATATATCTGAAATTGCTATGGCTAGGTGTTGTGTATTTTTAGGGGATGTTAGGACACTGTGTTTTTATGCACTTGAGTATGCTATTTTTGAGCTGATTGATGACTTGATTTATAGAATTGTAGTTACTTTTCTTTGTTGTTCATTGTCCTTAGAAAACAATTTATAGTGTTTTACACATCATCCCTGCCGGGTTAAACCGATGTTATTTAATTATTTTTTCGAATTGTCAAATTTTAACTTAGAACGTTGATAATATCATATGCATGTGTTTCTTAAGTAATGATTCAATTAATGATGTTGCAAACCAAATGCACCTAATACCACACCTGAAAGTGAGATTTTGAGCCAGTTGAGCATTCATTATACTTATGCTCTTTATATTTCTTGTTTGAGTGTGCATTGTACTTAACTTTGCTTCTAGAACTTGCTTTGTAATGCGTGTTGAAGTTACATGAATATTGCAAATACCATGAGATGATTTGGGCGATTTAGGATTCACCATATTGACCAAAAGCCTATCACCTTATGTTTCCATTAGTTAGCCAGTTTTTGAGCCTTAACCTTTTCTTCATAATCTACACCTATACACTTCAATTATACCATTCTTTACATTTATCTTTCCTTTACCCTTATGCTGGAATTTCTTTCTGTGATTTATTCAACTTTATGTGGGATTAAAAGCTAGTTGCTATGTTGGTAAATTCACTAAATCTTTTTGATATTTTAAATGCTTCTTTTAATCCACTTTGTATTTGTTATTCTTTATGTTTATTCAAGTTGTATGCAGCGGTCGCTAAAAAGCTGCCAGTTCATTATGAGAAAAAAAAAGAATATATAATAAATAAATCTCTTTAATTATTTATCTTTTTATTGGATTTAGAGCATTTGCGAGCGTTATTCTATGAAGTAGGGATTTTAGTGAATGATTCTTTTTGTGATCTTAGGCATTTAATCCTTTGAGCATATACTATTATTTATCGCATGCAATTCCAAAGACTTTCACACTTCTGTCCAAATCTCCGTACCTTTACCTTAGCCCCATTACAACCTTGGTAAAGACCCTTTGATTTTGGTATTTACTTATTCACAGTAACGAAGATATGATTTATGAGCAAGCTTAAGGTGAGCGGGTTTTGTGCATTTGCTTTGAGGGATTTGTTATTTACCTAATATACACTTTGAGCGACTTGAGTGATCCCTGTGAGGCATTAGTTCATGATGTTTGTGTTGAGTTGTCATTTAAGTTACTCATGCATTAATATTATTTCCATTCTGTGTAAATGATTTGCAATTTGATTTATGATTGAGTATCCTTTGAGATGTGTTGAATACTATCTGTTGTGGACTAGGGGCATAAACTGTAAGGAATTGCTAACTGTAGTTTTATGGGGTGAGTTGTTAATTGCTTGAGGACAAGCAATAGCTTAAGTGTGGGGTAATTTGATGAGCATAGTTTTACACATATTTGCTTGCATATTATTGCGTATGTTCTTAGCAATTATTGTGCTTTTATTCCTAGATCACCCGTGTTTTGTGTTCTTTTGCATTTCAGGAACATTTATAGGACCATCATCGGTGTTTAAGCAATTATAGACCAATACGTGCGGAAACGGACGAGAATTCATCAATATCGGACAAGAGCCCACAATGCATACATTGAGCACGGCCTGGACTCTGGCCGTGCTCAACCATTGGCTTTGATTCTTGAATTTTGCACTTTGGGCACGGTTTCCATAGCCACCACGGCCTTTAGCACGGCCCGTGGTGGCCAACACGGGGAGCAACACGGCCGTGGTGAAACCCTACTTGGTTAGATCCACAGTTTCAGCACGGCCTGGACTTTAGCACGGCCTTGAACACGGCCGTGCTGAGTTAAATATATAAGAAAAATGAATTTTTCTTAGAAAAGAGGGAAAAAGAGTGACATAGAGCCTTGGCAGCTGGTTCGGTTTCTGCACAGTATTGAGTGCGAGAGAGAGTTGCGGGGAGTAAGAATCCCGGAATCACAAGGTTCCGAGTGCAAAACCGTAGTGGAAGCAATTCAAGAGGCAGTTTGGGAGATTAATCAAAGTGTAGATTCGGATTTGGAGTCACATTCATCCAATTCGAGAGAAAAGGGTGTACATGTTTTATTTTCATTATTCTTTCATTGTAATTGATTTCCTAGATTGTTTTAAACATAAATATGTTTAGCTAGACTGATTTAATCCATTGGGATTTCTTTACTATGTTGGCTTGATATTATATTGTTGGATTGTTTGGGTTAATTTTGTATTCTTCTTGTTTTCAGTATTAATACGATAATGCACTATTCATGAGACGTTGTGAATTGTGATGTTTAGATTGCTTTATGAGATTGAGAAATCCGTTTGGCAATTGGAATGTTGAATAGCAAGATCTGGTTAATAATCGCTTAGAGATAAGGATAGTTAACTAACCGGATTAAGAATTAATAAAGCTTAATAGAGGCGGATTAAAGCTTAATGCTAATTTAAGAATCAATCGTTAGGAAGAGATTCCAACTTTAGGTTAGTAGGTTTAGGAATTCGGTTATCTCGAGAGAGAAACCGAATTCGGTTAAGAATTCATCCACGGGTAGCATAATTAGACTCACCGATCCTTTATCTTTTGTTCGGTTGCCAACTAGTTTAGATTCCCTTTGGGTTTGTCTTCTTGTCTTGATTATTTCATTTATCAATTACTCCTGCATCTCCTTAGCTTGGGGATTCAA
Organism: Ricinus communis; assembly: GCF_019578655.1. NCBI lineage: Eukaryota > Viridiplantae > Streptophyta > Magnoliopsida > Malpighiales > Euphorbiaceae > Ricinus > Ricinus communis. The sequence goes on along the minus strand of NC_063264.1, from coordinate 15,702,608 downwards.
CATACTAATGTTATTGCTCTTTATTGTGATAGCCAATTGGCTTTACATATTGCACAGAATCATGTCTTCCATGAACAGACAAAGCACATTGAAGCTGACTGTCACTTTGTTCGTGATGCAATCCAGGATGGAACTATTCTTTCTTCATATATTCCTACCATGATTCAGCTTGCCGATATTTTTACCAATCCTTTGGGGACACGAAAATTTCAGTTTTTGCTTTCCAAGTTGGGCATTTATGATCCTCATGGTCCACCTTGAGGGGAGATATTGAGATATTATTGAGATATATTCTTTTGATATGGTTAAGCGTGAGTTTAGGACTTAGATTAGAATTACAGCTTTAGTTTCCTCATTTCTAGTTTCCTATTTTCTATTCTTTCTGTATTATATATATGACAAAAATATATCAATGAAGGGCAAGCCATTTACGATTTCTTCAGTAACTAAGGAGTTGGATTCCTACATACATGAGCATGAAAGATTTTTCATTATGAATTTCTAAAGATTTATCTTCTTTAACCAAGTATTTCTTAGGGATCCACAATTTGCATGAGTGTTTTCCATCTAAAGTTCTGTTTTTTTTTCTTTTTCTATCAAGGGTGGCAATTGGAAGTGGCCTGCTATTGAGGCAGTCGTGTCTTAATACGTTTCTTGGAAAATGATTGGTTTCTCCTTAATTTTGTCCTGGTGATGTTGCTTGCCTTTGTCTTTACGAGCACTTTTAGGAACATTTGGAGGGACTTTTGATGAATGCCCTCTTGATTTTCTTAATATTAAAAGCTTGATATAGCAACATAGCTCTACCACTAAAGTGACCATATGGTGCCTTCGTATGATTGTTGTTTTCTTCCTTCTTTTTGTGGTGGAAGATAACTTTTCTCTTCATATATTTGAGAAGTTTGAGGCATTTGATGGTCATTTCACTCTAATAACTTATGGATGAATGTTCCTAGGCTCTTCCATATCAGTGTGCCTTAAAGGCATTGACAAAATATCCTAGCCCTTTGCCTGAGAATTTTAAGAGCCAAACTTGAAGTAACTTCCTCTACAATATTAATCATTATTGAACTAATTCTTTTTCATAGTGTTTCAGTTGCTTCCTTTTGGCTTTTCATAATATCCTCCATATATTTGCATGTCAATTCTGCTTGAATCCTGAAATCATCAGCTAATGAAGGAGTCTTAGTATCATAAATATTCACTGAAGATAAAAACTTATTCTGTCCTTGCACAATAAGTCTTATTACTGTGTAGAGGGCTTCATGATATTGATTCTTTTTATGAGAAATAAGATACCATTCTACATATATATAATAATATGGATTGTAGTATGGAGTAAAACTCTATTCATAAGGAACATTCAGATTATGCTCTGCTACTACAGGCACAAATTTCAAGTCTTGAGATCTGGTAATATAATTTTCAAAAAAAAAAAAATTTTCGGATGTTGATGGCGTTCTTTAGGATGCATCCGACTGGGCGTGCCAAAAATGTGTTTGGTAAAATTTTGCTGAGTATGCCACGTGTATAGGTACATAAGTCGTTGTAATTAATGCATTTTGAAATTGACTTTTTAATAAGATTTATGTGAATTTTCAAGCTCTCTTGACAATTTGTTTAGATTCTGAAAAAAACATCATAAGCATTATAATTGAATAGCAGTAAATTATTTTACATAAGTAAGCTAAAAGCCTTATATTTAAAGTGCTGGAAATAGAAATTTACATAAACAATTAAGTGTTTGAAAACAATTGTAAAGAAATAAATGAAACAAATAGTTTGCTGGAAACTAAATATTTGCATATAATTTATGCTTTAGTATTTAAATATAGTTTTTATTTTTGATTGTTGATTCTGGGATCTAGCTCTTGATGTATGCTTCTACTTTTTATAGGGATTTCCAAATTCTATTTTACTTGAAAATATATTTTTGTGTTTTGTAAATATAGAGCGCCTTTATCTCAATTACTTGAAGAGTTAAAGTGCAAAAGTGGTGATTATTTGAACATAACCATTATTTAACCGTTCGCTTTAATTATTAATTAATTAATTAATTAATTAGATAAAGTAATTATAGGCCAAACATGTACATTTCTTTCTCAATATCTGAATAGAATTTGTCAACAAATAATTAATTTATCATAATATTTTTAAGGATTATATAGTCTAGACATGCAATTTAGTTAAATATATTGTTGGATCTTAGATATTTAATTTAAAAAATTTATGTGCAAAAACAATAGTTGAATATGATACATAGGAAAAAGCCAAAAGAAATCTCTTGTTGAATATTGCCTAAAAAACGTGAGTAATAAGTAAATCTAGACGTGTCACATATATTTAATAACAAAAACGTGACACGTATTTTAAATTTTATGATTATCCTATACTTATTACTCATTTAATCATAGAGTGCCATAGATCGAAAATAGCTACAAGAAGTTTTTAATGAAATTTTTTTTACATTCTATAACAAGCTTAATGCTGTTTTGCCATTACCAATGTTGCAAATCTTTGACATGTATAGCAGTCTATTCTAACATTATATCTATTAAATGTTTAGAAAAGAGAAAATGCATAAAACTACCATATTCCCAACATTATTTTTAGCCATAATGGAGCACCAAAGTTATGGGTTTGCTTAAAATTAATTGTATAAACAAATGATTGACTACGAAATACTGAGAAAAAAAAAAACACAAACATAGAACAAAAACAAGCCAAACAAAAGATGGGTTTTGCTTTGGATAAAATTAAATATATGTATATAAAATTTATATGGATAAGCTAGCTTATTAAGCCCTTTTAGTGCGAATTCAACATTTTCTTTTCTGTTGTATATACAACTATTCTTTTATAATAAAGCACTACCACTTTTATATATGTTCCATATGATTGTAAGGAAAATATACTACTATTAAAATATTAAAGCAGCACTTAGCAGAACAAACAAAAACTATCTCATCAATCACAGTCCATTGATCCAAAATGCATACATAGAGGCCAAAATAGAAGCAGCAACACTTTGCTTTTCCTTTTTCTTGCATCAATGGCAATCCTAACTTCTTGATCACTTGAATTTTCAGAAAAAAGAAAAAACTTGTTGACCTGACAATGGCACCTTCATTTCCTTACAAAATGCAACTAGTGCATGTAACTAAGTACTCTGGACAATGAATTATACTGGCATCCCTAATAACCTCAAATAGCAGAAGAAGAAGAAGATAAAGAAGGTGTGTTGGGAAAGAAAGAAAGACTAGTGATGGTGCGGATCTGGGCCGCCAGGACTGAGTCTCTTAGACTGATTAAACCCTCCAATCAGTTCTTGCCTCCTTAAGCTTTCTTTCAACACCTCTTTTGTACTTTCTATTAATGAACGATTAGCAGTCTTTTCATGGTGGCTGATTGGATGAGTTTCGGACTTGGAAATTGAAACCATGACAAGGACAAGGCACAACAAGAACTTGACATTATTATTTGCCATTGCCAACTTCTTTAGTTGAACACTAATTAATACACCTTCTCTTACAATTGCTAGTTCTCAAGTGAATGTGCACGTTAATAGACCTTAAGGGAACTTATATATATATATTGCCGCCATTTTTTTTTCTTTTTTTTTTTCAATGTGGAACGGGTACATGCACCACTTGCATCATCCCTATACAAACCAGCCACCCATGTGTTTCTCATACTTTTTCCTTTTTCTTTTCTTCCCTTATTAAGTGGAGCCTAATTATTTGAAAAAAATAATGTTGAATTCACATATTTATCTATTATAAGTTTTAAATACTCTGAAAATCCATATAAAATAATGTTCTAATAATTTTCCATCATCTTACAAAAGAGAGTGATATTTTATCTTCAATCATAATTTTTTTGAAGTATTTTTTTTATGTACATGTATCTAATATAGACGCTATAGAATTTTAGGGTTTGAACTACAGTTTTTAGATGTTGTTTTCTTTAAAAAATTTCTTTTTGGTAATGCTTTCGTTAGTATCTTTTTTTTTTTTATTCGTTGATAATTAGAAGATTTTATTTATTTACTTATAGGGCTTTCTATGGTTACTTTATACTTTATTTACACTACCAATAGTAATTTACCAAAATAATTAATTTTATATAATTAAAAAAATAAAATTAACACAAAAAAGTATTCAAAATACATACACATTTAAAATTTAAAAATATTTGCTATAGATTACAAAATACTAAGAGAAAGATCACAATTTTCAAAAAATAACAATAGATTTTGTAATTGTGAAAATTGTGTTATTTTCGTAAATTTACTAATTTCTTTATAAATTATTAATTTTCACTAAAGTAATTATATTCTTAAAATCTCATACATTTTTCATTAATATGATTTATGAAAAGTTATTTTGCTTTATAAAGAAGTATGAAGATGATTGTAATTTTTTGTAAAAATAATAATAAGTTTCGTAATTATGAAAATTGTATTTTTTTGTAAACTTTATCAAATTTCTGCAAAAGTAACTATATTTTCATAATTTCATATTTTTTCGCAAGTAAATGATCTGTAAAAGAATATTTTAATTTATAAAAAAATATAAAAAATAGTTATCTTTTATAAAATAATAACATCTTACAATTATGAAATTTTTAATTACAATAATGTAGCAAAAATAAAATTATAGAAGAATTTTATCGATTGCCAGTTACTTTAAGATATAAATCTTAATAAATAAAATTTAATAATATAATATATAATGATGCTACTTTGTTTTAAATAAAACAGCAATAGCCACCCTCACTTAATTTTAGGATAAGATTTTCGGATGGGAGAAACTTAATTTAATTCTTTTAAGTCGAAAATAGAACTATGGCAACATGATACTCATTGAAATTGAACACCATGGCATAAGGAAATAAACTTTACAGAATATCGGCAATTGCATTTTCTGCCACCAATTAACCAATATTTGAAGAAAGGAATTTTGACAAACCCATGCACTCTCTATGATATGATACGAAAAGGAAATTCTCTGGATGCTTCCCATCTTTTCGCAAAATTCATGATATTTTGAATCAGATTGAACGACAGAATTCAATTCTTCCGTCTTACCAAAAGCGATTATATATTTTCTGGATAATTTTATTTATCAATAGTTATTCATAATGTGAAAGCACCCAGAAATATGTCAACGTTTCCTCAAAGTTCTTTTCTTTACTTGTTTCTTTTAGAATTTTGTCAAAACTAGAAAATTTTTCACTAAAGTAAAAAGCTAATTCGCAATCCTCAACTCATGCCACCTTACTTGGACCTAACCGTTGAAACAAAAGTTTTGATTTGTTTCACTATAATAAATCAGTAAAATAGTGATAAATTTGATCCTCAAAGCAGTGAATCGATAAACAGTGATTAAATTTACATGATAGAATAATGATAAAATAAATATTATCACAAGAAAAAATGACTGATTTAATGACTATATTTCTCTATTACAGCGAAGTAGTTTCTTTTTAGAGACCACTTAATGATCATTTTGCTATCACTTAAAAACTAAGTGATTGTTTTTTCTATATATTGACCAAACAAAAACCACATAGACTGAAAGTGACAGCGAGTACATTATGTGGTTTCTAATTATTGTGCTAAATATTGGCAAGGAATATAGCGACTATGTAAAGACCACATATATGTTAAGTTTTACAGAGTATATTTTCAATTCAATGACGAGTACAATTTATACAAGAGCATAGCTAAAATCAAGGATCTAAATCGGGAAGTAAATAAACTAATTCTGGAAATACAGACTATAATTCTGGAAGTAAGAAATAAAATCCCATAACAATTGGGATATATACAAAGAGGAATAAATCTCTTCCTAATTTATAGCTCATGATAACACTCCCCTCAAGTTGGTACAAACATGTCTTTGATGCCCAACTTGACAAGTGAGCTGTGAAAGTCTTTACTAGAGACTACCTTTGTGAGAACATCTGCAAGTTGATCTTCTGATCGCACAAAAGGAAACTTAATCACTCCTTCTTCAAGGTTTTGTTTGATGAAATGTCGATCTACCTCGATATCTTAGTGCAATCATGTTGAACAGGGTTATAAGAAATTTCAATAGCAGCCTTGATGTCACAATACAAATTCATTGCTGAGGTAGGGCCGATCCCAATCTCCAATAATAACCTTTTGATTCAAAGAAGTTCACACAAACCTTTCGCCATTCCTCGAAACTCAGTTTCAACACTTGATAGTGCAACCACCTTTTGCTTCTTGCTTCTCCAAGTAACCAAGTTACCTCCAACAAATGTAAAATACCTAGAAGTAGATTTTCTATCAGATACACTACCTGCCCAATCGACATCAGTATAGCCCTTAACATGTAAATGATCATTCTTAGAGAACATGAGTCCTCTCCCTGGTGCTAACTTTAAGTAACGAATTATTCTAATCACAGCATTCATATGATCTTCACTAGGATTATGCATGAATTGACTAACTATACTGACAGCATATGAGATATCTAGGCGAGTATGTGAAAGATAAATCAGCTTACCCACTAGTTGTTGGTATCTTTCCTTATTCGTTGGTGCCTGATCTGAATATTCTCCAAATTTTTTATTCTGAACCATTAGAGTGTCTGCTAGTTTACAATCAATCATCCCTACTTCGGTCAATAAGTCTAATACATACTTTTTTTGTGAAACAAATATACCTTGCTTCTATCTAGCCACTTTAATTCCTAAGAAATACTTGAGGCCTCCTAAGTTTTTCATTTCAAATTCAGTAGCAAGATGTTTTTGTATCTTACTAATTTCTTCAATATCATCTCTTGTAGTGATCATGTCATCTACATAAATTATCAAAGCAGTCACTTTTCCATGCTGCCTTTTCAGAGAAAGAGTATGATCTGAATTACTTTGTTGAAATCCATATTTTTTCATAGCCATACTAAAACGATCGAACCAAGCATGCGGTGACTGTTTTAATCCATACAGAGCTTTTTGTAGTTTGCACACAACATTGGATGATGAGACATAACCTGGAGGAATGTCCATATACACTTCTTCTTCAAGATCTCCATGAAGAAATGCATTTTTAACATCAAACTGATGAAGTGGCCAATCTAAATTTGCTGCCAAAGATAACAACACCCGTACAGTATTTAGCTTTGCCATTCGAGAGAATGTTTCTTGATAGTCAACTCTATACGTTTGAGTGTACTCCTTAGCCACGAGCCTTGCCTCGTATCGCTCAATTGACCCATTAGAATTATGTTTAATGGTGAAGACCCATCTACATCCAACTGCTTTCTTCCTTTCTGGTAGTGGAATAAGTTTCCACATTTGGTTTTTTTGGAGAGCTTCCATCTCTTCTTTAATTGCTTGAGACCATTTCGGATCATTTAGAGCTTCATGAACTCTAGTTGGGATTTGATAAGAGGATAATTCCTTATTGAATTTCTTGAGTGGTTCAGTTAGCCTTTGAGCAGTGACATAATTAGAGACAGGATACTTTGATCCTTTCCCTACAAGATTAGGTGAGTACCGAGCTAGAGGCTTGCCTCTATTGTGCCTGAAAGGTAAGTGATAGCCAGTAGGAGATGTATCTAAAACATGACCAGAGCTTTGAGCAGGAGAAGTTACCTTAAGAATATTATAAATAGGAGACTCATCATTGTCTGGTACTTGGAGTAGAGGGGTTTTTTCAATGGCCGAATCATGAAGAATATGATCTGCACCTTCAATTGTGGCAATATTTGATGCTATTATTATTCTCGGTTCATTCATTTCAATTACATCTCCCAGCCCACCAATAACATTATCTATATTTGAAACACCTTTATCTGAAGAAGAAACATCTATACATTTCCACCACTTCTGCTCTTCTACCCATGTCTCCCCTTAAGGAGGAGAAGTGGATGTTGATGATGAGTAAAAGTGCTCTGATTCTAAGAAAGTAACATCCATGGTGATATATGTACAGTTTGTGGCAGGGTCATAGCAGCAATATCCCTTCTTTTTTATACCATACCCCAAAAAAATGCACCGAACAGCATACGGATCCAATTTTATTTGTTGATTTTTATGGAGATGAACAAATGCACACAGTCAAAAACTCGTTGAGGAATAAGAAGTATAGATGGTAATGTAACATGTTCAGACAAGACCTGTAAAGGAGTTTTAAATCCCAAAACTCTAGAGGGCATGTGGTTCATCAGGTGAACTAAAGTTACAATAGCATTATCCCAATATCGGTGAGGTACTTTTGTTCCAATCAACAAAACACAAGCAATTTCCAAAATATGACGATTCTTTCGTTCGGCCACACCATTCTATTGTGGAGTTTGACTGCAGGAATATTCATGTATGAGGCCATACTGTTGAAAATAATTCATGAAATCTTGATCTGCATATTCCCTTCCATTGTCAGATTGCAGAATCTTGACTTTGGCTGAAAATTGGTTCTGAATCATAGCATGAAATGAACGAAACACATTGAATACTTCATGTTTGTGCTTCATTAGATACAACCATGTCATCTTAGTACAATCATCTACAAAGGTTACAAACCACCGTATACCAAAGGTGGTTGTAATAGGAGATGGACCCTAAACATCCGAATGAATCAAAGCAAATGGCACATCACTTTTATTGTTACTAATGGGAAAAGGTAGACGATGACTTTTTGCTAAGATGCAAGTTTCACATTTGAAAACTAAGCAATCAATATTGAAAAACAATTTTGGAAATAAATACTTCATATACCTAAAAGAAGGATGTCCCAAACGAGAATGCCATAACCAGATTTGCCTTTCCTTTGGATTTCTCAAGTGACTCACATGATTAACTCTACTAGAGCTAAAATCATCCATAAAATATAACCCCTCTCTCTTAGTACCGTGACCAATGATATTTTTTGTGAGAATATCCTGAAAGAGACAAAAATTTGGATACATTAGTGCCACACAATTTAATTCCTCAATAGCTTGTCCTACAGACAATAATTTATTTGAAAGAGATGGGACTAAAAGAGTGTTAGATAAAGATATTAAAGGTGATAGCTCTACTGTTCCAGCACCAGTGACTAGATATATGACTCCGTTCGCATTTGAGATACTTATTCTTCGGGCTCTTGTATTTTTAGTGAAGTCATTCGAACAGAATGTCATATGGTCTGTTGCACCGGAGTCCACTATCCAGCCATCTTGTTTTTGAACTAGTAAATCACTACCACTCTTGGTACCTAAATCTCTAACATCTGTAGTAGACTGAAGTGGATTTTCCACAAGTGGAGCAAGTGACAATTGTGGTTCTGCACATGCCATTGCTATTCGTGCTGTTCCTCCATTAGACTCCTTTGATTCTTTTTATTTTTGAGCTTTAAATTCATGCCACCAATCAGGATAGCCATGTAGCTTAAAGCATGTTTCACGAGTATGTTTGGAGTTCCCATAATGAGAACAGCTGCTCCCTCCATTATCGACTTGTCCCTTAGCCTTAGTTGGAGCATTTGGTTTTTCACCACTAGTTGCAAAAGATCCTTGTTTCATTGGTTGAGCGGTCATCTGAAGTTGAGGAATTGTTTTGGTACCTTTCGATATCATAGCAGCAGTAGTGATATTATCATTTTGCGAGAGCATGACTGATTGTCGGATATCCTCTCTTCAAACATAGGCATAGGCTTGTTCTACAGTAGGAAAAGCTTGAAGTTGGAGCACATCACTCTGAATTTTGTCAAGTCTGTCATCTAACCCATCAAGGAAAATATAGACAAGATCTTCTTGAATAAGGGTGTTGTACTTCTGTATGTCAACTGCGCATCCCATTGGGTTTGGACGATAAAAGTCGATTTCCTCCATAGACTTTGGAGACCATTGTAGTATAACTTAATGGATTCCCTATTTTGTTTCATTCGTGAAACTTTTCTCTTTAAATCATATACTTGAGATTTGTCATTCCCATCAAAATAGGTTGTAGCAATAGAGTCCCATACTTGTTTGGCTGTTTAGAATCGAATAAAATTGCTGATCAATGAAGGGTCCATTGAATTGATGAGCTATCCCTTCATGATCGAATTCTCTGTCCTCCACTTTCTAAACGTAGAGTCATTTGTTTCTGGTTGAGGCAAATCACCATTGATATATCCCAACTTGTCTTTGCCCGAGATATACATCTCGACAATTTGGGACCAAAGAGCATAGTTTGTTTCATCAAGTTTGATACCGATCTGTGGAGCGGCAAAATCACTTGTTGTTGCTGGCGTCTGCATTTGGTTTTGAGTCAAGGCCTTGAGTCATTTTTTCAGTAAGGTTCTCCAAGAGAGTAGCAGTACTTTGTTGTTCTATCAAATCGATTGAAGTTGCCATCTTCTACAACCTAATGGTTATTTATTTGTTACAAGAACAAACTAATACGAGCAAGGAGAGTTTAAGGATCTCTGCTCTGATACCATGTTAAGTTTTAGAGAGTATATTTTCTATTCAATGAGGAGTACAATTTATACAAGGGCAGAGCTAAAATCAAGGATCTAAATCGGGAAGTAAACAAACTAATTTTGAAAATACAGACTATAATTCTGAAAGTAAGAAATAAAATCCCATAACAATTGGGATATATACAAAGAGGAACAAATCTCTTCCTAATTTATAGCTCATGATAACAATATGTGGTATATAATTTAGAAAGCACACTTGATGGTAGCTAAGCTAGCGCCAAGAATTGGCGAGGAATTTTAACATCCACTTAGAGACCAGCATCAAGGTCTCTAAAGTAGATACCATAATAAGTAGTCTCAAAGTATGCACAACATCTGTTTTAGTTGTTTAAGTTCGTGATCACATGGTATGCAGTCGCTGACGTTTTACACATCATTAGTGACCATAGTGGATGTAGTCGCTATTTGCTTTAAGTTAAATGGCATTCTTGGTTGTGGTTTTCTTGTAAAGTAGCAACCACTCTAGCTGCTAGATAACATGGTCACTAAAGTAGACATAAAATCAACTTTAGTTTTCTTCCTTTCCACTTGTAGATTTGGGCAAAAATCAAAATCCTTAATTGAAATAGGTTCTTTAGGCACTGGTGACACTCTTCCTCTAGCTTCCTCCTCCTTACTCTGTTGCTCACTCTCTTTTTGGGCATGTTTGGTTCAGTTGATCAATGCAGCTGGTAGCTGATGGCTGATAGCTGGCAGCTGCTGGCTAATAAGTTAAACTGTTTGGTAGAATTTTATTAATAGTTACTATTAATATGTTAAATGACCATTGAGGGTATAATATATCATTAAATATATTCTATTTTATTATATTATATTTAATTTAAATTAATAAAAATAACTTATAATAATTAAAAGATTTATAGTTAATTTTCTTTAGCTCAATTATATTTATTATTAAAAATATTTATAAAATTTATTATAAAAAATAGAAATAGAAATAGAAATTCTACTAATAACAATTTCTAATTTCAAATACCATATTTTAAATATTATAATTACTTAAGTATTAAGATAATTTCAAAATAATAAGAATTTATTTTAAAATATTAAATTTAATTATATGAGATCAGTTTAAAATAAGTTATTGTTAATAAATTTTAATAAAAATAATAGTGTGCAAATAAATAAAACATCAAATCAACTATTAGCTGATAAGAAAAAGCTCTAAAATAGAGCTTATACAATCAACAGCTGATTGAGACTAAATCAACTATCAACTGTTGTTTCTTAAGTCTTTACCAAACGCTTTAATATAGTCATTCAGTTAGAAACAGTTATCAGCTGCATCAAACCTCTAAACCAAATACCTTTTTTATCTTTAAATAAGCATTCCTCTCTCTCTCTCTCTCTCTCTCTCTTTAAGATTATGAAATTTATTTTGTCTCCTCACTTCCAACAGCTAAAAGCTTTCTTTTGCCTTTCAATTCCATTCAAAGGATTCGCTAATCTCGAATTGGTAAGTAAAAGTCTTTCTCTCTCTCTCTCTCTCCCTACTTGTCTCTTTCTACTGTATTAATTTTATTTAAGTTTATTTCTGCTGGTTCTATGTATTATTACTAGTATATGTATTTCTATTTTGATTATGTGTACAAAGAATGCAAGGATTAATTGAGAAATATTTTTACAATTAAAATAAGAAATAATAAAATTGTTTGTGCAGTAAATATATTCTCTGTTACTAGGTATTGTAATAGCATGAATAATATAGAATTATGGTTTCTTAAATTGTTTTTTATTAAGTGGATGGAAGTATTAGTCCATTGTGTCAACTCATTATATATGTAGTCTCTATCACTGAATTACATGTCATAATCTAATTAGGAGCCTATGGATATTACACGAGATTTATCCCTCGCCTAAATATTTAGATTCTTGATTCTTTCCATAGTGCAATATGTTAATTTCTATGAGAAAAAAAATTGACAAAATTCAACCAATGAGAACTACAAATGATTGCTCAATTGCTTGAGGTTTTCAACTGTTTTATGCCTCTTTTTTAGTCGTTAATATTTTTAATTGTAATGATTTGTTCAGCACTTTTTGAGTAACAACAATATTTTCCTTATGTTCTTTTATTGAAGGATATTTATTCTTAGCTAGTCAAGGTTTGTTAATTAGACAAAAATTCCTTTGCTGGTAGTCAGTTAACCCTTTCATACTTTTGGTTACAACTTCTTTCTCTTTCCTTTTCTATTCTTTTTCCTGCGCTTTTTATTTTCTTTGCTTTCTATCTATATAAGCTCTAAGTGCTTGTTAATGAATAATAACATCAGTATACACCTTCAATCAAGTATTACAATATGGTATCAGAGCACCGAACTTTTTCTTTCTTTTTTTTTTCTGTCACTTTCCTGAGAAACAAGCACAAAGACAAAATAGAATCCTCATTGATTTCTTAACTGATTAAGAAAAGAATTACATATTTATGATCCTTCTGATCTTGCTAGCAACAAAACAACAACAGTTTTTTTTAATTTGATCAAGTTTTCCGAAGCAAATTGATTTCTTAAAATGGCAAATCTAGAAGTAATCAACAGTACTCCACTAACAATTAATAATCTAGGTAGTCCCTATTATCCTAATGAGAATCCCTCTTTAGTTCATGCCTTGCATGTTCTCTCTAATTTAAATTTGTTATTCATGGTGTAAAGCTATGCGTATGCTCTTAATGTGCGTAAAATACACACATCTAAATGGGGTTTTTAAGATTGATTTTATGGACATTTGGATGTGAATTGGTCTCAGCACTCACCCTATACGTATGTTTATGTGCATTAGGTCCAAAAGAGGTCAAAGGATGATAAAGAAAAGAATTGGAGCATAATTGGACGTCAAAGCTGCCGAAACGAGCTAAATATACCCATGCGGAAGGTTAACACTGCCATGTTGGATTCAACACTGGCCGTGTTACCAACACGGCCACCAACACGGCCGTGTTGGATGCGTCAAACATGAAAGAAAAAGAAGCTTTTAGGGAGCACGGCCACAGAGAGTAACACGGCCAGGAACACCAGGTCCCCAACCACGGCCGGGACACTAGTGTTAGAAAGCATATGGGGTATTAATTAAAAGAACAAAGAGAGAAAGAAAAGAAGGCGGCTAGGGTTAAAACGTCCCAAACCCTAATTTTTCTTTCCTTAAGGGTTTTCTAAGCTGAAACCAAGAGAAAAGGAGACTTGGATCAAGGTTTCAATCGGATTCCCTTCAAAGATCAAAGATTGGGCGAGGTTCGTTGATTGATTTTCAAATCGAGCAAGAGGAACAAGAATCGATTCAATTGGAGCATAAGGATTTGGGGCTGTTTACTCTCATCCAAGGGTGTAATCAGGTTTTCTCTACCTTTGCTCATTGTTGTAATTAAATTCTTGTGTATTTTGATAATGAACATGATTAGCTAGATTGATTAAATCCATTGGGATTTCTTTACTATGTTGGCTTGATATTATATTGTTGGATTGCTTGGGTTAATTTTGTATTCTTCTTGTTTTAAGTATTAATAAGATATTGCATTATTCATGAGACGTTGTGAATTGTGTGTTTAGATTGCTTTGTGTGATTGAGAAGTCCATTTGACAATTGGAATTTTGAATAGCAAGAACTGGTTAATAATCGTTTAGAGATAAGGATAATTAACTAGCCGGATTAAGAATTAACAAAGCTTAATAGAGGCGGATTAAAGCTTAATGCTAATTTAAGAATCAATCGTTAGGAAGAGATTCCAACTTTAGGTTATTAGATTTAGGAATTCGGTTATCTCGAGAGAGAAACCGAACTCGGTTAAGAATTCATCCACGGGTAGCATAATTAGACTCACCAATCCTTTATCTTTTGTTTGATTGCCAACTAGTTTAGATTCCCTTTGGGTTTGTCTTCTTGCCTTAGTTATTTCGTTTATCAATCACTGTTGCATCTCCCTTAGGACTTAGCTTGTAGCTATTAGTTAGTTTAGAAATTATTTATCGCTAATTTTAGGTTAATATAATAAAGAACAAAGGAGTAACTCTGGGCTTTCACTTTCCCGAGGAATACGACCTTGATACTCGCCATTAGTGCTAGACTGCATCGATAGGTACACTGCCTTAGATTGTAGCTAACATGAGTAGCACCCATCAAGTTTTTAGCGCCGTTGCCGGGGAATTGTTTGAAAACTAGAGTGAAAATTGCTATTTGTTAATTTAGCCATTTTTTTCTTTCTTTTTATTTTATGATATTTTTTGTTTATTTATTTTATTTTATTTGTACATATTTATTTAGTTTAAGTTTATGATTGAGATAGTGAATGGTAAGGAGGTTCAATGCTAAACTCAAACTCTTTGTATGACGCATTGGAAAATGGGATTAGGAACCAATAGAGTGCTAAAAATTGGGATACCCGTGCATCTTTAGAAGCTCAAGTGGAATCGTTTTGCAGGGCTACCGATCAACTCTCCACTCCTATCCTTTCATCTCAAGTTTTTTGTGAATTTTGTTGTGGTTTACATTTGAGTAATAATTGTCCATTGTGCAGTTGATGCAATAAAGACAAGAATTACAAATGATCCTTTAAGCTTACGAGGAGAGAGGGAATGATGCAATAAAGACAAGAATTACAAATGATCCTTTAAGCTTTCAAGGAGGTCCAATGACAAGATCCAAGTCCAAAAGTATGCAAGAAGCTTTGTTGGGCTTAATTAAAGACATTTGGAGTGTTCAAACACAACAAGGCTCAGTCCAAGATTTAGGATTGCAAAAAGGATCCAAAATCATCAATTTAGTGCAATAAGTTTGGGCTGAACTCATAGGTCCAATAAGATTCATTTGAAGCCTTTTTTTTATTTTCATTTTATTAGGTTTTTCTTAAGTTATGGTGTGATTAGTTGTCTTTGGTTACAAAAGTTAAATGCACTAGTCATTTAAAATGAGTGACATCAATGTAAAAACTAGCACTTTAATAAGTTTTAAGGGGAATTAAAGGGGGAAATGTGGGGAAGCTCAAAAGACATCCATTTAGGTTTCTTTGTCTTGTTTTGGCTATAAATATCAAAGCCAAATTCATTTGTAGACATAGAATTTTGAATGATAATCTTTGTTTGCTCTTTGTGAGTGTTTTTGCTTAAGTTCTTGCATGAACTTTGAACTTATCAAACTAATTTTAGTTTGTGGCGTTCTCTAACCAAAATCTTGTGTTTGATTCATAACTTATCAAATCATACTTGGTTTGTGGCGTTTGGAGTTGAATTCAAGTGCTAGTTTCATTGTTGGAACTAGTTTTTTCTAACTTCACTTGAGGAGATCCTTGGGTTTTGGAATCATCTTGATTGGAGGGTGTTTTCTTGCATTCCATATGTATCGTAACTCATTAGTTATTGGGGTGTATGGTTGCTAAGATGATGATTTCCTATCAGCAGTGATTTTACTCATTCTTATAACTGTGAACAGGTGAATTATATGGGCAATTGGCCAAATGACTCGTATGGAAGCACCTATAATCAAGAGTGGAGCACTCATTCACCCTATGGATGGAGCTTAGATGGCCCAGAACCACTAGAATCTCGGCAACCACATCAGCAGCCTAATCTTGCACCTTCAACTCAAGATGAAGAATTAGTGTCGGAGGAGCTGATGATAAGGTTCATTACAAGTCTTGATGACAGATTCCAACAAACAAAGAGGAGACTTGAAGATCAACAAGCCTTGATTAACAACATAGAGCATCAAGTAGGCTTAATCTTCAAGTTACTAGCTGAAGAACAATCGGGAACTCCATCAAACGCTACTGAATCCGAGAAACATTTGAGTGCCATCACTTTGTGTTCAGGTGAGAATTTTTCTGGTTTATATATTATATTTGATGATGATGCTTATGTGCAGGACGATTTCTTGAACATGGAGATGGAACCAGAAAAGGAAGAGGCGAACATGATTCCTTTGAAAGACTATCAACAAGAACGTACAGTTGATGATGCTGAGTTGTAGTTAGAGGAATTTTTAGTGGATTTTTCACAAGTCCCTTCGATGATGGAAGATGAGCACGAGTTATCCAATGAGGAAGTCTTGGAGGAGCTCGAGTTTCTTCTAGTAAGTGAACCAAGCCAAGGACTAGAGAAAACCATCAACGTTCCTGAAGAAATTGCCCAACCGTCGATCCTTCCAATTGGTGAAACTCCAGCTTTCAAATTGGAAGAGCCCCTAGAGCATCATGACTACGTGCAATTATACGAGGAGCAAGTCTTGCCCATCATACTGGCAGCTTGCTTGATAGTCGGGAAGAGGAAGTCGACGATTATCCCTTTAAGCGGATACTTGAAGCCATTTGCTTAGAAGAAGGATGGATGGTCGTCAATCCCCACCATTTGCTTTTCACTATGAGTCCAACTAAGAAGACTCGTTATATAAAAAAGAAGCGCTTTTAGGAGGCACCCCAAATTCTACTTTTCAATTTGAATACTTTACCCTTGCATTGTGAACTTAGTTGATTAGGTTTTATAATTGGTTTTTGTTAAGTTTTATTTATGTTGAGTGTATAAGTTGAGGACTTATTGGTTTTGCAGGTGAGAAAGAGTGAGAAAGTGCTGAGATACGCAACTTTTGCATATTCTGGAGAACAACACGGGCGTGTTCAAGACCGTATTCATTAACACAGCTCGTGTTCTAATTGAAGAAAATCAAACTAACATGAACACGTTCACAGAAGCTAACACGGGAATTTATGCTTAGTGTCCACACACGTCCCGTGTCAAGGCACGGGCGTGTTCTCAGTGGTAATTCAGACGTTTTAATTGTTTAACGTGTTCATGAACTCCAAATCCTGTTGGCGAACACGGGCGTGTTCTTGCCTATATATACCACTTCATTCAAAATCTTCAAAAATTTTGCTCTCCCCTTAGTTTGGCAATTATCTCCTCTCTTACTCTCTCACTTCTTATTTCTCATCTCGAAGGCTTTGGATATTGCGTTTGTCAAGTAATATTGTCGGCCGCTAAACAATAGGCTCTGTCATAGATAGTCGACTCTGTTTGTGTCTGTTTTATATTAGCATGTTGGTTTGCCTTGTGATGGATTATGGCGAAGTAAACTCCATATGGATGAATTGCAAATTTAATTGGTTAGCATTGCTTGGCAGTGTTGTGGATTAAATTTTCTTTGCAGGACATTAAGCAGTTTAATTTTATCGAGTTAAATAGTTTGGTTTGTTCATTTTGTTGATCCTTAGTACTAAAAGTTTCCTTTTCAGGTACCATGTCCACCAGACGAGGATCAGGAGTTTACAAGAGGAGGCAGACCGATGGTTCCTCTTCCTCTCGATCGTCAGGCTCTGTACTGACTAGTTCAGGCCAAATTAGACCACCGCAGCGCCATCGATTCTTACTTTTCCAAGGGCAACCCACCTTTGAGCAGAGATATCAATCGATGAGGCACAAAGATTTGGGAAAGGGGCATAGGATAGACTGGCCAGCACTGGAGACCGTCGGACTTGCAGCTGCAGTCTGCCAATATCTTGAGATGCCCCCATTTCAACATTTCTTTGACATTATTGAACCAACATATAGGGAGTTGACTGTGGAGTTTGCCAGCACTTTCTTTATGCAAAGCCAGTTGCGGGACTTCCAACAACCGGATGCGATCAATTTCAGACTAGCAAAGCAGACTTTCACGATGAGTGTATAGCAGTTTGGGGTACACTTAGGCTTGTGGACAGAGGAGGATGCAGTTAGGGAGGTTTACAGTCGCTGTATACACACGCCTGGTGTGTCATATCCGCAGATGTGGGGCGAGATTTCTGATGACACTGAGGGATATAGTGCTAGCCAGTCCAAGGCGTCTAACTTGCCTGAAGGACTGCGGTACTTGCATGCATTCCTGGCTAAGACCATTATTGGCAGAGGAGATATCGGTGGTGTAGTTACCCAGCCGGACCTATTTATACTTTACAGCATGCACCAGCACCAGTCTGTCGACATGGGATACTTATTGGCTAGACAGATCTGTGCCTTCTGTAATAACTCAAAGAAGGTATTTTTCTATTTTGGGACTTACATTACTCGACTGGCTAGGAGCTTAGGAGTTTTGGAGGAGGCGATACCACATCTGACAGAGCTAGGGGTGATGGAAACGTTGGGACTTCCCCAGATGGTTAATATGGGGATGGTGACTCGTAGGCAGGGTCCGCTAGGACCAGAGTATAGATTGAGGAATGCTCTCTTGGCAGCACTCAGAGAGGAGCGACCTGCCCCACAAGCCCATGGTGCACAGGATATCCCACTTTCTTATGATATTCCAGAGTCTTCCTCCAGACCGTCTACTTTAGCTCCTTCTGGTTCTTCATCAGCTGTTTTAGGAGTATCCCCTATTGAGTTTAGAGAGCTGCAGCTTAGAGTGCAGAGGTTGGCAGAGGAGCAGCAGCAGCATTTCATTCGACAAGAGGCTTTTCAACAGGACCTTTTACAGTGTCAGGCTGAGTTTCAGAGCTAGATGATGGCTCAGTTTGAGAGGCAGAGGGCTATGCTTCAGGCCCTGATTGAGCAGGGAGGTACGTTAGAGGCCTCTATGGCCAATGACATGTTTGATGATATTTTACTCTGAGACTTTGCACCTGCCTGTCCATAGAGCCGGGTTCCAGAGCAGAGCCATTTTGACATCCCTCTAGCGGATGATCCAGCTGGCCCTCCCTCTCCGACTGAGCACCCTTTAACACAGCAGCCTGATGAGCCTCCTATTGATGCTGCTCCTGCTGATCCACCAGCTCCTGCATATGACACTACTTCTAATCCTCAGAGAGCAGCCACTCCTCCACCACAGACCAGCTAGTGCCCTGATATACCTGCTGATGCACCTCTTTTTACTCCGGAGCCATAATTAGGGCAGTATTAGTTTCTTTTTCCTTTTTTATTTCATATATTTTGTACAATTAGGACAGTGTGTCCTTCAAGTGTAGGGTGGGTGATATTTATTCCATCCTAATTATTTGTTTATTCTTTGTGCAATTTCTTTGTAAAATTTTGAAAATTTTTCACTTTGTTTCGATGCTCTTACTATTGACTTGCTTTTGAAATCCTGTTTATGTCCATGTGATCGAGTAAAACTGATAGTGTTGAGTTTTGCGGAAGAATGTAAGATAATTAGTTTGAGTTTTGCACTAAGTTGCTTTGGTTTATTTAATTCTGTTTTGATGATTTTTGTTTGGAACCTACTCAAAAGCACACTTGTGAGAAATTGAGCCTAAATTATAAGCATACACTTTATATGCTTGTATTTATTTCTTGTTGAGAGTGCCGATTACTGTCTTTACTTTTAGAACTTGCTCGATAATGCTTATGAGGACCACAAGGAGAATTTAACAATTTGGTATGATAGAGGCACTTAGGTTTTTCATTCTAGCCAAACAGCCTTCATTCGTTTATTGTGTCTGTAGATAACCCCTTCTTTCACCATTTCTTTTATCATATTCCATTACCACTTAGTTTTATTCTGCTTTGGGTTATGATTTTGCATATGAGTTGTTTTTATTGGGAATTTTTGTCTTGGGAATAGCGTTGAAATCTTGTAGCAGCTTACTTCAATCCAAAAAGAAATTCACTCTATTATGTGAATGTTCTTCCCTTATGAAAAAAAAAGAAAGAAAGAAGAAAAAGAAAAGAAAAGAAAAAAAGAAAAAGAGGGAAAGGTGATGAAAAGAAAGAAAGTAAGTGAGCTAAACATTTTGACTTGATTCCTATTTCCCTTGGACTACTGCCCATTGTTTACCCCTTGTGATCATAATTGGACGTCAAAGCTGCCGAAACGAGCTAAATATGCCCATGCGGAAGGTTAACACTGCCGTGTTGGATTCAACACTGGCCGTGTTACCAACACGGCCACCAACACGGCCGTGTTGGATGCGTCAAACATGAAAGAAAAAGAAGCTTTTAGGGAGCACGACCACAGAGAGTAACACGGCCAGGAACACCAGCCCGTGTCCCCAACACAGCCAGGGACACGGCCGTGTTGGAGGCGACATGGGGTATTAATTAAAAGAACGAAGAGAGAAAGAAAAGAAGGCGGCTAGGGTTAGAACGTCCCAAACCCTAATTTTTCTTTCCCTAAGGGTTTTCTGAGCTGAAACCAAGAGAAAAGGAGACTTGGATCAAGGTTTCAATCGGATTCCCTTCAAAGATCAAAGATTGGGCGAGGTTTGTTGATTGATTTTCAAATCGAGCAAGAGGAACAAGAATCGATTCAATTGGTGCAAAAGGATTTGGGACTGTTTACTCTCATCCAAGGGTGCAATCGGTTTTTCTCTACCTTTGCTCATTGTTGTAATTGAATTCTTGTGTATTTTGATAATGAACATGATTAGCTAGATTGATTAAATCCATTGGGGTTTCTTTACTATGTTGGCTTGATATTATATTGTTGGATTGCTTGGGTTAATTTTGTATTCTTCTTGTTTTCAGTATTAATAAGATATTGCATTATTCATGAGACGTTGTGAATTGTGTGTTTAGATTGCTTTGTGTGATTGAGAAGTCCATTTGGCAATTAGAATTTTAAATAGCAAGAACTGGTTAATAATCGCTTAGAGATAAGGATAATTAACTAGCCGGATTAAGAATTAACAAAGCTTAATAGAGGCGGATTAAAGCTTAATGCTAATTTAAGAATCAATCGTTAGGAAGAGATTCCAACTTTAGGTTATTAGATTTATGAATTCGGTTATCTCGAGAGAGAAACCGAACTCGGTTAAGAATTCATCCACGGGTAGCATAATTAGACTCACCAGTCCTTTATCTTTTGTTTGATTGCCAACTAGTTTAGATTCCCTTTGGGTTTGTCTTCTTGCCTTAGTTATTTTGTTTATCAATCACTCTTGCATCTCCCTTAGGACTTAGCTTGTAGCTATTAGTTAGTTTAGAAATTATTTATCGCTAATTTTAGGTTAATTTAACAAAGAACAAAGGAGTAACTCTGGGCTTTCACTTTCCCGAGGAATACGACCTTGATACTCGCCATTAGTGCTAGACTGCATCGATAGGTACACTGCCTTAGATTGTAGCTAACACGAGTAGCACCCATTAAGTTTTTGTCTCAAGTAGATGCAATAAGAATTGCTGAATTGCAGGACAAAATTTATAATTTTAAGAAAATTCTATTTTGATTATTGAGTATTTTATACAGTTGAAGATTTTATGGGATGAAAATTCCTTTGAAACTTGTATTAGTTTGTACATGCAATCCTTAATGTATTTATGATGTTCTCAAAATTGTGAAGCTTTCTCAAGAGAATGATTACTCATTCCGTTTCTTGAAAGAACTTAATGATAATTTTTTATTGTTAGATCAAAAGTTATTTTGTTGGATCCTCTGCCAAACTTTAACAAGTTGTTTTCTTTGGCACTTCAAC
Organism: Ricinus communis; assembly: GCF_019578655.1. Classification (NCBI taxonomy): domain Eukaryota; kingdom Viridiplantae; phylum Streptophyta; class Magnoliopsida; order Malpighiales; family Euphorbiaceae; genus Ricinus; species Ricinus communis. The sequence goes on along the minus strand of NC_063264.1, from coordinate 15,680,772 downwards.
ATGAAATACAAAATATTGCATCTACTCCAAAGGCTGAAGAACCTGCTGTGTTTCTTTGCTTATAATCAGAATACTCCAATACCTTTTGCTGCAAGAAGACCTAATTTTGATATGTCACAACAATTTTGAGATAACCATAGAGGTTTTAATCATCAGTGCAGGACAATATGATCCTAATTTGCCTACCACTAATTTTGGACCTAGAAGATTCTTTACTAATACTAGATCAAAACCTATTTACGCTTTCTACAATATACCTGGTCACTCAATTGAGGTTTGTTACAAGAAGCATGGTTATCCTATTGGTTATAGGGGAAAAGAAAGATCTAATCCTATTCATGCTAATCAAGTTAGCTTTCCTGGTTATTCTAATAAGAACGATGTTAATAATAATAGCTATTAATCTATGCAAGATTCTTATTTTGATCCAATGACTCATTCATCTAATAATGCTTCACATGCTTCTACTAATATAGCTGCATATGTCAATACTACATAATCTCCTATTACTTAGAAACAATACAATCAAATTATGACAATGCTTCAACAAGCTAATGCTTCTACATCTTCGCAGGCTCCTAAAATCAATCAATTTTCCTCCAAATTTGCTCCTAATGCAACTGATTTAGGTATCATTTCTCTTTCTTGATTGGTATTTTCATGCCTAAAGCAATTTCTTAGATCTAGATACTGGTGCAACAAACCAAATCACTTGCTCTCTTGCCTCCCTTGCTACTTACAAACTTATTACAAACATCTTTTTCACATTACCTAATAACCAAAAGTTTACTGTTAGTCATATTGGCACTAAGTTTTTCATCAAACTTTATATTGCATTATGTTCTTTATGTTCCACAATTTTCCTTCAATCTGATATCATCTAGTAAACTTACTTCTGCCTATTCCTATTTTCTTCTATTGTGTCTTGTACTACAAATAAATCCACTACTAAAGACATTTAGCAATTTTGTTTGGGTCATTTATCTAATCCTAGGCTCAAATTGTTAGAAAGTATAGATAATACAATAACTTTACCTTCTTTTGATCATTGTGTCAACACCCATTTTCTGGATCTAGATATCGAGGGAATTACGAAAAATCCTGTGATAAAAGTTACTATCTTTCTCGAGTCTCAAGAGATTGAGGATGGGAAAATCTAGATAAATATTGAGAATAATTAGACTTAAAATTACTTTTCTAGAATTTTGGACTCAATTGACAGAAAAAATTAACTTTGAGGGGTGAAACAGTAGTTTTTGTAAGTTTAGGGGTAAAAGGCAAAATTTTCAAACTTTTTGCTCCTTAAAGCCAATCGAATTTGCATACAGTCGAATTGGCTCTCCATAGAGCTAATCGGCTCTATGCAGAGCCGATCAGCTTTACATAGTACTGATTGGATGAATTTCGAATTTCAACTTTGTTTTATGCAAATCTTTACTTAAAAATGCTAAAAATAATAAAATAAGTTTCTAGATAGTTTTTATGATAATTATTAAAATTTTAAAAGATTTTTATTGGATATTATTGATCGATAAAAGAAATTTTTTTTTTATTAAAAAAAAGTGATTGAAGCTTATCTATTCCATTAGGGTTTTCTAAAAACCGTAGCTCTATATAAGCATCATTATAACCTAATTCTAGGATTACCAATTATTATTAACCCTGAGCAAATATCAGTTGTTAGCAAAAGAAAAACTAAAAAGACGTAGTTCTCAAAGGCAAAGAGTATTTTTGCTAACTTTAATCATATGATACTAAGAAAAAACTCAAATTAGGAAAGGCTTTCATTGAACGACAGAAGCTTTTCCAAATCCTAGAGAATGCTGGATTCTCATTCGCCCTTCAATTCAACTGCCTCATCGTCTTTAAAGACTCGCAGATCATGAATCTACAGTGACAACCTAAGGGCTCCCCTACATCCAACATCATCAACATCTTTTTCCCCTACTGGTTCTTTTACCTTTATGATTATAGAAACATGAATTGATTTATCTTTTAAATGTTTTATATGATTTACATGATTAGATTAGGGTTTCATAATGAATTAACATGATCTGTGATATTATGTGACACCTGTAAAGGATGTCAGACATACATTGTATGCAAAGACTGATACATAACATATTTCTTAACTACTAACTTTTAACTCACAAATTAATATGTATAACAAAAACTATTTATATGATTCATACATATCACACATCAAAAAGCTCAAAACATCAAAAAGTACACTTTTTTTATATACACATAAATGCTCCAGTTTTATACATGATAATGAAATCCACTAGACATGTCACGTCTAAGAAAAAAAACTGAGGGCGACCTCCTGCTGACCTACCTGACACAATGCTAGTGCAACAGATGTAAATGTTTCATCAAAACCGATTATAATTCTTCTAATCCTAAAAAGGAAATAATGTAGAGGAGTGAGCCTGCAACTCAGCAAAAGAATAACATAATTTTCTATGAAAAACAACACAATCAAACGTGTAGTATTATCAAACATCAAACCATTCGATATTTAATTATGACTTTATAGTGTGTACATAAACCTTGTCATAGTATTTTCTTTAGGACAGTAATGAACTTGTGAATTACATTTACTTCCATAATAATATATAAATATATAAATATATATATATATATATATATATATATATATATATATATATATATATATTCATAGATCCCCATACGCATGACCAACCATAATCTTATGGGGAATTCCATATCGCACACAACCTTGCCTTATTCAAAAGTAGCATTGCGTCCTTACAATCATCCAACCATAACTATTATATATATATATATATACCATTTAAATAACTAACATCTCCATAATATATAAGAAATTATAATAATACCTATGATATACCAAAAACATACCATATTCCAACATGGCAGATTTAATAGTGTGCATTTAAAAATACACCAAATATTCCACATTAGGAATTCCAAAACCATATTCTCCAGATCAGTAATATTATAAGTCTAGATTAATTTGAAACTGATTTTACATCAAATGGATGTGTATAGAAAGAGAAACATCAAAAACATTCTATCATGGTCAAGCTGTCAATAAAATTAAGCAATAGAAAGTATGATCCAGATTGGCCATCAAAACAGAAAAATCAAGCTTCTTCTACTTCTATAACATTTATAAATTACATTTCAAATTTCTATAGCAATAAGTAGCACTCCGTTTGGAGTTATAAAACTCTAGATATGGCTAAATCAAATATATTGTTCACATTATAACAGGACACTTGATGTGCGTAAAATACACACATCTAAATGGGGTTTTTAAGATTGATTTTATGGATATTTGGATGTGAATTGGTCTCAACACTCACCCTATACGTATGTTTGTGTGCATTAGGTCCAAAAGAAGTCAAAGAATGAAAAAGGAAAGAATTGGAGCATAATTGGACGTCAAAGCTGCTGAAATGAGCTAAGTACGAGCATGAGGAAGCTGAACACGGCCGTATTGGTCTCAACACTGGCCGTGTTCTCAACACGGTCACAAACACAGGCCGTGTTACCAACACGGGGACAAAAACGACCATGTTGGACATCAAAGAAGAAGTAGATCTTACGGAGCACGGCCATAGAGAGTAACACGGCCAGGAACACCAGACCATGTCCTAAACATGGCCAGGGACACAACCGTGTTGGAGGCGACAGGAGGTATTAATTAAAAGAACAAAGAGAGGAAAAAAGGGAGGAGGCGAGGGTTAGAACGTCCCAAACCCTAATTTTTCTTTCCCTAAGGGTTTTCTGAGTTGAAACTAAGAGAAAATGAGACTTGGATCAAGGTTTCAATAAGATTCCCTTCAAAGATCGAAGATTGGGCGAGGTTCGTCGATTGATTTTCAAATCGAGCAAGAGGAACAAGAATCAATTCAATTAGATAAAAGGATTTGAAATTTGTTTACTCTCATCCAAGGGTGTAATCGGGTTTTCTCTACCTTTTCTTATTGTTGTAATTGAATTCTTGTGTATTTTGAGAATGAACATGATTAGCTAGATTGATAAAATCCATTGGGGTTTCTTTACTATGTTGGCTTGATATTATATTATTGGATTGTTTGAGTTGGTTTTGTATTCTTCTTGTTTTAAGTATTAATAAGATAATGCATTATTCATGAGACGTTGTGAATTGTGATGTTTAGATTGCTTTATGAGATTGAGAAATCCGTTTGGCAATTGGAATTTTGAATAGCAAGAACTGGTTAATAATTGCTTAGAGATAAGGATAATTAACTAGCCGGATTAAGAATTAACAAAGCTTAATAGAGGCGGATTAAAGCTTAATGCTAATTTAAGAATCAATCGTTAGGAAGAGATTCCAACTTTAGGTTATTAGGTTTAGGAATTCGGTTATCTCTAGAGAGAAACCGAATTCGGTTAAGAATTCATCCACGGGTAGCATAATTAGACTCACCGATCCTTTATCTTTTGTTTGATTGCCATCTAGTTTAGATTCCCTTTGGGTTTGTCTTCTTGTCTTGATTATTTCGTTTATCAAATACTCTTGCATCTCCCTTAGGACATAGCTTGTAGCTATTAGTTAGTTTAGAAATTATTTATCGCTAATTTTAGGTTAATATAACAAAGATCAAAGGAGTAACTATGGGCTTTCACTTTCCCGAGGAATGCGACCTTGATACTCGCCATTAGTGCTAGACTACATCGATAGGTACACTGCCTTAGATTGTAGCTAACACGAGTAGCACTCGTCAAGTTTTTGGTGCCGTTGCCGGGGAATGTTTGAAAACTAGAGTGAAATTTGCTATTTGTTAATTTAGCCATTTTTTTCTTTCTTATTATTTTATGATTTTTATTTTTATTTGTTTATTTATCTTATTTTATTTGTACATATTTATTTAGTTTAAGTTTATGATTCATATAGTGAATGATAAGGAGGTTCAATGCTAAACTCAAACTCTTTGTATGATGCATTGGAAAATGGGATTAGGAACCAAGAGAGTGCTAAAAATTGGGATACCCGTGCATCTTTAGAAGCTCGAGTGGAATCATTTTGTAGGGCTACCGATCAACTCTCCACTCCTATCCTTTCATCTCAAGTTTTTGTGAATTTTGTTGTGGTTTACATTTGAGTAATGATTGTCTATTGTATAGTAATGTTGCTCATTGATCTTATAACTATGAACAGGTGAATTATACGGGAAGTTGGCTAAATGACTCGTATGGAAGCACCTACAATCAAGAGTGGAGCACTCATTCACCTTATGGATGGAGCTTAGATGGCCCAGAACCACCAGAATCTCAGCAACCACATCAGCAGCCTAATCTTGCACCTTCAACTCAAAATGAAGAGTTAGTGTCGGAGGAGCTGATGATGAGGTTCATTACAAGTCTTGATGATAGATTCCAATAAACAGAGAGGATACTTGAAGATCAACAAGCCTCGATTAAGAACATAGAGCATCAAGTAGGCTTAATCTTCAAGTTACTAGCTGAAGAGCAATTGGGAACTCCATCAAACGCTACTGAATCCGAGGAACACTTGAGCGCCATCACTTTGCGTTCTGTTAAGAACCTCCAAGGATTAGAACCACGAACCCTAATGATTATGAACCCGTGAATTACTATCTTAGAAACCCAAGAACAAATTGAGTTCCAAAACCCAAGAACCGCTTAAATCAGATTGCAAGGTATGGTTGATCAAGATTAGAACCTAAAGAAAACTAAGTTCTTTAAACCCTAACCCTTAACACGCCACAAGGATAGATCAATTCCTTGATAAGTGGTTTATGCATTCAACAAGAATTCAAGAATTCAAGCAAATATGCAAAGGAAACAACTACTATAATTTTATCAAAATTCAAATTTTTTTAAAACACAACTTAAGGGGCGTTTTTATAGCCACCTAACATAATAAACCCTAGTAAAACTATTAACCCTAGCTGCCACATAAGAAAAATAGGCAATAACATTGTTTTGAACTTAAAGAAGAGATTTCAGCCCAAATATTAGCCCACATTAGTCTTCATGTGTTTGGACTTGCAAAACATTAAATAAAGCCCATTCAGATGTGTCTTTACTTGGGCCTATCCTAGCATGACCAATTGGGCTTCCTTGACTAGCCCGATCTTGCATATATCCAATTAAGGCTTCTTGTAGCTTCTTGGACCTTGACCTTGTAATTGGGCCTTGTAGCATGCTCAATGGATCCTTAGCTTTATCTTTGGTTTTCTTGTTGTCCTCTCCATCAAGTCCATCTTTAAGCTTGGCCATGTCCATATCATTCCCTCCTTCTTTAGGATGATTCGTCCTCGAATCAAGTTCATCACCTATATCAAAAGGACTCAAATCAGCTACATTAAATGTACCACTCACATTATACTCACCTTTCAAATCAATCTTGTAGGCATTGTCATTGATCCTCTCAAGGACTTGAAATGGACCATCACCCCTCGGACTTAGTTTAGACTTTCTTTGATTTGGGAACCTTTCTTTGCGAAATGCACCCAAACCCAATCTCCGGGTTGGAATACCATTGGAATTCGTCCTTTATTAACCCTCTAAGCCACTTTTGCATTTTGCTTCTCAATTCTCTCTTTAACTTGTTTGTGTAGCTTTTTAACCAAATCTGCCTTAGAAGAACCTTCAACACTAACAAGCGTTATTTTATTGATTACGGCAGTCCACACATTCTCCATGTGCCATCCTTCTTTGGAACCAAAATCACTAGAACCGCACAAGGACTTAAGCTCTCACGCACATACCCCTTTGACATCAGTTCTTCCACTTGCCTTTGAAGCTCCTTTATCTCCTCTGGATTACTTCTATAGGCTGGTCTATTTGGTATGGAAGCCCCGGGTATGAAGTCTATTTGATGTTCTATCCCTCTTTGAGGAGGTAATCCACTTGGCATTTCCTCGGGAAAGACATCGGCAAATTCCTGCAAAAGATTAGCAAACACACTCGGCAAGGAAAGATCAAGTTCGGTGAGTGTTCAAATATACATCTTTATAAGTAACAATAAATAACATCCGACTTGAATGAAATGCATGCCTAACTTCACTTTCCCTAGCCAAAAACTACCCTTTGCCTTTGTTTTCTCTTTAAATTTGAATCTCACCCTTTGGGTTTTCATGTTCCTTTTGTTATTTTCAGCCTCACGCCTCTCTCTTTCCAACTTACATTGGTCATCATACACTTCCTTAGGAGAAAGAGGTGTCAAAGTAACTTTTCTCCCATCCTTCATAAATGAGTACCTATTTAGAAAGCCATCATGGAGGGCCCTCGTATCAAATTCCCATGGCCTACCTAACAAGATATGGCCAGCATGCATTGGCACTACATCACATAGCGCCTCATCCGAATATCTACCAATTGTGAAAGGTACAACAACTTGCTTATTCACTTTGATCTCACCACAATTATTTAACCATAACAATTTATAAGGTCTAGTATGTGGAATTAGATTTAAACCCAATTTTTCAACCATTAAAGTGCTAGCAACATTTGTACAACTACCACCATCAATAATAACAAGACAAGTCTTACCTTGTACATGGTATCTTGTGTGGAAAATGTTGTCTCTTTGCTGCTCCAAGGTATCATCTTCCTTCATTTGAACACTTAGTGTGCGCCTAGCCACCAAGAGCTCACCTCCCATAGGACCCTCAATGCAATCATCGCTGCCGTCTTCCAATTGTGGAATCTCATCATCATTATCACTCTCTTCACTTGCTGTTTCAATCTCCCCATGGTCTCTAGCCACCATTGCACGCTTGTTTGGACATTGTGAAGCAATATGGCCGCATGACATTTGAAACACTTGATGTCTCTATTCTTTTCTTTGTTAATTTCGGTTTAGATGTGTCTTTGTTGCCTGAAATGCTTTTCCCTTTGTTGTCATTGGGAATAACCTTATCATCACCTTTCTTACCTCCTTTCCAAGAATTAGACCAATGTGGCCTCCCACTCCGAAGTGCCCTTATATTCAAACCTTCTTTGTCCTCTAGGTTTTAGTTGCTTTTCCACCTTAATTGCAAGGTGAACTAACTCCTCAAGCTCCACATAATGTTGCAACTCTACCCTATCGGCAATCTCCTTATTAAGCCCACCAATGAATCGTGCCATGGTAGCTTCTCTATCCTCATCCAAATCAGCCCTAGTCATGAGCATTTCCATCTCATATAAAAATCCTCAACACTCCTTGTACCTTGCCTCAAAGATTGGAGTCTTTGATGTAACTCCCTATGGTAATGTTCGGGTACAAAACGCCTTCTCATGATAGTTTTGAGTGCAATCCAACTACCAATAGGCTCTTCCATGTTCCTCCTCCTACTAACCACCAAGCTGATCTCACCAAACTATAGCATAGTCACTAAATTGGGTAACCACCAATTTCACCTTTTTCTCCTCCCCGAAAGTTATGGCAATCAAAGATAAGGTCAACTCGCTTTTCCCACTCCAAATATGCCTTCGGATCAGTTTTTCCCAAGAAGGTAGGAATACTAAGTTTGATACTACCTAAGTTCCTATCAACATCATCATAGTTCCCATAACCACCAAACTCACCACCAAAGTGTCCTCTACCTCTACCAAGATTTTGGTATCTCCTAGCTCCTCTACCCAGGGCCTCTACCAACCCCACCATAGGCTGCATTATCATACTCCTCAAAACCCTCATCAAAGTCATCCTCATTCACCCCAATTGGCTGCCCATGATTACCTTGCACATTCCCCCCTTCATCAAGCTTATTTCCCAGACCTCGGGCAAGTGCATTAATTTGGTCCATAATGGCTTGTTGATTGGTTGCCATTTCCCTTCGTTGGGCTGCCATGTCAAGTTGCAACCTCTCCATTTGCTCATTCATATTTCTTATGCTTCGTTGCACCCTCTCATTTTCATGCATTTGTCTTTGTGGGTATGCTTGGGTAGTTGGCACATTATTACCTCCACTAGAACCACTTGACATGCTGCAATAAGAGTTAGTATGCAATAAAAAAAAAATCGAAGGAAATTAAGGACCTCACTGACACTCCCTCACGTGTTTACTCTCAATTAATGGGGATTGTCACTCGTGTTTCGCACAATCAAGAATGATCACACAAGGCTGAAAACTCACACCACTCGACTTGTTTTCAAGGATTCTTATGTGAATCAATAACCACACATCAAGTTATTTCACTATGCTTGCAATGCACTAAGAATTATGATCTAAAAAGCTTAGTTGAGGCAAAGCATAAAAGTCAAGAAAATTAAACAATTAGTCACGCTTTCAATAAAATTAGGACTACAAACAAGCGAAAACTTCAAACGGATGCAAATGACATATGAAGAAACAATCTAGATGTAAGAAACAAGAAAGATGCGATTCGACTTGGAAATAGGAGAAGAAGGAACAAATTTAGGAAGCAAAAATCACAAAGAAGGTTGATCAAGAAAGAAGGTTACCTCTTTATGCTTTAAATGTGTCAAATCTGCCCAAACTCAAAAGACACACAAAGAGGAGAATAAATGAAGGACAAAAACGAATTTAGAGCTGAATCAATTCAAATAAGATGGTATGTATAGGGCTCAGTCATTGGAATTTAATGTCCCTTTGAATCTTCCCAAACGGCCACCAAATCCTTATTTATGTAGGATTGTGAAAATCTCCTAAACCTTTTAACAACCCTAATATCTATGTAATCACCCCAAGAACAATGATTTCCAATACCAAATACGTTTTTTCCACTAACAAAGACAATCAAACCAATCGGACCTATTCCTTTTTTTTGTTTTTTTTTTTTGCTAATTCGGATATGATATTTTTCTTTTCTTGTTTCGTTTTTTTTTTTTTTTGAATCGGAATCAAAAACTACAAGAATCAAGAACTAAACAATGTAGATCTCAAGAATACCAAGAATACTTCAAGAACAATATCAAGAACTCAAGGAAAACAAACAATAACTTAAAGAAAAGGGATAAATAACCTGATTTAAGAGCCAAAGCTCTGATACCAAATGTTAAGAACCTCCAAGGATTAGAACCACGAACCCTAATGATTAGGAACCCGTGAATTACTATCTTAGAAACCCAAGAACAAATTGAGTTCCAAAACCCAAGAACCGCTTAAATCAGATTGCAAGGTATGGTTGATCAAGATTAGAACCTAAAGAAAACTAAGTTCTTTAAACCCTAACCCTTAACACGCCACAAGGATAGATCAATTCCTTGATAAGTGGTTTATGCATTCAACAAGAATTCAAGAATTCAAGCAAATATGCAAAGGAAACAACTACTATAATTTTATCAAAATTCGAATTTTTTTAAAACACAACTTAAGGGGCGTTTTTATAGCCACCTAACATAATAAACCCTAGTAAAACTATTAACCCTAGCTGCCACATAAGAAAAATAGGCAATAACATTGTTCTGAACTTAAAGAAGAGATTTCAGCCCAAATATTAGCCCACATTAGTCTTCATGTATTTGGACTTGCAAAACATTAAATAAAGCCCATTCAGATGTGTCTTTACTTGGGCCTCCTAACATGACCAATTGGGCTTCCTTGACTAGCCCGATCTTGCATATAGCCAATTAAGGCTTCTTGTAGCTTCTTGGACCTTGACCTTGTAATTGGGCCTTGTAGCATGCTCAATGGATCCTTAGCTTTATCTTTGGTTTTCTTGTTGTCCTCTCCATCAAGTCCATCTTTAAGCTTGGCCATGTCCATATCACGTTCAGGTGAGAATTTTTCTGGTTTATCTACTATGTTTGACGATGATGCTTCTGTACAGGACGATTTCTTGAACATGGAGATGGAACCAGAAAAGGAAGAGGCGAACATAATTCCTTTGAAAGACTATCAGCGGGAATGTCACAGTTGATGATCTTTGAGTTGTAGTTAGAGGAATTGTTGGTAGATTTTCCACAAGTCCCTTCGATGATGGAAGATTAGCACGAGTTATCCAATGAAGAAGTCTTGGAGGAGCTTGAGTTTCTTCTAGCAAGTGAACCAAGCTAGGGACTGAAGAAAACCATCGACACTCCTGAAGAGATTGCCCAACCATCGATCCTTCCAATTGGTGAAACTCCAGCTTTCAAATTGGAAGAGGCCCCTACAGCATTATGACTACGTACAATTATACGAGGAGCGAGTTTTGGCCATCATACTGGCAGCTTACTTGATAGTCGGGAAGAGGAAGTCGACGATTATCCCTTTAAGCGGATACTGGAAGCCATTTGCTTGGAAGAAGGATGGATGGTCGTCGATCACGCCCGTTTGCTTTTCACCATGAGTCCAGCTAAGAAGACTCATCACATAAAAAAGAAGCGCTTTTGGGAGGCACCCCAAATTCTATTTTTCAATTTGAATACTTTACCCTTGCATTTTGAACTTAGTTGATTAGGTTTTATAGTTGGTTTTTGTTAAGTTTTATTTATGTTAAGTGTATGAGTTGACGACTTATTAGTTTTACAGGTGAGAAAGAGTGAGAAAGTGTTGAGAATCGCAACTTTTGCATTTTCTGAAGATCAACACGGGCGTGTTCCAGACCGTGTTCATTAACACGGCCCGTGTTCTAATTGAAGAAAATCAAACTAAGGTGAACACGTTCATAGAAGCTAACACGGGAATTTATGCCCTGCCGTGTCCACAACACGTCCCCGTGTCCAAGACCGTGTCCGTAACACGGGCATGTTCTCAGAAGTGGTAGGTCAGCACGTTTTTATTCGCTTAACATGGCCCGATATCCAGACTGTGTTCCTTAACACGGCCCTTGTTGGTTAACACGGGCGTGTTCCTCACACTGCCTATATATACCACTTCATTTCAAAATCTCCAAATTTTTTTTCCCCTTAGTTTTAGCAATTCTCTCCTCTCTTATTCTCTCACTTCTTATTCTTATTTCTCATTTCGAAGGCTTTGGATATTGCGTTTGTCAAGTAAGTACCCTCCAACTTCATTTTCCATTATTTTATTTTGATATTAGTTCGAATTTATGTTTTCTTTGTGTTTTAATTTTTTTTATTTTTTGTTTATTCCCTTATTTTATTATTTGGTGCATGCATTTACATTCATGTTTGTGCTTAATTTTCTTTAATATAGTTTATATACTTAACTTGCTCATATTTTCCATTTTTTCTTTTCTACCATTATTTATGATTATGATTAATTCCTTATTTTTCTCTTAATTATTATTGTCGGCCGCTAAACAATAGGCTCTGTCATAGAGAGTCGACTATGTTTGTGTCTGTTTTATATTAGCATGTTGGTTTGCCTTGTGATGGATTATGGCGAAGTAAATTCCATATGGATGAATTGCAACTTTAATTGGTTAGCATTGTTTGGCAGTGTTGTGGATTAAATTTTCTTTGCAGGACATTGAGCAGTTTAATTTTATCGAGTTAAATTGTTTGGTTTGTTCATTTTATGTCGTTATGCTGCCATAATTTTGTTGATCCTTAGTACTAAAAGTTTCCTTTTCAGGTACCACGTCCACCAGACGAGGATCAGGAGTTTACAAGAGGAGGCGGACTGATGGTTCCCCTTCCTCTCGATCGTCAGGCGCTGCACCAACTAGTTCAGACCAAATTAGACCACCGCAGTGCCATCGGTTCTTACTTTTCCAAGGGCAGCCCACCTTTGAGCAGAGATATCAATTGATGAGGCACAAAGATTTGGGAAAGGGGCATAGGATAGGCCCGGCCGACCGGAGACCGTCGGACTTGCAGTGCAGTCCATGCGATATCTTGAGGCGCCCCATTTCAATATTTCTTTGACATTGTTGAACCAATATATAGTGAGTTGGTGTGGAGTTTGCGGCACTTTCTTTCCGCAAAGCCAATTGTGGGACTTCCAACAACCGGGATGCGATCGATTTCGGACTAGCAAAGCGGACTTTCACGATGAGTGTCTGACGGTTTGGGGTACACTTAGGCTTGTGGTGAGGAGGATGCAGTCGGGGAGGTTCTGGTCGGCTGTATACACCGCTGGTGTGTCATATCCGTAGATGTGGGCGAGATTTTGATGACCTTTGAGGGATCTGATGCTAGCGATCAAGGCATCTAACTTGCTTGAGGGACTGCGGTACTTGCATGCATTACTGGCTAGGACCATTACTGGCAGAGGAGATAGCGGTGGTGTAGTTACCCAGCCGGACCTATTTATACTTTACAATATGCACCAGCACTAGTCCGTCGACATGGGATACTTATTGGCCAGACAGATCAGTGCCTTCTGCAACAACTCAAAGAAGGTATTTTTTTATTTTGGGACTTACATTACTCGACTTGCTAGGAGCTTAGGAGTTTTGGAGGAGGCGATATCACATCTGACAGAGCTGGGGGTGATGGAAACGTTGGGACTTCCCTAGATGGTTAGTATGGGGATGGTGACTCGTAGGCAGGGTCCGCTAGAACCGGAGTATAGGCCCGAGGAATGCTCTCTTGGTAGCACTCGGAGAGAGCGACTACCTTGCGAGCCCATGGTACACAGGATGTCCCACCTTCTTCTGATATTCTGGAGTCTTCCTCCAGACCGTCTACTTCAGCTCCTTCTGGGTCTTCTTTAGCTGTTTTAGGAGTCTCCCCAATTGAGTTTAGAGAGCTGCAGCTTAGAGTGCGAGAGGTTGGCGGAGGAGGCGTGACATTTCATTCAACAAGAGGCTTTTCAACGGGACCTTTTACGGTCGGTGAGTTTGAGCCGGATAATGGCTCGGTTTGAGAGGAATAGAGTGCATGCTTGATTGAAGCGGGGAGGTAGGTTAGAGGCCTCTATGGCCAATGACATGTTTGATGATATTTTTGCTACGGACTTTGCACTGCACATCCACGAGCCGGGTTCTAGAGCAGAGCCATTTTGACATCCCTCTAGCGGATGATCCAGCTGGCCCTCCCTCTCCGACTGAGCACCCTTCAACACAGCAGCCTGACGAGCCTACTATTGACACTGCTCCTGCTGATCTACCAGCTCCTACATGTGACACTACTTCCGATCCTCAGAGAGCAGCCACTCCACCACAGACCAGCCAGCGCCCTGATATACATGCTGATGCACCTCTTTTCATTGATTAAAGCCATTGGGTTTTCTTTACTATGTTGGCTTAATATTATATTGTTGGATTGTTTGAGTTAGTTTTGTATTCTTCTTGCTTTGAGTATTAATAAGATAATGCATTATTCATGAGATGTTGTGAATGTGGTGTTTAGATTGCTTTATGTGATTGAGAAGTCCATTTGGCAATTGGAATTTTGAATACTAAGAACTGGTTAATAATCACTTAGAGATAAGGATAATTAACTAGCCGGATTAAGAATGAAGAAAGCTTAATAGAGGCGAATTAAAGCTTAATGCTAATTTAAGAATCAATCGTTAGGAAGAGATTCCAACTTTAGGTTATTAAGTTTAGGAATTCGGTTATCTCGAAAGAGAAACTGAATTTAGTTAAGAATTCGTCCACGGGTAGCATAATTGGAGTCATTAATCCTTTATCTTTTGTTTGATTGCCAACTAGTTTAGGTTCCCTTTGGGTTTGCTTTCTTGTCTTGGTCATTTCATTTATCCATTTATTCCTACATCTTCCTTAGAACTTAGCTTGTAGCTATTAGTTAGTTTAGAAATTATTCATCATTCATTTTAGGTTAATATAACAAAGAACAAAGGAGTAACTCTGGGCTTTCACTTTCCCGAGGAATACGACCTTGATACTCGCCATTAGTGCTCAAGTGCTTCGATAGGTACACTGCCTTAGATTGTAGCTGCATAAATAGCAACCATCATTCTAATTATCATATTCAAATTCCAACATATTCATATTATCATATTCAAAATCTAGGATATTTATCTTATCAAATTCAAAACCTAATATATAATTCCCACCTAATGCATTTGCATTTATTTCTATAACATGCATATCATATAGATATGAGAAATGCATGAGATATGTATGGTATTAGTGCTAATGTTAAATAGAAGAATATTATAAATGTTACAATTAAGTCCATAATAAGAATTAGAAAGTTAAGGGATTGAGTTGATTAATAGCAAAAAATTAAGGGGTTAATTAAATCTAAAAAAATTATTAATATGATAGAAAAGGGGAAGAAGAAAGAAAATGTGGTAGTTCTTCTTCATTTTTCTTCTTCTTTCTTTCTTTCTTCTTCTTCTTCATAAAAAAGAAAACTGAATTTTCAAGTGGAATTTGGAGGTTTAGAATCCATTTTTATTTTAATCTTCATCTACAAAGGCTTTAGAGGTTTATTTGGTAAGTAGTTTTAATATTTTGTTGAATTGAGTTAGGGTTTAGAAGACATAGAATTCGAGTTCTAAAGACCTAGTTTTTCAGTCTTATTATTTTGGATCATATCTTGAGCTAGGAAGCTTTAAAAGGAGTGTTCTTTAATGATATAGAAACTTTAAAGAGTCACCTAAAACTTTTATTTCTTTAGCTCGATCTGAATCAGGCTCTATATTAGTATAATAAGAGAATACATTTTATTATTCAGTTTCCATCTTTGGTATGAGTAAGGTGGATTGTTTTGTAGGGATATTTCTCTATACACCTCCAATTGAAACAAAATTAGTTTTAAATTATATTAGACACATAAGGTTAGTGATCTGGAAAGTTTCATTATGAAATTTATTGTATAGAAGTTTTGGTGGATTTTTAAATTCACCCTATTAATTTTGTTATAGTTGGCAGCCACACATATGTAGATAGTTTAATGATGTTATCATTCTATATGAAATTCTATTAACTTTGGGTGTTTAAAAATAAGTGAATTATGATCTATTTCAGCTAAACCAATTTGGCATGAGGGTGACACCCAAGTAAGCTCAAGCAAAGGGAAGGGAGCAACAAAGGTAAGTGAATAACTTAATGTTCTATATGAATGTTGAATGGTGAATTCGAGTGTTGATGGGTGCTACTCGTGTTAGCTACAATCTAAGGCAGTGTACCTATCGATGCAGTCTAGCACTAATGGCGAGTATCAAGGTCGTATTCCTCGGGAAAGTGAAAGCCCAGAGTTAGTCCTTTGTCCTTTGTTATATTAACCTGAAATTAGCGATAAATAATTTCTAAACTAACTAATAGCTACAAGCTACGTCCTAAGGGAGATGCAAGAGTATTTGATAAACGAAATAATCAAGACAAGAAGACAAACCCAAAGGGAATCTAAACTAGTTGGCAATCAAACAAAAGATAAAGGATCAGTGAGTCTAATTATGCTACCCGTGGACGAATTCTTAGCGGTCGGTTTCTCTCGAGATAACCGAATTTCTAAACCTAATAACCTAAAGTTAGAATCTCTTCCTAACGATTGATTCTTAAATTAGCATTAAGCTTTAATCCGCCTCTATTAAGCTTTGTTAATTCTTAATCCGGCTGGTTAATTATCCTTATCTCTAAGCGATTATTAACCAATTCTTGCTCTTCAAAATTCCAATTGCCAAACGGATTTCTCAATCTCATAAAGCAATCTAAACATCACAATTCACAACGTCTCATGAATAATGCATTATCTTATTAATACTGAAAACAAGAAGAATACAAAACCAACTCAAACAATCCAACAATATAATATCAAGGCAACATAGTAAAGAAACCCCAATGGATTTAATTAATCTAGCTAATCATGTTCATTCTGAAAATACACAAGAATTCAATTACAACAATAAGCAAAGGTAAAGAAAACCCGATTACACCCTTGGATGAGAGTAAACAGCCTCAAATCTTTTTGGTCCAATTGAATCGATTCTTGTTCCTCTTGCTCGATTTGAAAATCAATCGACGAACCTCGCCCAATCTTCGATCTTTGAAGGGAATCTGATTGAAACCTTGATCCAAGTCTCCTTTTCTCTTAGTTTCAACTCAGAAAACCCTTAGGGATAGAAAAATTAGGGTTTTGGACGTTCTAACCCTTGCCTCCTCCCTTTTTTCCTCTCTTCGTTCTTTTAATTAATACCCCCTGTCGCCTCCAACACGGCCGTGTTAAGGACACGATCTGGTGTTCCTGGCCGTGTAACTCTCTGTGGTCGTGCTCCATAAGATCTACTTCTTCTTTGATGTCCAACACGGCCGTTTTTGTCCCCGTGTTAGTAACACGGCCTGTGTTTGTGACCGTGTTGAGAACACGGCTAGTGTTGAGACCAACACGGCCATGTTCAGCTTCCTCATGCTCGTACTTAGCTCGTTTCGGCAGCTTTGACGTCCAATTATGCTCCAATTCTTTCCTTTTTCATTCTTTGACTTCTTTTGGACCTAATGCACATAAACATACGTATAGGGTGAGTGTTGAGACCAATTCACATCCAAATGTCCATAAAATCAATCTTAAAAACCCCATTTAGATGTGTGTATTTTACGCACATCAAATAACCCCACACTTAGCTCATTGCTTATCCTCAAGCAATCAAAAGTAAAATAAGGAAAATAAGCCACTAAGGAACAATACTTAAACTGATAGACAAGCTAGAGAGCTCCTGCACATATCCTTAACAAGCATAAGTCAAACAAAAGAAAAGAAGCAATCAATTCAAGTATCACAACTAAGATGCCAATAATTCACACAATACTGTCTCAATGAAATTATTCAGAACCAACTCCTCACCAGATTCACTCTAAATCACTCAAAGTGTTTAAAGGGTAGTGTTTAATCGCTCAATGCATCAACTACTGCCTTACTTACTATATGCTTGCTCTTAAATTCTACTCCTACCACTTATGGAGAGTCAACAACTATGTCAAGAGGTCTTTATAAAGGTTGTAATGGGGATTAGGTAAGGGTAGGTAAATTTGGTCAGAGTTGAACCTATAGTGTTCTGCAATGAAATACATGACCTGCACACAAGTCATAATAATAACAAGGGGTAAACAATGGATAGTAGTCCAAGGTGGGAAATAGGAATCAAGTCAAAATGTTTAGCTCACTTACTTTCTTTCTTTTCATCACCTTTCCCTCTTATTCTTCTTTTTATATATTTTTCTTCTTTCTTTTTTTTCTTTTTTTTTTTTTTTTTTCATAAGGGAAGAACATTCACATAATAGAGTGAATTTCTTTTTGGATTGAAGTAAGCTGCTACAAGATTCCAAAGCTATTCCCAAGATAAAAATTCCCAATAAAAACAACTCATGTGCAAAATCATAACCGAAAGCAGAATTAAACTAAGTGGTAATGGAATATAATAGAAAATGGTGAAAGAGGGGGTTATCTACAAAATCAATAAACAAATGAAGGCTACTTGGCTAGAATGAAAAACCTAAGTGCCTCTATCATACCAAAGTATTAAACTTTCGTTGTGGCCCTCATAAGTATTACCGAGCAAGTTCTAAATGTAAAGACAATAATCGGCACTCTCAACTAGAAATAAATACAAGCATATAAAGTGTATGCTGACAATTTAGGCTCAATTTCTCACAGTGTGCTTTTGAGTAGGTTCCAAACAAAAATCATTAAAACAGAATTAAATAAACCAAAGCAACTTAGTGCAAAACTCAAACTAATTATCTTACATTCTTCCGCAAAACTCAACACTATCGGTTTTACCCGATCACATGGACATAAACAAGATTTTAAAAGCAATTTAACAGTAAGAGCATCGAAACAAAGTGAAAAATTTTCAAAATTTTACAAAAAATTGCACAAAGAATAAACAAATAACTGAGATGGAATAAATGAAATGCGATATATACACTAGAAAAGGATCTGAATTTCATATACAAAATAATAGAGTATATATTGATATCACCACCCCACGGAGCCATAATCAGGGCAGTATTAGTTTCTTTTTCCTTTTTCATTTCATATATTTTGTACACTGAGGACAGTGTGTCCTTCTAGCTAAACATGTTCATTATCAAAACCCACAAGAATTCAATTGCAACAATGAGTAAAGTTAGAGAAACCCGATTACACCCTTGGACGAGAGTAAACAGCCCCAGTTCCTCTTGCTCGAATTGAATCGATTATTGTTCCTCTTGCTCAAATTGAAACCAATCAACGAACCTCGCCCAATCTTTAATCTTTAAAGGGAATCCAATTGAATCCTTAGTCCAAGTCTCATTTTTCCTTGGTTCCAGCTCAGAAAATCCTTAGAGAGAGAAAAATTAGGGTTTGGGACGTTCTCCCCCGTTCTGGATCGCATTTCCCTCTTTTCTTTCTTTTAATTAATTCGTCAAGCTACCGCGAACATGGCCATGTTGATGGTCGTGTTAGGAACACGGCCTGGTGTTCTTGGCCATGTTGGGACACGGCCCCGTGCTGATGGCCGTGTTACTCTCTGTGGTCATGCTCCTTAACGCATCTTTTTTCTGTTGTCAAATTCACCCAACACGGCCATTTTGATGCCCGTGTTGGGAATATGGCCCGTGTTAAAACCAACACGGCCGTGTTCAGCTTCCTTATGCGCAAACTTGACTTGTTTCGACAACTTTGACGTCCAATTCTGCTCCAATTCTTCCCTTTATCACTCTTTGGCTTCTTTTGGACCTAATGCACACAAACAGACGCATAGGGTGAGTGTTGGAACCAATTCACATCCAAATGTACATAAAATTAGTCTTAAAAACTCCATTTAGATGTGTGTATTCTACGCACATCAAATCACCCCACACTTAGCTCATTGCTTGTCCTTAAGCAATTAACAACTCTCCTCATAGAACTGCAGTCAATAATTCCTTATAGTTTATGCCCCTAGTCCACAGTAGATAGTATTCAACACATCTCAAAGGATACTCAATCATAAATCATATTGCAAATCATTAATAGAGAATGGTAATGCATGAATAACTTGAATGACAACTCAACACAAACATCATGAACCAATGCCTCACAGGGATCACTCAAGTCGCTCAAAGTGTATATTAGGTGAATAACAAATCCCACAAAGCAGATGTACAGGACCCGCTCACCATAAGCTTTCTCATAAATCATATCTTCGCTACTGTTAATAAGTAAATATCAAAATCGAAGGGTCTTTTCCAAGGTTGTAATGGGGCTAAGGTAAAGGTACGGAGATTTGGGAAAGAAGTGTGAAAATGCTGGAATTCGTATGATAAATAACAATATATGCTCAAAGGATTAAATGCCTAATATACAAAAAGAATTATTCACTAAAATCCCTACTTCGTAGAATAACACTCGCAAATGCTCTAAATCCAATAAAGAGACAAATAATTAAAGAATTTTGTTTATTTTCTTCTTATGTTTTTCTTTTTTTTTTTCTTTTTTTCTTTTTTTTTTCTCTTTTCTTTGAATAATGAACTAGCAGCTTATAAGCGACCTCTGCATACGTAAAGAATACAGTTTAAATCGGAGGGAGCATTTAAAATATCAAAAAGACTTGGTGAATTTACCAACATAGCAACTGGCATTTTAATCCCACATAAGGGTGAGCAAATCACAAAAAGAAATTCCAGCATAAGGGTAAAGGAAAGATAAATGTAAAGAATGGTATAATTGAAGTGTATAGTTTTAGATTATGAAGAAAAGGTTAAGGCTCAAAACTGGCTAACTAATGGAAATATAAGAGGGTAGGCTTTTGGTCAAATATGGTGAATTCTAAATCACCCAAATCATCTCATGGTATTCACAATATTCATGTAACTTCAACCAGGCATTACAAAGCAAGTTCTAGAAGCAAAGTCAAGTACAATGCACACTCAAACAAGAAATATAAAGAGCATAAGTATAATGAATGCTCAACGGGCTCAAAATCTCACTTTGAGGTATGGTATTAGGTGCAATTGGTTCGCAACATCATTAATTGAATCATTACTTAAGAAACATATGCATATGACATTATCAACGTTCTAAGTTAAAATTCGAAACTTCGAAAAACAATTAAATAACATCGGTTTAACCTGACAGGGCTGATGTGTAAAACACCATCAATTGTTTTCCAAGGACAATGAACAATAAAGAAAAGTAACTACAATTATATAAATCAAGTCATCAATCAGCTCAAAAATAGCATACTTAAGTGCATAAAGACATAGTGTCCTAACATCCTAACACTACACAACACCTAGTGACAACAATTTTAGATATGTCTAGAAACCATATGAGAGAGTGGGATTATAAGGTTTACCCACAACCACCCCATACTTGAAGAACACACTGTCCTCAGTGTAAAATGTTATGGATACCCCGCATAGAATGCTCAACTAAGGAACAAAGGCAATACAATCCAAGTGCATGACATGTATGAAAAATAAGGTAAATAATTGCAGAAAAATAAAAAGATCTAGGGGACTGCCCTGATCATCCATCGAGGTTAACATAGTGGAAATTCAGTGCCTCCTCGGTAGAATTTGAAAAATAATAAAATAAAGAAATAATCGTACTGACAATAATGATTAAATAAAATATGAAAACTTAAAACTAATAAAATGTTTCAAAATGAAAGGGTAAAATATTAAAAATGAAAAATAGAATTTGGGGTGCCTCCCAAAAGCGCTTCTTTTTGATTTGGTGAGTCTTCTTAACTAGACTCATGGTGAAAAGCAAACGGTGGGGATTGATGACCATCCATCCTTCTTCCAAGCAAATGGCTTCAAGTATCCGCTTAGAGGACTAACCATCAAATTCCTCTTGCCGATAGTCAAGAAAGCTGCCAGTATAATGGGCAAAACTCGCTCCTCGTATAATTGCACGTAGTCATGATGCTCTAGGGGCTCTTCCAATTTGAAAGCTGAAGTTTCACCAATTGGAAGGCTCGACGGTTGGGCAATTTCTTCAGGAACGTCAATGGTTTTCTCCAGTCCTTGTCTTGGTTCACTTGCTAGAAGAAACTCGAGCTTCTCCAAGATTTCTTCATTGGATAACTCGTGCTCATCTTCCATCATTGAAGGGACTTGTGGAAAATCCACCAAAAATTCATGTAACTGCAACTCAGCATCATCAACTGTACATTCCCGTTGATAGTCTTTCAGAGGAATCATGTTTGCCTCTTCATTTTCTGGTTCCAACTCCATGTTCAAGAAATCGTCCTGCACAGAAGCATCATCATCAAACATAGTAGATAAATCAGAAAAATTCTCACCTGAATACAAAGTGATGGCGCTCAAATGTTCCTCAGATTCAGTAGCGTTTGATGGAGTTCCCCATTATTCTGCCGCTAGTAACTTGAAGATCAAGCCTACTTGATGCTCTATGTTCTCAATTAAGGCTTGTTGACTTTCAAGTACCCTTTCTATTTGTTGGAATCTATCATCAAGACTTGCAATGAACCTCATCATCAGCTCCTCTGACACTAACTCTTCATCTTGAGTTGATGGTACAAGATTAGGCTGTTGATGTAGTTGCTGAAATCCTGGTAGTTCTTAGCTATCTAAGCTCCATCCAAAGGGTGAATGAGTGCTCCACTCTTGATTGTAGGTGCTTCTATACGAGTCATTTGGCCAACTTCCCGTATAATTCACCTGTTCACAGTTAAAAGAACAATGAGTAAAATCATTGCACAATGGACAATCATTACTCAAATGTAAACCACAACAAAATTCACAAAAAACTTGAGATGAAAGGATAGGAGTGGAGAGCTGATCGGTAGCCCTGCAAAACGATTCCACTCAAGCTTCTAAAGATGCACGGGTATCCCAATTTTTAGCACTCTCTTGGTTCCTGATTCCATTTTCCAACGTGTCATACAAAGAGTTTGAATTTAGCATTGAACCTCCTTATCATTCACTACCTGAATCATAAACATAAACTAAATAAATATGTACAAATAAAATAAAATAAATAAATAAATAAAAACTATAAAATAGTAAAAGAAATGGCTAAATTAACAAATAGCAAATTTCACTCTAGTTTTCAAACAGTTACCCGGCAACGGCGCCAAAAACTTGATGGTTGCTATCTATACAGCTACAATCTAAGGCAGTGTACCTGTCGATGCAGTCTAGCACTAATGGCGAGTATCAAGGTCGTATTCCTCGGGAAAGTGAAAGCCCAGAGTTACTCCTTTGTTCTTTGTTATATTAACCTAAAATGAATGATGAATAATTTCTAAACTAACTAATAGCTACAAGCTAAGCTCTAAGGAAGATGCAGGAATAAATGGATAAATGAAATGACCAAGACAAGAAAGCAAACCCAAAAGGAACCTAAACTAGTTGGCAATCAAACAAAAGATAAAGGATTGATGACTCCAATTATGCTACCCGTGGATGAATTCTTAACTGAATTCGGTTTCTCTCTCGAGATAACCGAATTCTTAAACTTAATAACCTACAGTTGGATTCTCTTCCTAACGATTGGTTCTTAAATTAGCATTAAGCTTTAATCCGCCTCTATTAAGCTTTGTTAATTCTTAATCCGGCTAGTTAATTATCCTTATCTCTAAGTGATTATTAACCAGTTCTTGCTATTCAAAATTCCAATTGTCAAATGGACTTCTCAATCACATAAAGCAACCTAAACACCACAATTCACAACGTCTCATGAATAATGCATTATCTTATTAATACTAAAAGCAAGAAGAATACAAAACTAACTCAAACAATCCAACAATATAATATTAAGCCAACATAATAAAGAAATCTCAATGGATTTAATCAATCTAGCTAAACATGTTCATTATCAAAACCCACAAGAATTCAATTACAACAATGAGTAAAGGTAGAGAAACCCGATTACACTCTTGGATGAGAGTAAACAGCCCCAATTCCTCTTGCTCGAATTGAATCGATTCTTATTCCTCTTGCTCAAATTGAAATCAATCAACGAACCTCACCCAATCTTCAATCTCTGAAGGGAATCCAATTGAAACCTTGGTCCAAGACTTCTTTTTCCTTGGTTCCAGCTTAGAAAACCCTTACAGAGAAAAAAATTAGGGTTTGGGACGTTCTCCCCTGTTCTGGATCGCATTTCCCTCTTTTCTTTCTTTTAATTAATTCGTCCAACTGCCGCGAACATGGCTGTGTTGATGGTCGTGTTGGGAACACAGCCCCGTGCTGATGGCCGTATTACTCTCTGTGGTCGTGCTCCTTAACGCATCTTTTTCTTATTATCAAATGCACCCAACACGGCCGTGTTGGGAACACGGCCAGTGTTAAAACCAACACGGCCGTGTTCAGCTTCCTATGCCCAAACTTGACTTGTTTCGGCAACTTTGACATCCAATTCTTCCCTTTATCAGTCTTTGGCTTGTTTTGGACCTAATGCACACAAACAGACATATAGGGTGAGTGTTGGGACCAATGCACATCCAAATGTACATAAAACCAGTCTTAAAAACCCTATTTAGATGTGTGTATTCTACGCACATTATAGAATGATTAGGCAACATGATTTGTATTTTTTTATTAATGATTGTATAATTGTATTAAGTTTTTTTAGAGTTGCATGTTTAAATTTAAAATCTGCTATGCAATGTGTTTTGACCTTCTGCCTGTTTCCTTTTTATGTTTATATTATTTTCTATATCTCTTAGTCTATTTAATTTGTTTCTATGCTTTTACTTCATTGTTTTGCATTTTAGATCTTTTTTTGACCTTTTGTGCATGTAAAATTACCTTCGGGGCATGAGAATCTTAAGAAAATCAAAGAATCAGCTAAGAAAAAGCCCTATATCCTATCAGCTCTGTGACCTCAGCCGATCGGCTTTGCACCATTATTTGCCCTAATTTTAGATTTCTGTGTATTTTGATCGATTTTATACATTGTGGTTTAGTTTCAAGTGTTTTTTTTTTCAATTTATTAGTTGTAGGAGGATTGTAATAGTTAGATTTGATTTCCTACATTTTATTTTTGTTTTATGAATGCCAAATGTTTTCTTTGTGATTGCGTAATTAAAACTGGATATATAGACTTTATGTTAAAAACCGGACCTGAACATAAGTAGTCCATTAGGTTAAAAGATGGTAAATGGGCTTAAATTTAAAATCCATATAGACTTAGTAAGTTTTGCCATGCTTTAATTAAATCAATTGGGCCACATTAGATTTAAGATAACCCAACTAACCTCAGCATAATAGTAGTCCATTTAGGCTTAAAGACTGGAATTAAATGCATAAATTATAATTAAGCTAGACTAAGTAAGCCTTGTACATAATTAATTAGTTAATTAGGCTAAAAAATCAAATATGGGCCACACTTAAGAGGACCTCACATGTTGTAATGGATGCTTGTAAAATATAAACTATCGCATTTATAGGGAATATCACGTTAAACAATAAAATTAAAGACTAAGATACACAAATAAGGAAATTAGCTTCTAGATCCATCTTTGGATGTGGCGAAGATGTTTTAAATCTAGTATGCCACTCAATTAATAAAAGTGTCCCAAAGAATTACCTGAGTGGCGACTTCATCTCCGCATTAGTCTTTGTGATTAGTTAGCCTATTCCTATTAGGTTGGAAAGCCTTATAGTGCCGTAGTCGCTAGAGACACTTGGGTGCGCGACCGAAACCTTTTTGGTCCCAATAGCCCCGATGGTGTCAGTTAATGGTTATTTGGTTCTATACAAACCTTGAAATTGCAGCCCTAGCTAACCATAACTCACAAGTAATGAGTGAATTTTCTTCGTCGCATGGACCCTTGTAAGGGGAGACGAGTCAAGGAAGAACACTTTTTACTTATTGGAGCCTTTTATCCTTACCAAAGACTCTACTCACGTTAATGATAATAGCAACTTCCTCTAAGAACCATCTTGCTTATTGTTTGAGATGTTTATCGTATTTAAGCCCACATATTGGAAAGCCTCGGCTAAAAAACATGTGCAATCAGGCCCCAAGCCCCAAAATATGCAGGCTTTATATTTATACTTAAAAGCATCGCCTTATTTGTTTTAAATCTGCTTTAAGAGTTTATGGCATGCGCGTTGGGCCTACTATCACCTGTTAATAGAAACCCTAGAGCCAAAAGCCTAAAAAAGAAAGACTCACTATGAACCATGTGCAGGAGAAAAAAGGTCGAAAGGATGGTTTATATAGTACTGTACTATATGTTTGCTAACCCTTTCTTTTTCTTGTCTTTGTGCATATCATCTGTATCATGCATCATACTAACACTTTATTTTTTTTAGCCATATAGACTCTCCTTTGGGTTGGAAGAGACAAGATAGTGGAAGGTTGGAGGGAGTACCCATCTCACTAAGCTTCTACAATCGAGACTGAAGCTAATGAGCAAGATGTTGAAATCCTCAAGAATGTTGTCCTCGATGATTTGAGGGGTGTGATTTGGGAGGAGATCTAACAACTTTTGGCTGGAATGGTTGCGAATCAAGCCCCACTTGTCGCCCCAATTGCCTTGGTAACTCCTGTGGTAATTACTCCTCCTGTTGTTGTTGACTCGGTTATGATTGCAGCCGAAATTATTGCTACTACTACAATCACTGCTGCTACTAATGTTAATGCTGAAGACCTTGCTAGAAAAGGAGTGCTCCAAAATCTTTGGGATTTTGATGAGTTCGTACTGGAGCAAGCCAAGAGGGAGAACGCCTTTGCCACTAATGTAGCTATGAGTGGCTTGAGTGCTAGGTTTGACAAGAAGCAAGGCATGTTGGAAATCAAAGGGTTGGACCCGACTTATGATTTCGAAGAGCTAGTATTGATGGGTGAAGATAAGATGCCTGCAAAGTTTAGGATGCCTGAGATGAGTAATTTCAATAGGATTGGTGATTTGAAGGTTCATCTAAAGTAGTATGTCACCATCATGGGAACTACTCAGCTAAGTAGGACCTAAATTATTAAGCTATTTGTATTATCCCTAGAAGGACCCGCTGTGAACTGGTATCACGGACTAAAAAATCCACCAAAACTGAATGGCGCGGTTTATGTAACTCTTTTGTCAAGCAATACGACTACAACACTCATTTGGAAATATCAATCAAGGACCTTGAGTCTACCAAGCAAAAGCCAAATAAGTCCTCTGATTTCTTGACCAAGTGGAGGAATAAGGTGAAGAATAAGCCCTTTAAAAAGCACCAGGTTTGTATGTTGGTCCAAAATGTTCTTCTAGGATGGGTCAAAAGGCTTCAGATGATGAACTCAAAGACTTTCACAGACCTATATGATGACGGGCTTCAGGTCGAAGAAATAGAGAATGACAAGAGAAAGACTATGCGAATCGGCAGAAGGCCAAATGACTAAGCTAGAGGGAGCATGATCCTAGATGTGAATGCTATCCAGCAAAAAGTTCTCCAATTTCAAGCAACCTCTCTCGAAGATCTTTTGAGAGGTTAGTACAAAATGGATTGCTCCAACCAACCATCCTCAAAAACCCACCTAACTCCACTACACCTAGTTACAAACACAATACCTAATGCAATTTCCACCAAGCACTTGACCACCACACAGATAATTGTATCCGACTCAAGCATGAAATTCAGACCTTATTCACATCAAAAAACTTACCAACCCAAACCAGCTCAGCACCAAAAGAAACTACTTACCAAACTATAACAATACACCAACCCTATACCAAGTGTCCATGATCACTGATTTCAGCGAAGAAGAGGTCATGAACTCTTTCTAAGACATATACCAACCCTAGCTAAAGCTAGAGCTAAAAATCCCACAAAGAACCTTTACCGAGCTAGGGGTGCCATTATTCATGGTGCTTCAACATCTAAAAAAGAGCGGGAAACTTAAGCCCTAATCACAGAGAAGTAGTCCTAACCCTCAAAATGGCCAATATTATGAGTATGACTAGGTTTTCGGGCAGATGGTGGATTAGTGTAATCATCTCACACACGAAATTCTAGACTTAATAGCTTACATGAATGGAAAGTTGAGCAACTTCCTCGATATGAATGTGAAGACCTGCTAGGGTAGCCCTCGGGCAAATTTGATTTTAAAGTTCATTATTCGAGACATCCTTTGGCTGACATTCACATTGAGGATATTGTGCCAAATGGTTGGGAATCAGATGACGATGATCAAAAAACTGAATCTTGCCTTCTAGAGGTATGGAAAGAGGGTGAGAAAAAATCAATAATGGCTATTAACATTTGGTACAGCTCTAGAGATGAATGTGAGGTTCAGGACAACGGGGCAAAATATATTTGGGTGGACAACAACTCTGACAAACAAGTTGAGTTAGTAGGTAAGGATGAAGACACAAGAGTACAAGAGTTGAAGAAAGTCGAGAAAGCACCTGAAAAAGGGGAAAAGGGTTGTTAGAGTATCTAAAGAAAGATAAGAAGATGACCGACATTTGGGAGCTACTTATGCATTCATTGGATCACAAAAAGGCTCTAATCTAAGCCTTGTCTAGTATAACTATCAGCATAGCGGCTACAATCGAGGAAATGGTCAAAATGGTAACTGACAAAACCACTAGAATGATGATGTGCGTAAAATACACACATCTAAATGGGGTTTTTAAGATTGATTTTATGGACATTTGGATGTGAATTGGTCTCAACACTCACCTTATACATATGTTTGTGTGCATTAGGTCCAAAAGAGGTCAAAGGATGAAAAAGGAAAGAATTGGAGCATAATTGGACGTCAAAGCTACCGAAACGAGCTAAGTACGAGCATGAGGAAGCTGAACATGGCCGTGTTAATCTCAACGGCCGTGTTATACGATCCTGAAACATGGGCCATGTTACTAACACGGGGACAAACACGGCCGTGTTGGACATCAAAGAAGAAGTAGATTTTAGGGAGCACGGCCACAAAGAGTAACACGACCAGGAACACCATCCCGTGTTGGGAACACGGCCAGGAACACGGCTGTGTTGGAGGCGACAGGGGGTATTAATTAAAAGAACGAAAGAAGAGAAGGAGAAGAGGCTAGGGTTAGAACGTCCCAAAACCCTAATTTTTCTCTCCCTAAGGGTTTTCTGAGCTGAGACCAAGGGAAAAGGAGACTTGGATCAAGGTTTCAATTAGATTTCCTTGAAGGATCGAAGATTGGGCAAGGTTCGTTGATTGATTTTCAAATCAAGCAAGAGGAACAAGAATCGATTCAATTGGAGCAAAAGGATTTGGGGCTGTTTACTCTCATCCAAGGGTGTAATCGGGTTTTCTCTACCTTTGCTTATTGTTGTAATTGAATTCTTGTATATTTTGAGAATGAACATGATTAGCTAGATTGATTAAATCCATTGGGATTTCTTTACTATGTTGGCTTGATATTATATTGTTGGATTATTTGAGTTGGTTTTGTATTCTTCTTGTTTTCAGTATTAATAAGATTATGCATTATTCATGAGATGTTGTGAATTGTGATGTTTAGATTGCTTTATGAGATTGAGAAATCCGTTTGGCAATTGGAATTTTGAATAGCAAGAACTGGTTAATAATTGCTTAGAGATAAGGATAATTAACTAGCCGGATTAAGAATTAACAAAGCTTAATAGAGGCAGATTAAAGCTTAATGCTAATTTAAGAATCAATCGTTAGGAAGAGATTCCAACTTTAGGTTCTTAGGTTTAGGAATTCGGTTATCTCGAGAAAGAAACCGAATTCGGTTAAGAATTCGTCCACGGGTAGCATAATTAGACTCACCGATCCTTTATCTTTTGTTTTGATTGCCAACTAGTTTAGATTCCCTTTGGGTTTGTCTTCTTGTCTTGATTATTTCGTTTATCAATCACTCTTGCATCTCTCTTAGGACTTAGCTTGTAGCCATTAATTAGTTTAGAAATTATTTATCACTAATTTTAGGTTAATATAACAAAGAACAAAGGAGTAACTCTAGGCTTCCACTTTCCTGAGGAATACGACCTTGATACTCGCCATTAGTGCTAGACTGCATCGATAGGTACACTGCCTTAGATTGTAGCTAACACGAGTAGCACCCATTAAGTTTTGGCCGTTCTTACGTGAATTATATGAAAACTAGAGTGAAATTTGCTATTTGTTAATTTAGCCATTTTTTTTTCTTTCTTATTATTTAATGATTTTTTTTGTTTATTTATTTTATTTTATTTGTACATATTTATTTAGTTTAAGTTTATGATTCAGGTAGTGAATGATAAGGAGGTTCAATGCTAAACTCAAACTCTTTGTGTGATGCATTGGAAAATGGGATTAGGAACCAAGAGAGTGCTAAGAATTGGGATACCCGTGCATCTTTAAAAGCTCGAGTGGAATCGTTTTGCAGACTCTGATCAACTCTCCACTCCTATCCTTTCATCTCAAGTTTTTATGAATTTTGTTGTGGTTTACATTTGAGTAATGATTGTCCATTGTGCGTTGATTTTACTTCTTATTCTTATAGCGTGAGCGAATTGAATTATACGGGCAATTGGCCAAGTGACTCGTATGGAAGCACCTATAATCAAGAGTGGAGTACTCATTCACCCTATGGATGGAGCTTAGATGACCTAGAACCACCGGAATCTCGGCAACCACATCGGCCTACTCTTGCACCTTGACTCAAGATGAAGAGTTAGTGTCGGAGGAGCTAATGATGAGGTTCATTACAAGTCTTGATGATAGATTCCAACAAACAGAGAGGATACTTGAAGATCAACAAGCCTCGATTAATAACATAGAGCATCAAGTAGGCTTAATCTTCAAGTTACTAGCGGAAGAGCAATTGAGAACTCCATCAAACGCTGCTGAATTCGAGGAATATTTAAGCGCCATCACTTTGCGTTCAGGTGAGAATTTTTCTGGTTTATCTATTATGTTTGACGATGATGCTTATGTGCAGGATGACTCTTTGAACATGGAGATAGAACCAGAAAAGGAAGAGGCCAACATGATCCCTCTGAAAGACTACCAACAAGAATACACAATTGATGATGCTGAGTTGCAGTTAGAGGAATTTTTGGTGGATTTTCCACAAGTCCCTTCGATGATGGAAGATGAGCACGAGTTGTCCAATGAAGAAGTCTTGGAGGAGCTCGAGTTTCTCCTAGCAAGTGAACCAAGCCAAGGACTGAAGAAAACCATCAACACACCTGAAGAAATTGCCCAACCATCGATCTTTCCAATTTTTGAAACTCTAGCTTTCAAATTGGAAGAGCCCCTAGAGCATCATGACTACGTGCACATATATGAGGAGCGAGTTTTGCCCATCATACTGGCAGCTTGCTTGACTGTCGGGAAGAGGAAGTTGACGATTATCCCTCTAAGCGGATAGTTGAAGCCATTTGCTTGGAAGAAGGATGGATGGTCGCTAATCCCCACCGTTTGCTTTTCACCATGAGTCCAGCTAAGAAGACTCATCACATAAAAAAGAAGCGCTTTTGGGAGGCACCCCAAATTCTATTTTTCAATTTGAATACTTTACCCTTGCATTGTCAACTTAGTTGATTGGTTTTTGTTAAGTTTTATTTATGTTGAGTGTATGAGTTGAGGATTTATTGGTTTTGCAGGTGAGAAAGAGTGAGAAAGTGCTGAGAATCGCAACTTTTGCATTATCTGGAGATCAACACGGGCGTGTTCAAGACTGTGTTCATTAACACGGCCCGTGTTCTGATTGAAGAAAATCAAACTAAGATGAACACGTTCACAGAAGCTAACAAGGTAATTTATGCCCTGCCGTGTCCATAACACGTCCTCGTGTCCAAGACCGTGTCCATGACACGGGCGTGTTCTCAGAAGTGGTAAGTCAATACGTTTTAATTCACTTAACACGGCCCGATATCCTGACCGTGTTCATGAACACGTCCCTTGTTTAAGAACACGGGCGTGTTCCGCACACTGCTTATATATACCACTTCATTCAAAATCTTCAAAAAAAATTTTACTCTCCCCTTAGTTTGGCAATTATCTCCTCTCTTACTCTTTCACTTCTTATTTCTCATTTCGAAGGCTTTGGATATTGCATTTGTCAAGTAAGTACCCTCCAACTTCATTTTTCATTATTTTATTTTGATATTAGTTCGAATTTATATTTTCTTTGTGTTGGAATTTTGTGTTTCAATCTTTTTTATTTTTTTTTATTTTCTTATTTTATTATTTGGTGTATGCATTTACATTCATGTTTGTGCTTAATTTTCTTTTATTTTCTTTAATATAGTTTATATACTTAACTTGCTCATATTTTCCATTTTTCTTTTCTACCATTATTCACGATTGTAATTAATTCCTTATTTTTCTCTTTATTATTATTGTCGGCTGCTAAACAATACACTCTATCATAGATAGCCGAGTCTGTTTGTGTCTGTTTTATATTAGCATGTTGGTTTGCCTTGTGATGGATAATGGCGAAGTAAACTCCATATGGATGAATTGCAAATTTAATTGGTTAGCATTGCTCGGCAGTGTTGTGGATTAAATTTTCTTTGCAGGACATTAAGCAGTTTAATTTTATCGAGTTAAATCGTTTGGTTTGTTCATTTTATGCTGTTATGTTGCCAGAATTTTGTTGATCCTTAGTACTAAAAGTTTTCTTTTTAGGTACCATGTCCACCAGACGAGGATCAGGAGTTTACAAGAGGAGGCGGACCGATGGTTCCTCTTCTTCTCGATCGTTAAATTTGCCAGGCCGATTCGGGCCAAATTAGACCACCATAGCGCCATTGATTCCTACTTTTCCAAGGCGTACCAGGTTGGCGAGAGATATCAATCGATGAGGCACAAAGATTTGGGAAAGGGGGCGTGGGATAGGCAGCACTAGGGCCGTCGGACTTCCGATATCTTGAGGCGCCCCATTTCAACATTTCTTTGACATTGTTAAACTAACATATAGGGAGTTGGTATGGGTTTGCCGGCACTTTCTTTCTGCAAAGCCGGTTACGGGACTTCCAACAACCGGATGCGATCGGTTCCCCGGATTAGCAAGGCAAACTTTCACGATGAGTGTCGTGATTTGGGGTATACTTAGGCTTGTGGGTGAGGAGGATGCAGTACCGGAGAGGTTTATAGTCGTTGTATACACACGCTGGTGTGTCATATCCGTGAGATGTGGGCTAAGATTTCGATGACACTTGAGGGTTCTGATGCCGGCCAATCCAAGGCATCTAACTTGCTTGAAGGACTGCGGTACTTGCATGTATTGCTGGCTAGGACCATCACTGGTAGGGGAGATAGCGGTGGTGTAGTTACCCAGCCGGACCTGTTTATACTTTACAGCATGCACCAGCACTAGTCAGTCGACATGGGGTACTTATTGGCCGAGACGGATCGGTGCCTTCCTGCAACAACTCAAAGAAGGTATTTTTCTGTTTTGGGACTTACATTACTCGACTGGCTAGGAGCTTAGGAGTTTTGGAGGAAGCGATACCACATTTGACAAAGCTGGGGGTGATGGAAATGTTGGGACTTCCCCAGATGGTTAGTATGGGGATGGTGACTCGTAGGCATGGTCCGCTAGGACCAGAGTATAGGCCCGAGGAATGCTCTCTTGGCGGCCTTTCGGAGAGGAGCGACCTGCCCCACGAGCCCATGGTACGGGATGTCCCACCTTCTTGGATATTCCAGTCTTCCTCCGGACCGTCTACTTGGCTCATACGGGTCTTCTTGTTTTAGGAGTCTCCCAATTGAGTTTAGAGAGCTCTGACTTAGAGTGCGAGAGGTTGGCGGAGGAGCGGCGTGACATTTCATTCGATAAGAGGCTTTTCAGCGGGACCTTTTACGGTCGGGGCTGAGTTTGAGCGAGATGATGGCTCGGTTTGAGAGGCAGAGGGCTATGCTTCAAGCCCTGATTGAGCGGGGAGGTAGGTTAGAGGCCTCCATGGCGAATGACATGTTCGATGATATTTTGCTACGGACTTTGCACCTACACTGTCCATAGAGCCGGGTTCCGGAAGCGAGCCATTTTGACATCCCTCTAGCGGATGATCTAGCCCTCCCTCTCCGACCGAGCACCCTTCAACATAGCGACTGACGAGCCTCCTATTGATCTTGCTCCTGTGATCCACGGCTCGCATGTGACACTACTTAGATCCTCGGAGAGCGGCCACTCCTCCACCACAAACCCGGCCCGACACGATATACCTATTGATGCACCTCTTTTCACTCTGGAGCCATAATCAGGGCAGTATTAGTTTCTTTTTCCTTTTTCATTTCATATATTTTGTACACTGAGGACAATGTGTCCTTCAAGTGTGGGGTGGGTGATATTTATCCCATCTTAGTTAATTGTTTATTCTTTGTGCAATTTTTTGTAAAATTTTGAAGAATTTTCACTTTGTTTCGATGCTCTTACTGTTGACTTGATTTTGAAATCCTGTTTATGTCCATGTGATCGGGTAAAACCGATAGTGTTGAGTCTTACGGAAGAGTGTAAGATAATTAGTTTGAGTTTTGCACTAAGTTGCTTTGGTTTATTTAATTCTGTTTTGATGATTTTTGTTTGGAACCTACTCAAATGCACACTTGTGAGAAATTGAGCCTAAATTGTAAGCATACACTTTATATGCTTGTATTTATTTCTTCTTGAGAGTGCCAAGTACTGTCTTTACTTTTAGAACTTGCTCGGTAATGCTTATGAGGGCCACAAGGAGAGTTTAACACTTTGGTATGATAGAGGCACTTAGGTTTTTCATTCTAGCCAAATAGCCTTCATTCGTTTATTGATTCTGTAGATAACCCTTTCTTTCACCATCTTTTTAATCATATTCTATTACCACTTAGTTTTATTCTGCTTTGGGTTATGATTTTGCACATGAGTTGTTTTTATTGGGAACTCTTATCTTGGGAATAGCTTTAGAATCTTGTAGCAGCTTACTTCAATCCAAAAAGAAATTAACTCTATTATGTGAATGTTCTTCCCTTATGAAAAAAAAAGAAAAAAAAAGAAAAAAAAGAAAGAAGAAAATATAAAAAGAAAAAAAAAATATATAGAAATAGAAGAATAAGAGGGAAAGGTGATGAAAAGAAAGAAAGTAAGTGAGCCAAACATTTGGACCTGATTCCTATTTCCCACCTTGGACTACTGTTCATTGTTTATCCCTTATAATTTTTGTGGCTTGTGTGCAGTCATGTAATTCATTCTGCGAACACCATAGGTTCAACTCGACCAAATTTACCTACCCCTACCTAATCCCCATTACAACCCTTATAAAGACCTCTTGACATGGTTGTTGACTCTCCATAAGTGGTAGGAGTAGGATTTAAGAAACAAGCATATAGTAAGTAAGGCGGTAGTTGATGCATTGAGCGATTAAACACTACCCTTTAAACACTTTGAGTGATTTAGAGTGAATCCGGTGAGGAGATGGTTCCGAATAATTTCCTTGAGACAGTATTTTATGAATTATTGGCATCTTGGTTGTGATACTTGAATTGATTGCTTCGTTTCTTTTGTTTGACTTGTGCTTGTTAAGGATATGTGCAGGAACTCTCTAGCTTGTTTGTCAGTTTAAGTATTGTTCCTTAGTGGTTTAGTTTCCTTATTTTACTTTTGATTGCTTGAGGACAAGCAATGAGCTAAGTGTGGGGTTATTTGATGTGCGTAAAATACACACATCTAAATGGGGTTTTAAGATTGATTTTATGGACATTTGGATGTGAATTGGTCTCAACACTCACCTTATACATATGTTTGTGTGCATTAGGTCCAAAAGAGGTCAAAGGATGAAAAAGGAAAGAATTGGAGCATAATTGGACGTCAAACGAAACGAGCTAAGTACAAGCATGAGGAAGGCCGAATTTCTGATCCTGAAACATGGGCCGTGTTAGTAACACGGGGACAAACACGGTCGTGTTGGACATTAAAGAAGAAGTAGATTTTAGGGAGCACGGCCATAGAGAGTAACACGACTAGGAACACCATCCCGTGTTGGGAACACGGCCAGGAATACGGCCGTGTTGGAGGCGACAGGGGGTATTAATTAAAAGAATGAAAAGAAGAGAAGGAGAAGAGGCTAGGGTTAGAACGTCCTAAAACCCTAATTTTTCTCTCCCTAAGGGTTTTCTGAGCTGAGACCAAGGGAAAAGAAGACTTGGATCAAGGTTTCAATCAGATTTCCTTGAAGGATCGAAGATTGGGCAAGGTTCGTTGATTGATTTTCAAATCGAGCAAGAGGAACAAGAATCGATTCAATTGGAGTAAAAGGATTTGGGGCTGTTTACTCTCATCCAAGGGTGTAATCGGGTTTTCTCTACCTTTGCTTATTGCTGTAATTGAATTCTTGTATATTTTGAGAATGAACATGATTAGCTAGATTGATTAAATCCATTGGGATTTCTTTACTATGTTGGCTTGATATTATATTGTTGGATTATTTGAGTTGGTTTTGTATTCTTCTTGTTTTCAGTATTAATAAGATTATGCATTATTCATGAGACGTTGTGAATTGTGATGTTTAGATTGCTTTATGAGATTGAGAAATCCGTTTGGCAATTGGAATTTTGAATAGCAAGGCGGTTAATAATCGCTTAGAGATAAGGATAATTAACTAGCCGGATTAAGAATTAACAAAGCTTAATAGAGGCGGATTAAAGCTTAATGCTAATTTAAGAATCAATCGTTAGGAAGAGATTCCAACTTTAGGTTATTAGGTTTAGGAATTCGGTTATCTCGAGAGAGAAACCGAATTCGGTTAAGAATTCATCCACGGGTAGCATAATTAGACTCACCGATCCTTTATCTTTTCTTTTGATTGCCAACTAGTTTAGATTCCCTTTGGGTTTGTCTTCTTGTCTTGATTATTTCGTTTATCAATCACTCTTGCATCTCCCTTAGGACTTAGCTTGTAGCTATTAATTAGTTTAGAAATTATTTATCGCTAATTTTAGGTTAATATAACAAAGAACAAAGGAGTAACTCTGGGCTTTCACTTTCCTGAGGAATACGACCTTGGTACTCGCCATTAGTGCTAGACTGCATCGATAGGTACACTGCCTTAGATTGTAGCTAACACGAGTAGCACCCATCAAATGACCACTTTCTCGGATAAAGACCTACCAGTAGAGGGAAAGGACTATAACAAGGCTCTCTACATTGTACTAGAGGTGAAAGGAAAAAGAACCTCATGTATGATGGTGGATGATGGGTCAACTATCAATATGTATCCTTCTCATACACTCCCTAAGCTGGGGTGACTGCGAAAGACTTGAAACCATCAAACATGGTTACAAGAGCCTATGACGAGACAAAGAGAGACGTGGAAAGAACGTTTTTAGCATTGGTAAAAATAGGTCCTATCAAATCTGGGTGAAATTCTCTGTCCTGGACATCCCAGTAACCTTTATATTATTATTGGGAAGGCTATCGTTTCATACCCTCTGAGGAGTCTCTTCTACTGTGCACTAGAAGGTCAAGTTCCTTCATGAAGGTGAGATAATGACTATCAATGCCGAAGGTAGTAAGGTTGACTCGACCATTCAAAAAGTTGTCAGGGAATTGGAAGCCCCTATTGAAATCCAAGTTACTTTCCTCTACGAGGACTATATGGATCCCAAAGTAGCTCGCATGTTCAAGAAAACTGACTTCATGCCTAGAATAAGGTTGGGAAAGAATCAATAGGGTATTGTAGAGCTGCCATATTTTAAGGGACAAAAAACTCGACATGGGCTAGGTTACCGCAAAGAGGAAGACGATGGCAGATTTTAGGGGACAAAAAACTCGACATGGGCTAGGTTATCACAAAGAGGAAGACGAGGGCAAACCAAAGTGTAAGACTTTAAAAGATGTATTTGTCAAGGAGTACAAGCCTTACTCTAGGGAGCCTAAACCTGTTATAGTAGCTGGGATTGAGGTGCTGGGGTTTGAGATATTTAAGAGTTTGATCATCGATAGGATGGTTGAGTTGGGCATTAAGGAAGTTCGCGAGAAGGTCACCACCAAGGTAGAGGAGCTGAAGTTAGAAGAGTTCATTTACCTGCCTGAAAAGCTGAGTCAACAGGAGCTAGCTGCTCTAATAGAGGAGATATCATTGATGTATTCTATGATGATGTAATAATGTCCGACCTTTATGAGGATGATGTTTCTTATGTTTCAAAGATCAATGATATAAAATCTAATTTTACTTACTTGTGCAATGTTTTCCTTGATGGTAGTGTGCATTTTAATAATAATTACATGCGCATATTTGACATTAATTCCATTCAAATTGATTCATTTAATTTAGGCACATATGAAAATCCAAGGAACATTTTGGTAGCTCATGATATAACTCTTATGGAGAGGAGAGAATTTGAAAGAATAATTGAAAATAGAAAATTAGTATTTGCTTGGTGTTATGACGACATACCAAGGTCAGACATGAAAATAGTAGAGCACCATATTCCAACTTATCAGCACATCAAGCCTATCAAGTAGAAGATGAGAAGACTGAGGTCAGAATGGGCGGAGAAGATTCGAGAGGAAGTCGCAAAGCAGATAAAAGCTAATTTTTTAAATTTAGTCGACTATCCTGAATGGTTGGTGAATATCGTCCCAGTCCTCAAGAAGGATGGTAAGGTTAGGATGTGCGTGGATTATCGAGACTTGAACAAGGCGTGCCTTAAAGACAATTTTTCTCTTCCTCATATAGATGTGATAGCCGATAGTGCTGCTTCAGGTACGATGTATTCCTTCACTAATAGGTTCTCTAGATACAACCAGATCATGATGGCAATAATGGACAAGCTAAAGATGATGTTCATCACCGAATGGGATACATACTGCTATAAGGTTATGCCTTTTGGACTGAAAAATGCAGAAGCAACTTATTAGAAGGTAGCCACTACCTTATTTCATGACATAATACATAAGTAGAGGTGTATATGAATGATATGTTGGTAAAGTCAAAAATAAGGGAAGGGCACTTCTAAGCTCTTGATAAGTTTTTAAGACGAGTGAAAAGGTATAACCTAAGGCTCAATCCGAAGAAGAGTGTATTTAGAGTAACGTCATGGAGCTGCTAGGCAATATAGTGAGTCAACGGGGAATATAGATCGATCCAGACAAGGTAAAAGCTATGAGATGCCAATATTGAAGACAAAGAAAGAAGTCAGAGGAATTCTAGGACTTCTACAGTAGATCAGTAGGTTTATTTCCAAGCTCACAATGGTTTATGATCCCATATTCAAGCCTTTAAGGAAACACCAACCCATGATGGGGATGAGCACTGTCAGAAAGCCTTTGATAGAATTAAAGAGTATCTGATGATGCCGTTAGTATTGCAGTCGCAGAAGGATGGTAAGCCATTGATTATGTACTTAGCCTTAGAAGAGGAAGGCATGGGGCTAATGGTAACATAGTGTGGGCCTAATAACATGGAGCATAGTGTGGGCCTAATAACATGGAGCATGCGGTTTATTATCTCAATAAGAAGTTACTGCCTTATGATTCAAAGTATAACCTCGTAGAGAAGACGTGTTTGGCCATGATATGGGCTAGAAGGAAATTGAGATACTATTTCCAATTTTATAGGGTGCAAGCAATTTTAAAAATAGATTGGCTAAAGTATATATTTAAATCTCCATCGCTCATAGGGAAGCTGGCTACATGGTTAGTGCTTCTAACAGAATTCGACATCGAGTACGTAATTGAAAAAGTAATCAAGGGTAGGGCTATAGCAGAATTCTTAGCTCAGAATGTAATCGAGGGAGACGACCCTTGGGATTTGGAATTTCCTGATGAAAATGTAGGGGCAATCGAGATTCAAGAGTAGAAGATGTGATTTGATAGAGCCTTGAATGCAAGAAGTGCAGGGTTAGGAGTAGTTTTGATCATGTCGAAAGGAGAAATGCTACCAATGGCCAAGAGATTGGATTTTAAAGTGACAAATAATATGATGGAGTATGAAGCATGTTTATTTAGATTAGAAGCGGCCATGGTAGTAGGAGCGAAGCAGTTGATGGACTATGGGGACTCCATATTAGTGATCCAACAAGCCATTGAAGAGTAATGAAAGAAGATAGGTTAACATCATATGTCAAATATATCAAGACTTTAGTTTATAACGTATCTAAGTGTTGATTTTTACACTTGCCACAAGATGAGAACGAGATGGCAGACGCACTGGCTAACTTATTATCTATGTGGGTAATGTGTGCTAAGTCACGCAAGACTATGACCTAAGGCAGTGTACCTATCAGTGGAGTATAGCTAACGGCGAGTACCAAGTGTCGTACTCCCCAAAGAACGTGTGAACCTAAATCTACTCAATCTTCTCTGTTATCTAATCACAGAACATAAATGGTGTTGATGAATAATTTCTAAATTAAATAATAGCTACTCTAATTGTTGTCGAACTACGTATACTAGGGAATGATTAATTCAAGTAAAAGAATAATCCTTTGGGAATTCTTGTCTCTAAGGAATGGAAACTAAGAGTGGGATTGATTGATTGAATCCAATTTCCGTGGGAAAGTCTCTACAAAATTAATGCCTTTCTCAAGGACACTAACATCTTAACTTAGATTAATTAGGTTGAAATCTCTTTCTAACTCTAATTACCCAAATTAGCATTATGTACCATTTAACACTATTGAGAGTTGTTAATTCTCAATTCGGTAGAACGAAAACCCTATCTCTAGGTGAATTCAATTCTAGGTTGCAAAGGACAATCCAAACCTAAACGTCTTTCTCAAGATCATTCAAATTTCAAAAATCATTCAACAAGATATGAAGAACAAATCAATAAATACTTCCATTGCAAACCAATATTGACAATCAATACATTCAATTCAAAATTGAAGTACAAAAATTCCTAGATAAAGAACCCCAATGGGTTAATAAGCTTAGCTAATCATGTTCATAATCACAACCAATAAGAATTCAATTACAAAAATTGAGTAAAGGTAGAGGAACCCGAATACACCCTTGGATGAGAGTGAACAGCTCCAATTCCTCGTGCCCAATTTTGGATCGATTCTTGTTCCTCTTACTCGGATTGAAACCAATCGACAATCCTCGCCAATCTTTGATCTTCGAAGAGAATCCAAGTAAAACCTTGATCCAAGTCTC
Organism: Ricinus communis; assembly: GCF_019578655.1. Classification (NCBI taxonomy): domain Eukaryota; kingdom Viridiplantae; phylum Streptophyta; class Magnoliopsida; order Malpighiales; family Euphorbiaceae; genus Ricinus; species Ricinus communis. The sequence continues at coordinate 15,640,054 of NC_063264.1, read as the reverse complement.
CTTTTCTCTTAGTTTCAACTCAGAAAACCCTTAGACAGGGAAAAAGATGAGTTTTGGACGTTCTAACCCTAGCCGCCTCCTTTTTTTCCTCTCTTCATTCTTTTAATTAATACCCCCTGTTGCCTCAAACACAGCCGTTTCCCTGGCCATGTTACTAACACGGGCTGTGTTCCTGGCCGTGTTACTCTCTGTGGCCGTGCTCCATAAGATCTACTTCTTCTTTGATGATCAAAACGGCCGTGTTGGGAACACGGCCTGTGTTTGTGACCGTGCTGAGAACACGGCCAGCGTTGATACCAACACGGCCCTGTTCAGCTTCCTTATGCTCGTACTTAGCTCGTTTCGGCAGCTTTGACGTCCAATTATGCTCCAATTCTTTCCTTTTTCATTCTTTGACTTCTCTTGGACCTAATGCACACAAACATACGCATAGGGTGAGTGTTGGTACCGATTCACATCCAAATATCCATAAAATCGATCTTAAAAACCCCATTTAGATGTGTGTATATTACGCACATCAAATAACCCCACACTTAGCTCATTGCTTGTCCTCAAGCAATCAAAAGTAAAATAAGGAAAATAAACCACTAAGGAACAATACTTAAACTGACAGACAAGCTAGAGAGCTCCTGCACATATCCTTAACAAGCGTAAGTCAAACAAAAAGAAAAGAAGCAATCAATTCAAGTATCACAACCAAGATGCCAATAATTCACACAATACTGTCTCAATAAAATTATTCAGAAACAACTCCTCACCAGATTCACTCTAAATCACTCAAAGTGTTTAAAGGGTAGTGTTTAATCGCTCAATGCATCAACTACTGCCTTACTTACTATATGCTTGCTCTTAAATCCTACTCCTACCACTTATGGAGAGTTAACAACCATGTCAAGAGGTCTTTATAAGGGTTGTAATGGGGATTAGGTAGGGGTAGGTAAATTTGGTCAGAGTTGAACCTATGGTGTTCTGCAATGAAATACATGACCTGCACACAAGCCACAAAAATTATAAGGGATAAACAATGAACAATAGTCAAGGTGGGAAATAGGAATCAAGTCCAAATGTTTGGCTCACTTACTTTCTTTCTTTTCATCACCTTTCCCTCTTATTCTTCTATTTCTATATTTTTCTTTTTTTCTTTTTTTCTTTTCATAAGGGAAGAACATTCACGTAATAGAGTGAATTTCTTTTTGGATTGAAGTAAGCTGCTACAAGATTCCAAAGCTATTCCCAAGACACAAATTCCCAATAAAACAACTCATGTGCAAAATCATAACCCAAAGTAGAATAAAACTAAGTGGCAATGAAATATGATAGAAAATGGTGAAAGAGGGGGTTATCTACAGAATCAATAAACGAATGAAGGCTATTTGGCTAGAATGAAAAACCTAAGTGCCTCTATCATACCAAAGTGTTAAACTCTACTTCTGGCCCTCATAAGCATTACCGAGCAAGTTCTAAAAGTAAAGATAGTACTTGGCACTCTCAAGAAGAAATAAATACAAGCATATAAAGTGTATGCTTACAATTTAGGCTCAATTTCTCACAAGTGTGCTTTTGAGTAGGTTCCAAACAAAAATCATCAAAACAGAATTAAATAAACCAAAGCAACTTAGTGCAAAACTCAAACTAATTATCTTACACTCTTCCGCAAAACTCAACACTATCGGTTTTACCCGATCACACGGACATAAACAGGATTTCAAAATCAAGTCAACAGTAAGAGCATCGAAACAAAGTGAAAATTTTTCAAAATTTTACAAAAAATTGCACAAAGAATAAACAAATAACTGAGATGGAATAAATGAAATGCGATATATACACTAGAAAAGGATCTGAATTTCATATACAAAATAATAGAACATGAAAGCAAGTATATATTGATATCACCACCCCACACTTGAAGGACACACTGTCCTCAGTGTACAAAATATATGAAATGAAAAAGGAAAAAGAAACTAATACTACCCTGATTATAGCTCTGGAGTGTAAAGAGGTGCATCAGCAGGTATATTAGGGCGTTGGCTGGTCTGTGGTGGAGGAGTGGCTGCTCTATGAGGATCGAAAGTAGTGTCATATGCAGGAGCTGGTGGATCAGCAGGAGCAGCATCAATATGAGGCTCGTTAGGCTGTTATGTTGAAGGGTGCTCAGTTGGAGAGGGAGGGCCAGCTGGATCATCCGCTAGATGGATGTCAAAATGGCTCTGCTCTAGAACCCGGCTCTGTGGACAGGCAGGTGCAAAGTCTGTAGCAAAAATATCATCAAACATGTCATTGGCCATAGAGGCCTCTAGCCTACCTCCCTGCTTAATCAGGGCCTGAAGCATAGCCCTCTGCCTCTCAAACTGAGCCATCATCTGGCTCTGAACCTCAGCCTGACGCTGTAAAAGATCTTGTTGAAAAGCCTCTTGTCGAATGAAATGCTGCTGCTGCTCCTCTGCCAACCTCTGCACTCTGAGCTGCAGCTCTATAAACTCAATTGGGGAGACTCCTAAAACAGCTGAAGAAGACCCAAAAGGAGCTGAAGTAGACGGTCTAGAGGAAGACTCCGGAATATCAGAAGAAGGTGGGACATCCTGTATACCATGGGCTCGTGGGGCAGGTCGCTCCTCTCTGAGTGCTGCCAAGAGAGCATTCCTCAGTCTATACTCTGGTCCTAGCGGACCATGCCTACGAGTCACCATCCCCATACTAACCATTTGGGGAAGTCCCAACGTCTCTATCATCCCCAGCTCTGTCAAATGTGGTATTGCTTCCTCCAAAACTCCTAAACTCCTAGCCAGTCGAGTGATGTAAGTCCCAAAACAGAAAAATACCTTCTTTGAGTTGTTGCAAAAGGCAGCGATCTGTCCGGCCAATAAGTACTCCATGTCGTGAATAGTCTTTGGTGCATGCTTGTAAAGTATAAACAGTCCGGTGGGTAACTACACCACCGCTATCTCCTCTGCCGTTGATGGTCCTAGCCGTGATGCATGCAAGTCTGCATGATCCCTCAAGCAAGTTAGGCGCCTTGGGTGGCCGGCACTGTATCCCTCGGTGTCATCGAAATCTCGGCCCACATCTGCGGATATGACACACCAGGCGTGTGTATCGATCGTATAAACCTCTCCGGTGCATCCTCCTCGGTCCACAAGCCTAAGTGTACCCCAAATTGCTATACACTCATCGTGAAAGTTTGCTTTGCTAGTCGTCGCATCCGGTTGTTGGAAGTCCATGGCCGGCTTTGCAGAAAGAAAGTCTTGGCAAACTCCACGATCAACTCCCTATATGTTGGTTCAACAATGTCAAAAAAATGTTGAAATAGGGGCGTCTCAAGATATCGGCGGACTGCAGTTGCAAGTCCAACAGTCTCCAGTGCTAGCCAGTCTATCCTACGCCCCTTTCCCAAATCTTTGTGCCTCATCAATTGATATCTCTGCTCAAAGGTGGGTTGCCCTTGGAAAAGTAGGAATCGATGGCGCTGCGATGGTCTAATTTGGCCTGAACTAGTCGGTGCAGCACCTGACGATCGCGAGGAAGAGGAACCATCGATCCGCCTCCTCTTGTAAACTCCTGATCCTCGTCTGGTGGACATGGTACCTGAAAAGGAAACTTTTAGTACTAAGGATCAACAAAATTCGGCGATAACGGCATAAAATGAACAAACCAAACGATTTAACTCGATAAAATTAAACTGCTCAATTTCCTGCAAAGAAAATTTAATCCACAACACTGCCAAGCAATGCTAACCAATTAAATTTGCAATTCATCCATATGGAGTTTACTTCGCCATAATCTATCACAAGGCAAACCAACATGCTAATGGCCGACAATAATAATAAAGAGAAAAATAAGGAATTAATCACAATCATAAATAATGGTGGAAAATAAAAATGGAAAATATGAGCAAGTTAAGTATATAAACTACATTACAGAAAATAAAAGAAAATCAAGCAAAAACATGAATGTAAATGCATCCACCATATAATAAAATAAGGAAATAAAAAAAATAGAAAAAATTGAAACACAAAGAAAACACAAAGAAAACATAAATTTGAACTAATATCAAAATAAAATAATGGAGAAATGAAGTTGGAGGATACTTACTTGACAAACGTAATATCCAAAGCCTTCGAGATGAGAAATAAGAAATAAGAGAGTAAGAGAGGAGAGAATTGCTAAAACTAAGGGGAGAATAAAATTTTCGGAGATTTTGAAATGAAGTGGTATATATAGGCAGTGTACGGAACACACCCGTGTTCACCAACAGGGGTCGTGTTAAGGAACACGGTCTGGATATATGGCCGTGTTAAGCGAATAAAAGCGTGCTGACTTACCACTTCTGAGAACACGCCCGTGTTTCGGACACGGTCTTGGACACGGGCACGTGTTGTGGACACGGTCGGGCATAAATGCCCGTGTTTCCTACTGTAAACGTGTTCTTAATTTGATTTTCTTCAATTAGAACACGGACTGTGTTAACGAACACGGTCTCTAACACGCCCGTGTTGAACTCCATAAAATGTAAAAGTTGCGATTCCCAGCACTTTCTCACTCTTTCTCACCTGCATAACCAATAAGTCCTCAATTCATACACTCAACATAAATAAAACTTACCAAAAACAAACTGTAAAATCTAATCAAACTAAGTTCACAACGAAAACTAAAGAATTAAAACGAAATTAAAAGAAACAAGCTTCTTTAAAGTCATAAGCTAGACTTTATTCTTTTCTTTGAATCAGAAATGGAGCACCAAATTCACCCGCTCCTCCACATCCAGTGACCCTCCAAGGTAATGCTTCAACCTCTGCCCATTAACCTTGAAATTTCCCTTTTCTGGATGATGCACTTCAACCGCACCATAAGGGAAGACTTGTGTCACTGTAAATGGCCCCGACCAACGACTCTTCAGCTTTCCTGAAAATAAACGGAGACGAGAGTTAAATAATAACACACTATCTCCTACGTTAAATTCCTTCCAATTTTTCAATCGCTTGTCATGCCATTGTTTGGTCTTTGCCTTGTAGATTGTTGAATTTTCATAGGCTTGTTGACGCCACTCCTCTAGCTCATTTATCTGCCACTGCCTTTGTCTACCTGCGGTATCCAAATCAAAGTTACATGATTTAAGTGCCCATAATGCTTTATGTTCTAGCTCCACAGGTAAATGACAACCTTTTCCATACACAAGCCTAAAGGGAGTGAACCCTGTAGAAGTCCTATAGGCAGTTCTAAATGCCCATAAAGCATCATCTAGCTTTGTAGTCCAATCTTTCATGCTGGCTCCTACAGTCTTCTCTAAAATACGCTTGAGTCCCCTATTAGTAACCTCTACTTGCCCACTCGTTTGTGGGTGATAAGGTGTGGAGAATCGCTGAGATACTCCATATCTTTTCAGCACTTTCTCAAGTTGAGAATTACAGAAATGGGTTCCCCTATCACTAATTAATGCTCGAGGTGTTCCAAACCTAGAGAATAATCTCTTAAGGCTTGTGCCTCAGGCCATTTAGAAAAATATTCAACAGCCACCATTATATACTTACATCCATACGAAGAAGGAAAAGGACCTATAAAATCAATGCCCCAAACATCAAAAGTTTCCAACACTTGTATACTATGTTGGGGCATTTCATCTCGGGCAGAAATATTACCTGACCGTTGGCATGCATCACAAACCTGGACATAAGCTCGTGCATCCTGGAAGATAGTCGGCCAATAAAAACCAGCATCCATAACCTTCCTGGCCATATGATTTGCGGCTTAGTGTCCACCAACTGGTCCCTCATGACAATGCTTGAGAATTTGAATGATCTCCTCCCCATATACACACCTCTTGATAATTTGATCTGCACAAATTCTAAACAAGAAGGGGTCGTCCCAAATGTAATACTTCAAGTCAGCAAAGAATTTCTTCTTTTGCTGGCTCGTCATACCCTTTGAGAGTACCTTTGCAGCCAAATAATTTGCATAATCAGAAAACCAAGGAATATCATTTGCCACCTGCATTGAGCATAAGTGCTCATCTAGAAAGAAGTCATCAATCTCTTGCTCATTAAGCTCTTCCAAGTGCGGGTTCTCTAATCGAGAAAGATGGTCTGCTGCAAGATTTTCAGCTCCTCGTTTGTCCTTAATTTCCAAGTCAAATTCCTGTAATAGAAGAACCCAACAAATCAATCTTGGCTTAGAATCATGCTTTGAAAATAAATACCTTAAAGCAGAATGATCCGTGTAGACAATTGTCTTTGACAGCACAAGGTAGGAACAAAATTTATCAAAAGCGAACACGACAGCTAGGAGCTCCTTCTCTGTGGTTGTATAGTGTTCTTGGGCATCCGTAAGTGTCTTGCTAGCGTAGTAAATAGGTTGGAATTTCTTCTCCTTGCGCTGGCCTAAAACAGCTCCAACTGCGAAATCACTAGCATCGCACATAAGCTCAAAGGGCAGCTCCCAATCAGGAGAAACCATGATGGGAGCCGTGGTTAGTTTTTCCTTTAATAACTCAAAAGCTCTTAAACAATCATCATCAAATTCAAAAGGTATATCTTTTACTAGCAATTGAGTTAAAGGCCTAGCGATCTTAGAAAAGTCCTTAATGAACCTTCTATAAAACCCTGTATGCCCCAAGAAACTTCTAACAGCCCTAACGGAAGTAGGGGGGGTAGTTTACTTATAACTTCCACTTTAGCTCTGTCTACTTCCAACCCTGCATGTGACACTTTATGTCCTAAGACTATACCCTTTTGGACCATAAAATGACATTTTTCCCAATTCAACACCAGGTTAGCTTCAATACACCTAGCTAACATCCTTTCCAAATTTTTCAAACAATGGGAAAAGAGTTAGAATCGGAGAAGTCATCCATGAAGACCTCCATCGACTCCTCTATCATGTCATGGAAAATGGCCATCATACACCGCTGAAAGGTCGCAGGCGCATTACACAAGCCAAACGGCATCCTCCTATAGGCAAATGTGCAATAAGGACAAGTGAATGTCGTCTTCTCTTGGTCTTCTGGTGCTATGGGAATCTGAAAATAACCAGAAAAACCGTCAAGGAAACAGTAATACTTATGGCCTGAAAGCCTCTCAAGCATTTGATCGATAAAAGGAAGGGGAAAGTGGTCCTTTCGGGTTGCGTCATTCAAGCGTCGGTAGTCTATGCAAACCCGAAAGCCCGTTACCGTTCGTGTAGGGATCAGCTCCTCCTTTTCATTTTTCACCACCGTCATGCCCCTTTTCTTAGGAACCACCTGCACAGGACTCACCCAAGCACTGTCAGAAATAGGGTAAATTAAACCTGCATCAAGAAGTTTAATTACCTCTTTTTTAACCACCTCTTTCATATGAGGGTTCAACCGCCTTTATGCATTTGCACCGGTTTGAACTCATCCTCCATCAAAATCTTATGAAGGCGGTAACTCGGGTTTATTCCTGGTATGTCGGCCGTCTTATACATGAAATGCCTTTGCATACCTTCTCAAAATGCATGACACCATCTCCCTCTCCTCAGGTGTGAGATGAGCGGAAATAATAACCGGTAAGTGCTTTGCTTCATCTAGGTAGGCATATATTAAGTGCGCTGGCAACTCTTTCAATTCAAGAACGGGCGGCTCCTCCAAAGAAGGCTTCAGCTTCTTTACTCCTGACCCGTCAAGATCAACAAAACCATCAGTCTTTTCATCATCAACATCAGCAGGTAATAAGTGCTCTAGTTGCTCTAACACTTGTTCATTGGATAAATTGTCCTCATTTTCTTGCATTGCCACTTGCAAAGGATCATCAATCATTATTTCCTGCAATTGAGATTCCACAATATCATTGATAAAATCAATCAAACAGACAGTACCATCATGCTCATATGGGTATCTCAAGGATTTAGTCAAATCAAATGTAATGCTCTCATCATCTACCCTAAGTTCCAGCTTTCCGCTACTAACATCTATTAAAGCTTTAGATGTAGCTAAAAATGGTCTACCTAGGATCAATGGGACATCACTGTCACCATTCATATCCATGACAACAAAATCCACAGGAAATATAAATTTGTTAACTTTAACTAGCACATCTTCTATAATCCCTTTCGGGTACTTAACAGTTTTGTCTGCTAGTTGTATACTCATCCTGGTAGGAGTTAGCTTAGAAGTGCTTAGTCCTAACTCCTCAAACAATGAACTAGGCATCAAATTGATGCTAGCTCCCAAATCAGCTAATGCTAGCAATTTCAATTTATCTCCAATCGAACAAGGTATAGTAAAACTCCTTGGGTCGCGTCGTTTGACTGGAATCTTGCTCTGAAACACTGCTGAGCATTCTGCATTCAAGGTCACCAATCCCAAATCCTCTAACTTCCTCTTGTTGCTTAGGATTTCTTTTAAAAACTTCGCATACTTTGGCATCTGCGAAATAGCTTCAACAAATGGCAAGTTAATCTGCAATTGTTTGAAAAGATCTAAAAATTTACCAAATTGCTGATCAACTTTATCCTGCTTGAGTTTTGCAGGATATGGAATGGGAGGTTGGTATGGCCTTAAGGGAATCTTCTTCGAATCCTCCTTCTCTTCAACTGCTCCTTTTTCTTTCTCTTCAGGCTTGTCTTTCTTTTCCGACTCATCCACCTGCACATTAGAATCATTATTAGCGAAAGGCTTAAATAAGCTAGTAAGTTCCTTACCTGATCTCAAAGTAATTGCTTTGGCATGCTCCCTTGGATTAGACTCTGTGTTACTTGGAAGCATGCCTGGCTGCCTCTCAGCCATCATCCTAGACAACTGTCCAATTTGAGTTTCTAAGTTCTGAATTGAAGCTTGTTAATTCCGAACGGCAGTGTCCGTTTGCTGAAATCTATTCTCTGAAGTTGCAATGAACTTCATCATTAACTCTTCCAAGTTAGGTTTGTTCTCTTGACTAGCTCCTAGTTGATGGGGAATAGATTGCATAGGTTGCTGCTGATGCAACCTCTGGTATCCTAGTGGACCTTGGTTATTGGAGTTCCTCCATCCAAAATTAGGATGATTCCTCCACCCTGGGTTGTATGTATTCTTTGTAGGGATCATTCACCGCGCCTACCTACATAATCAACATGCTCAACGTTAGAAACATTAGTAGGCATAGAAGATGCAAACATACCTCCCGCATTACAATTGGCACTGTAATGCGGTCCACCACAGAATTCATATCCGGGCTGAACTGCTTGGACCGGCATCTGAAGTTGTTCTATCTTTTTGGAAAGTAGCTCTACTTGTGCCGCCAAGGCTGCTGTAGGATCTGCCTCAGCCAGATATACAACGGGCCTTGGACCTCTAGCCCGTGGAATTTGCCACTGATAAGTGTTGGTGGCCATCTCTTCTATCAAATCCTGGGCTTGCTCAGGTGTTTTACTATTAATAGCTCCCCCTGCAGCTGCATCTACCATTTGTCTAGTGGCTGTATTCATGCCACTATAGAATGTTTGCACTTGCATCCAGAGAGGAAGACCATGGTGTGGGCAACACCTTAACAAGTCCTTGAAGCGCTCCCAGGCTTCCTACATCGATTCTCCTTCACCCTGCACAAAAGAAGATATGTTATTTCGCATTTGAGCAGTCTTAGCAGGAGGAAAATACTTATTCAAAAACTTTTCAGCCAAAGAAGTCCAGGTAGTGATCGTTTTCGGTAGCAAGGATTGCAGCCATCTTTTCGCTGTATCCCTCAAGGAAAAAGGAAACAGCCTCAACCGTATGGCATCATCAGTTGTTCCATTAATCTTAAAGGTATCACATATTTCCAAAAAGTTGGCGATATGCTCGTTCGGATCTTCGCTCGCCAATCCTCCAAATTGCACCATATTCTGGATCATCTGGATTACATTCGGCTTTATTTCAAAATTATTAGCCGCCACGGGAGGCCTCACTATCCCAGTTTGCGTCCCTGCTAGAGAGGGCCTAGCAAACCCGTACATGGTCCTTTCATCATTACCTCCATTTGCATTGTGGTTCTCCATCTCACTAGTTTCACGAATAGGAATCTCTGCTTCAATCTCCTCCTCTACTGCCTGCATACGCCTCCTTAGCAATCTAAGAGAGTGCTCGGGTTCAGATAAAGGCTCTGTAAGATTAGGATTAGAGCTCCTGGTCAAAAACTACCTGAGCACAATAAAGAACAACAACACCAACAAACGGGATAAGAACAAAACTATACACAAAAAATAAATTATGAACAAAAAGAGAAATGACTAGACTGACAAATATTAAAATTTCAATTTAGTTCACAGAAACCGTTCCCCGGCAACGGCGCCAAAAACTAAATGTATGCTAAGTCAAGCAAGACTATGACCTAAGGCAGTGTACCTATCAGTGGAGTATAGCTAACGGCGAGTACCAAGTGTCGTATTCCCCAAAGAACATGTGAACCTAAATCTACTCAATCTTCTCTGTTATCTAATCACAGAACATAAATGGTGTTGATGAATAATTTCTAAATTAAATAATAGCTACTCTAATTGTTGTCGAACTACGTATACTAGGGAATGATTAATTCAAGTAAAAGAATAACCCTTTGGGAATTCTTGTCTCTAAAGAATGGAAACTAAGGGTGGAATTGATTGATTGAATCCAATTTCCGTGGGAAAGTCTCTACACAATTAATGCCTTTCTCAAGGACACTAACATCTTAACTTAGATTAATTAGGTTGAAATCTCTTCCTAACTCTAATTACCCAAATTAGCATTATGTACCATTTAACACTATTGAGAGTTGTTAATTCTCAATCCGGTAGAACGAAAACCCTATCTCTAGGTGAATTCAATTCTAGGTTGCAAAGGACAATCCAAACCTAAACATCTTTCTCAAGATCATTCAAATTTCAAAAATCATTCAACAAGATATGAAGAACAAATCAATAAATACTTCCATTGCAAACCAATATTGACAATCAATACATTCAATTCAAAATTGAAGTACAAAAATCCCTAGATAAAGAACCCCAATGGGTTAATAAGCTTAGCTAATCATGTTCATAATCACAACCAATAAGAATTCAATTACAAAAAATGAGTAAAGGTAGAGGAACCCGAATACACCCTTGGATGAGAGTGAACAGCTCCAATTCCTCGTGCCCAATTTTGGATCGATTCTTGTTCCTCTTACTCGGATTGAAACCAATCGACAATCCTCGCCAATCTTTGATCTTCGAAGAGAATCCAAGTAAAACCTTGATCCAAGTCTCCTTTTCTCTTAGTTTCAACTCAGAAAACCCTTAGACAGGGAAAAAGATGAGTTTTGGATGTTCTAACCCTAGCCGCCTCCTTTTCTTCCTCTCTTCATTCTTTTAATTAATACCCCCACATGCTTCAAACACGGTAGTGTCACGGCCGTATTCGGCTGTTGTGTTCCTGGCCGTGTTACTCTTTGTGGTCGTGCTCCATAAGATCTACTTCTTCTTTGATGACCAAAATGGCCGTGTTAGGTCCCGTGTTGGGAACACGGCCTGTGTTTGTGACCGTGCTGAGAACGCGGCCAGTGTTGATACCAACACGGCCATGTTCAGCTTCCTCATGCTCGTACTTAGCTCGTTTCGGCAGCTTTGACGTCCAATTATGCTCCAACTCTTTCCTTTTTCATTCTTTGACTTCTTTTGGACCTAATGCACACAAACATACGCATAGGGTGAGTGTTGGTACCGATTCACATCCAAATATCCATAAAATCAATCTTAAAAACCCCATTTAGATGTGTGTATTTTATGCACATCAGTGGGATAACCCGTTGCAGCTTCCGATCAGGCCATTAGTGATTAAATCAGGTGCACCTTATTTTTAGGGACACCGGATAATGCAAGTCCAAATGGACCTAGAAGAGAAGTCTTGGTTTTATGATCTGAAAAGGTTTGTAGAAGACAGAGGATACTTAGAGGAAGCAACTATGAAGGAAAATTATGCGCTGTGGATTCAGGCCGAAAATACATCAACCATTAAGGAATGTTTTACAAAAGGATGGCTTTTGGTGTCCAGCTCCGATGTGTTACTAAAGCAGAAGCGCAAGTTATAATAGAGGAGATGCATAAAAGGGTATGTGGGCCTCATATGAATGGTATAGTATTAACTAGAAAAATTATTCGTCAAGGTTATTACAGGTTAACAATGGAAGAGGATTGTATAACTTTGGTAAGGAATGTCGTGAATGTGAGCTTTATACTAACCTATGTCACACTCCCCTTACCGAACTTCACAATTTGGTGTCTCCGCAACTTGGAGAATCGACATTATCGGAGAGATAAAATTTCTTCCAAATGGTCATAAGTTCATAGCAATGGCAATCGACTACTTCTTCAAGTGGGTTAAAGCCAAATCATTCAATACTATGAGGATAGGCAGATGACTAGATTTATAAAGAGGAATTTGATCTGCAGGTACGGGGTCCTACATCACATTGTGACAAATAGCGGCGTATAGTTCATAGGCAAAACAACAGACCTATTACTGGAATACAAGATCCAACATCACAGGTCTTCTCCGTATAGACCTCAAGCAAATGGAGTGGTAGAAGCAGCTAACAAGAACCTAAAGAAAATAGTCTCGAAGGTGGTATGGAACTGCAATGATTGATTATTTTGGTTACCCTTCACACTTTGGAGATATCGAACAACTGAACGAATGTAACAGTAAAAAATCCATACTCTATGGTTTATGGGACTGAAGCGGTCTTACCAGTTGAGTTGGAATTGAGATCTTTGAGAGTTGTATTAGAGGCTGAAAATATTAAAGTATCGGTGGGTCGAGCAGAGATACCAGTAGTCGGCTATGATTGATATGAAAAAAGGATTTTCCTCCTTTAGCACATGCAATTGTATTAGAAACGGATAGCTAGGGCATTCAATTAGAAAGTAAAGCTAGGAAAAATCAGAGCTAGTGATTTAGTGTTGAAACACATAGGACTTATTGCATTCGACCCAAGAGGGAAGTTTAGGCCTAATTAGGAATGCCCTTACTCAGTAAAGAAAATCCTACCTAAAGGTGCCATTAAGATTTCAAACCTAGAAGGGAATGAGTTCTCTAAGTCTATTAACCTAGATCGTCTCAAAAAATACTATATATAAAAAAATAAATAATAATAGAAAAAATAGCCTGCTGATAAGAGAACCTGAAAAGACTAGTCAAGCAAAAATTAGGACAATAAGAGTGAAAATAATCAGCTAGAGAAAATATGAAAAGACTGGATAATAAAAGGAGTTGTATCATGAGAAATCAAAATGATTAAATTTTTTAGAATTTTTATTAAACATATGTATATCTATTTATTATTCTATACACTAGCTAAAAGAAAAATTAAACTAAAGTACTAAGCAAAATGAATAAGATATAAAAGAAAGCATATTTCATCTTCTTCTTCTCTTCTCATCTACATTCTTAGATTCTAGCTCTTAAGTCCTCTTGTACCTTGCAAATCTAGGAGAAGTAGTAATCTGAAGCTGGATCCAAGCTTTGAAATTATCATCCGTGGTCAGACCGCCTTCAAAATCCAAGTTGTGCTTTATATCTCGGTGGGGCCAGATCTCTCCATCTTCTCCAAAAAGTTTTGTCTCAATAGGAAGCCTTCGCATTTAAAAGGGAATTCTAGAATTGGTTGCTTGTGCCCATACTGACGGTAAAGTCTTACAGATGTGTAAAAGGTGGATGCCTGTAATCCAAGTAAAGCTACGCAGTCGCCATACACCATAAACATGACATACTTGATCCTCCACCAAGGGCAAGACCAGTAGATAAGTATGTCTAGAATGCCCTTCATCCAAGAAATCCAGCTATCATGGTCTTGCGGGGTAGCAATGGATGGGACTTGCACATGCTTGGACTCATATTTATCGATGTCCTTTGGAATAGTCAGTATTTGAAGCTTCTCGCACAACCAAATCTGCAAAGAAAAAGAAAAGAAAAAGAAAAATTAAGGAAAAAAACTATGGTCCCATTTTTTATAAAAGTAAAGATTTTGATAAAGAGAAAAATAAACTAATGAAATTCAAATTTTTTCTTTGGCCCCATTTTCGATTAGAAGATTTAGCTTGTATAAATCGTTATTGGTTCGACACTAATAATGCCAGCTGGGCAAAAATAAAATCTTCTAAGTTGAAAATCGGAAAGAGCAGCTTAGGCAAAAAAAAAATCTGCTAAGTTGAAATCCAAAATGACAGCTTAGGCAAAAATCAAGATATTAGCCTTCTAAGTTGAAAAGCCGAAAGTGCAGCTTAGGCAAAAATTAAGGCAAAAAAAATAAAAGAGAAAGAGATTTAGTTCCATACTTGTAACAGGATGAGGCTGCCACCAAATCATTGATGGGTTTGTATATGTCCAACCCAATGATGGTTTCAAACAAGATGATTGGAATTGGATTTGCTCCATGCTCAACTTGATCAATGATACCAAAAATTCTAATATCTCCCCCTCTTTGAGGAAAAATCAACAAAAATTGGGCGTAGAAGCTCATCATCTTAATCTAAGCGGGTGTACCCCTTTCCTTTTTCTCACAACAAGAAATCAACAAGATAAGGATAATGCACTCACCAACGGAATGGGAAAGTACCGCAGCAGGGGGCATGTGTAACTCTACCAATTTGCTAAGAAAAGGATCATCAAGCCTTAGCAAGGCAATAAGAGAAGTAGAAACCATGGGACCTCTAAGAATAGTAGAGAACTCTTCAACCATGGGACATAACTCTTGCCTATTGAATCGAAAACATGGTCTCTTGGATACAAAAAGTTGATGGAAGATTGAAGAAACCCATAATCAAGCTTGGTATGTTGCATGGCTTTGAAAGAGGAAAGGTAGAATTTTCCAAGTTTGATCCATCCATCATCAGTTAGGATTTAGGAAGAGTTTTGAGGGTTTTGGCACTTTTTAGAGTCATGGTTTTTTAATTTTTAAGTATGAATCACATATAGAAAAGTGAGGAGTGCACATGTATTTAAAGGCCTAAAATTAGAGTTTCATTCAGACTCTATAACTACAAAACTAAATCAGCTTAGCACACAGCTGAAGCGGCTGTGTGATTTCATCGCATGATTTTTTAGCTTTTTTAGCATTTCTGGGCATTTTCTTGAATCCTGGTCATGTATAAGTCCAAATTTATGATAATAAAGAAAGAAATTATATCAATAATGGATTTAAACATCAAAATACATAATTTCATATCTCAAAAGTTAAAGTTGTAAAGAAAAAATAGAAAAAGAGGCAAAAATACAAGAAATGGAAGCAAAAACAAAAGTCAGGGCTCTCTTCTGAATCTCCCATCACATCATCTGAGTTTATATAATGGACAAGTAAAGCATTAAAGTGTCGATCATATGTTGCCTCTTAATCTGGCGTTGGCAGTCATCCACCTGCCCCTGCAAACCCTTATGATCCTTCTAGGGAGAATCCAAAGGAGTTAGCTGTTATATTTTATACATGCATACATTTTGCATTTCATAATTTATTTTAGTTCTTACTTGTTAGTCCTCATCAAGGATGAAGAGTTACCTCATCGCATCGCTGACCAGCGATGTATGTTCTCGAACTGATCTCTCTAAACCTGTATGGTTATTTGTATTACTAACATTTCAAAAAAAGAAAAGATGCAAAGTACTAAAAAGAATATAAATTACATATGTGCAAGTACTCTGAGTGAACTTCGGAGGAAGGCAATGCTCCATGGCAAGCCGATGCTCTATGGCACCGGTGGGACTCCAATAGGAGACCATTAGATCTAGGAGAAACAGAATGGTCACAAGCACCACATCTGACACCATTGTCGAGGGTGCCTCAGATGCATCACTCATAGAGGAGCTTGAGATATGAGAGGGTCTGGAATGGCAAGTGGACCGCCCCTCTATAAGCTCAAGAATCGAAGGCATACAACGAATGAACTATAATAAAATAGCTAACTAAACAACCAAGCATAAGAAAAGTAAAACTCAGCAAAGTTAAAAAAAGAACCTAAGCCATGGTTTCATAGTCAAAGGGCATGGGCCCTAGTAGTTGAGGAATGAAGGACGTATAGTCCATCCTTTGGGATAGAATGGTGAGATTCCCGAGGTCATCATATCCCTCCAGCTTTCTTGCCAACAGCTCACTAACAAGATCAACCGTCCAAAACATAAAAAGAGGGGGAGACAAAGAAACTCGACATCTGCTAGGCCCCTCTCCCAACCGTAAATTCTCTCGCCTAAAAACCAAGCCCAACAAGTAGTGCCAGCCAAGAGGACCCTCTTATGCTCAAGGTCCATAATAGAGAGCATGTAGGGATCCCAATAATGGTGCTCACCAAGCCAGTCGCTATGAATCTATGAATTACAAAGGTAAATAACTAAAAACTTGTAAACTAGAAATAATAATTTTCTTTTACCTTATGCTAGGTTAAAGAGTTGATCCACATGTGAGGCACATGGACCTATGCTCACTTCAACAGGATCCTCCGTCTCGAGCTCTAATAGCTCTAGCATAGGAAGGCTCAGGACCTGTTGATAGGCTGAGAGCTCCACTAGAAGGCTAATCTCCAAGGCCCAAACCTGTGAATTAAAAGTCAGTAGCCGACATGTAAATATAAAAAAGCAGAAATAGGGAAATCAAAATGGATAAAACTTACATGTATCGCGTGCCAGAAGCCACATATCCTCTCGCTCCCACGAATAACAATGTCCATATGATGATATAGACAAAAAGAGTTGCAGATCCCTAATTGAAGGAGGAGACCTGGTCCAAATCCCTCAATGGGGCCAATAGTGAAAGTTCAGTGAGTTCCATGAATCACTAAATAGTATAGTGCCGAAGAGGTACACAAAGAAAGCTCAAGCCATCTGATCTACCTCTCGAGCAGTCCGAGGTATGAAGCCCCTGTAATAGAGAGGAATGCTCTGGTAGGCGAAACATCGAGTGTTCTTGCGCACCTTATCATATTAGTAATGTAACGCTTCAGACATTAGAGCGCTAGTTATGGATGACATCATCAAAAGGTACATGTGTACCTGTAAAGTCAATTCTAATAATAGTGGTAAAACCTAGTGTCGCAAGTCCTAGCCTGCATGAAGCTTGGCAGCTCATCAAACCATTCACATGCACCATAAAAATTTCTAGCAAACCAGATTGATACAACATCACTCTGAAAAGCACAATAACATGTATAAAAAACACAATGCACATTCACCAAGACTCAAAACAAGTAAGTATGTTGTATTTACTATTATTTTTCATCAAAATGCTCTAAGAATCAGTTTTCAGCCTATGCACAGTCGATTCGGGCTGTACAGAGCCGATCGGTTGTCCGTAGAGTCGAATCAACACTATATAGAGCCAACCGGCTATGCACACAGCCGAATCGGCTCTGTGGCTAAGGCTTCAGAAATTCATCAAATTTGCACAAACTTTCATGTGTTTTGAGAAAATAATGTGTGTATCTAGTGTATAAACCACAGGAAATTAGATTTAATGCAAGAAAATACTTAGTCGGCGCCTAAAATGTCTGATGCGTGTTCAATTTGGCAAAAATTGGGACTTTCTCCCCTTTGATAAGCCGAAGATCATTTTGGCAAGAAATCGACAGTGAAAAACTCCCGATTGGAGCGAGTGGGGTATGTCTAATAAATCTTGATGAAGAGTCAGCCATTTCAAAACTGATTTTGTGAAATTTGGTTGAGAAATAAGTGAGAAATCAAAGAAAGTGTAGAAAGGGGTTTTAAGAGGACATAAAGAGAAGATAAAAAGCAGAGATGAGAAATGGATATAAGGACATATATATATGTCCTAAAGAAGGCAAAAATTTTATTTTTATCCATAACCTCTTAAAATTCCACTTTAGTCCCTGGGTGGGCTAATTACCAAGGGGGTCTCCAAAAGACATTTGTCAAGTCAACTACATCCCAAAGTAGAAATTTTTAACTTAAAAGTCAAATTCAATACTCGAAAGGTGGTAAGTCCTTAAAATTGAAGTAAGCGAAGTCCTAAAAAATCCAAACAGGTGAAGTCCTTAAAATTTTAAATTCAAAGCACCTAAAAATTAAAGCAGGTGAAGTTCTCAAAATTCCAAGTAGGCAAAGTTCTCAAAATAAAATAAGGTAAAGTCCTAAGAAACTCAAGGCAGCGAAGTGCTCAAGAATTGAAGCAGGCATAGTCCTCAAAACTCAAGCGGGCATGGTCCCCATATCAAATCAAAATTTATGCATTAGGTCAAGCTTACGGGGTGTGGCTTACATGGCTCATTAATATATCCTTTTAACTGTATCCTTGATATTATAATTTATCCCAATTTATTTAATCGCATGAGTGCTTATAAATTTTGACAAACCGGGGGCAGATGTCAACACCTAATTTGTGGATCCAGATATCGAGGAAATTATGAAAAATCCTGATGAAATTTACTGCATTTCTCGAGTCTCAAAAGATTGAGCACGAGCAAATCCAGGTAAAGATTGAGAATAATTGGACTTAAAATTACTTTTCTAGAATCAATTTGGACTCAATTGATAAAAAAATTTTACTTTGAAGGGTAAAATGGTAGTTTTTTTCTTTTTTTATGAAAAAGGGTAATTGATGCTTATATATTTCCTTAGGGTTTCTTAAAGCCCTAGCTCTATATAAGCATCATTATAACCTAATTATGAGGTTACCGATTATTATTGACTTTGTGCAAATACCGATTGTTAGCAAAAAGAAACACTAAAAAACCTTGCATTATTAAAGGTACTCTTAGTAACTTTAGTCATAGGACACTAAGAAAGAACTCAAATTAGGAATGGCTTTCATTGAACAACAAAAGCTTTTCCAAATCCTAGACAACGTCGGATTCTCATCCGCCCTTCAATTCAACCGCCTCATCCTCTCTAGAGACTTGTAAATAAACAATCTACGGTGAAAACCTGAAGGTTCCCCTACATCTAGCATCATTAATATCTTTTTTCCCTTATTGGTTCTTTTGCCTTTATGATTTTAATAACATGATTAGGTTTATTTTTTAAATGTTGTATATGATTTGTATGATTAGATTAGGGTTTCATATTGAATTAACATGATTTGTGATATTGGGTTTTGAATCTGATAAGATGAATGTCTTAGGTTTTGAATATGATGATATGAATGTGTTGGGTTTTGAATCTGAAAATTAGAATGATCAGGGCAACATAATTTGTGTTTATTTATTAATGATTATATAATTGTATTAAGTTTTTTTTGGATTGCATGTTTAAATCTAGAATCTGCCATGCAATGTGTTTTGACCTTATGCCAGTTTTCTTTTTGCGTTTATATTATTTTCCATGTGTCTTACACTATTTAATTTGTTTTCTATGCTTTTACGTCATTATTTTGCATTTCTGATCATTTTTTGACCTTATGTGCATGTAAACTTGGCTCCAGTGCATGAGAATTTCAAGAAAATTGAAGAATCAACTAAAGGAAAACCTAGAGCAGATTTGGCTCTGTGTTGAGTCGATCGGCTCAATGACCTCAGCCAGTCTGCTCTGCACCATTATTTGCCCTAATTTCGGGTTTTCATGTATTTTGATAATTTTTTGAATACTATATGTAGTTTAGTTTTAGGTGTTTTCTTTTAATTTATTAGTTGTAGGAGGATTGTAATAGTTATATAATTTCCTGCATTTTATTTTTATTTTATGGATGCCAAATGTTTGCTTTGTGATTGCCTAATTAAAAATGTACATATAGACTTTTAGTTAAAACTGGATTTTAATATGAAAAAGTAGTCAATTAGATTAAAGGATAGTAAATGTGCTTAAATTTAAAATCTATAAGACTTAGTGGATTTTGTCATGCTTTAATTAAATTAATTGGGCTACATTAACAACTGGACGTTAGCATAAAAGGTAGTCCATTTAGACTTAAAGGGTAGAATTAAATGCATAATAATTGGGCTAGAATAAGTAAGCCTATATATTTAATTAGTTAAATAGACTAATAAATCAAATATGGGATAGGGTTAATAAAAATGGGTTAGACTTAAGAGGACCTCGCATGTTGTAATGGATGTTTGTAAAATATAAAGTGTCGCATTTATAGGGAATAACCCGTAAAATAATAAAACTAAAAACTAAGATACACAAATAAGGAAGTTGGCTTTCGGATTCATATCTGGATGTGGCGACGCTTCCTTATGGAATCTAGTATGCCATTCAATTAGTAAATGTGTCCCGGAGAGTTACCTAGGTGGCGATCCATATCCGCACTAATCTTTGTGATTAGTTAGCGTGTCCTATTAGGTTGAAAAACCATACAGTGCCGTAGTCGCTAGAGACACTTGGGTGTGCGCTCGAAACCGCCACCCACACATTGTAATGTTTGCCATTTTGCTAAATATAAGAAAATCATATTTTCTGTTAATACATCTATTTTAGCTTACAGTTTTAATCCAGGGTCCTCCTTCTGTTGTATCTTTACATCGTCATAGAGATTTCTTGACTATCATTGATGACAAAAGCATATTCACTTGGTTATATTCAATTCAAGTGCATTAGATCTAATAATGGACTTGAATTTGACATGCATGAGTTTGATGCCTCTAGAGGTATCATTCACCATACCACTTATGTCTATACACATCAATACAATTTTATGGTTGAAAGAAAACATCAACACATCCTTAATGTAGCTAGATGACTCAAGTTCCAAGCTTATTTACCTACTTCTTTTTTATCAGATTGTGTATCACATGCAGTCTATCACATTAACAAAATCCCTTTCTTATTCACTTCTAATTCTAATCCATTTCATATCCTTTACAAAACCTCCTTGCTTTGAAGACTTCAAAGTTTTTGGTTGTTTGTGTTTTGCATCAACCATAGATGTTCATAGAACTAAATTGGACAGCAGATCTGACGCATGCATTTTCCTTGGTTTTCCAACAAACACAAAAAGCTTTAGTGTTTTGAACTTGCATACTGTTGAAGACCAAAAGGAAAACACACAGGACAAAATCCAACGGGTTATAAACAAGCGGTCAAGGACCACTGGTCAAGGCCTCAGCTTCTGTCATCACAGGCCAGAAAGCTGAAGTCAGGAGCAACCTTTCTTCCCTATCGAAGAAAGGTCACTTCTACCAACCACAGAATAGGAATGGACGTTGACATAGAGCTCAGAGTCTAGAAGTATAGCAATAAGACCGTTTGAACTCAATATGTATAAATTAAGATCATGCTTCAAACTGTAATCTCAGAATTGATATTAACATTCATCACAGATTAATACACTTCAATATTTCAATATGGTATCAGAGCAGGAGTGATCCTATCATCACTTACCCAAAAATAATCAAAAATCCAATCAAGCAAATCTCTCACCATGTCTCAAAATGATCTTACCAAGATCACCAACATAACCTTAATAGGCAGTCAAAATTATTTCCAATGGTTGAGAGCAGTATACATCAGCCTCAGTGGAAGAAAGAAAATAGCGTTTATCACAAGGACTCGAAAGAGGCCACAACCAATCAACCCAGATCAACGAACAAAGGAAGAAAATGAGGCAATCAAAGATTGGTAGATGACTGACCACATGGTCATGTCGCTTCTGACCACCACAATTGAGCCTCAAATTGCCAGGCTATGTTTGTTGCTGGCATCATCACAGGCAATATAGGAGCGACTGAAACAATTATATGGGCAAGAATAAAACTATGCGCACATATTCAATTTGAAACAAGAATTAGCGCAAATAAAATAGGGCACTCGGTCCAGCGCGAGTTACGCGACTGAGATATTAACTCGGTGGGAGGAGCTACAAAGCTACCTCCCACCCACTACTGATCTAGAGGAAATAAGGCAGAGAGCGGAGCAGGACCTGGTGTTTACTTACCTGTGCGGGCTCGAGTCGAGCTACGAGGCGGTTAGATCACAGATCTTACTATCTAGCAAACTCCCCAGACTTGATGCGGTCATCACTCTTGTGCAACAAGAGGAAACAAGGCGTACCACTATAGGAGCCATGACAAACCAAAACAACATAGAGAATAGAGCCTTCATCTCTCACTCGCGAGAGTCGGCTCGGGTGCGAGGGACGCCCAATAACGACACGAGATATGACCACTGCAAGAAGCAGGGTCACTCTCACGAGCAGTGTTGGCATCTCCACCCGTACTTTCGCCTGATACTCAATCGAGGAGAGCACGGAAGAATTGGAGAAAGAAGAGACAGGGACGAGCGAAGAAGAGAAGAGAAATTTGGCGGTGTGTGTATACTGAACGCATCTAACCCTAAGGGTTATGATGCGTTCAGCAGGTCGGACGTGGAGAGCGGGTCTGTATCAGCCCGACCCTACTTCGCTCGACCCGACTCTACTGTTTATGTCCCCCAGCCCAATTGTACATTTGCCAATCCAAGCCCAAGGTTCAACCCACCAGCCACAGCCCAGCCAACCAGCAATTCATGGGCCAGTCCAGCCTCCGAGCCCAGCCCATCAAATCGACCCGAGTCTGGCCCAGCAGAAAACTACCAAATTTCTCAAATTCTCTCCCAACTTCAGTCCATTCTCCAACAGTCCCCTGGGGCAGGTTTAGTATCTCAAAATTATAAATCTACAAAATGGATTATTGATTCCGGTACAACTGACCACATGACTTGGGACTCGACACAATTGCACAATTTTATCCCTACAAATTCCCAACATGTGATCGTTGCAAACGGAAGTCGAGCAGAAATCTCTGGTTTTGGCTCATCAAATCTGTTTCCCAATACTAATTCTATTCATGATATTCTTTTATTACCTAACTTTACGTCCAATTTGTTATCTGATGGAAAAATAACTCGTACTTTAAACTGTAATGTAATTTTCTCACCATCTTCTGTTATCTTTCAGGATCGCACCACCGGGAAGACGATTGGTGAAGGATACCTTCACAATGGATTATACTATCTCACCAATCTTACCAATCAGTGCCTTACCTCTACTAAACCTCTCAACCACAGCATTCTTCTACATAGGCGGTTTGGGCATCCGGCAGATACAGTCTTAAATCAATTCTTTTGTCTTAAAATAGATTTGTTGTGACACTTGTCAATTTTCAAAACATACTAGATTACCTTTTCCTCTGTCCTCTACCATCTCAACAAAAATGTTTGATCTAATTCACTCTGATGTTTGGGGACCTGCTCCCTGTACCTCTTACAATCATTTTCGTTACTTTGTCACGTTCATTGATGATTTCTCTCGCATCACTTGGGTCTATTTATTAAAAGGCAAGAATGAAGTTTTTGAATGTTTTCAAAAAATTTTCAACTTTATTCAAACTCAGTATAATGCCAACATCAAAATCTTTAGATCTGATAATGGCACTGAATATATCAATAAATATTTTTCGGACTTCTTTTCCACTAAAGGCATCTTGCATCAAACTACCTGCATTTACACTCCCGAGCAAAATGGAGTTTATGAAAGAAAAAACTGTCATCTTCTTAACGTCACCAGATCCTTACATTTTCAAAATAATGTACCTCACATCTTTTGGTCTGATGCCCTCCTAACTGCTGCCTATCTCATTAACCGCCTACCTAGTCCAAAACTCAAAAATCTTAGTCCTCTTGAAATTCTCAAGGGCAGGAAAATCGAACTAGGGCACATTAGAGTTTTTGGGTGCACAGCCTTTATTCATGTTAAACGCTCTCATAAACTGGAACCCAGCTCTGTCAAAACAGTATTCTTAGGGTATTCTTCAACAAAGAAGGGCTATAAGTGCTATGACCCGTGCACTCACAAAACCTATATCTCTAGGGATGTGTTTTTTGATGAAGGCACACCTTATTTTACTAACCCCCATCCCTCTCATGGGCCTTCCTTGTTATTTCTGAATAACTCTTTATTCTTTGACAGTTCAGTTCTCCCACCTTCATCCAGTGAGGAGACAGCTTCCGCAGTAAATCCAGAGGCCAAGCCTTCCGGGGGAGCCAGTATCCTTCCCGAGGGCACTTCTTCAGGGGGAGATGGATCACCAGTTGAAGAAGTCACCCCATGCAGATCATCTAGACCGACCAGACCACCAGTCAGACTAAGGAACTATGTGTCCCACAAGGTGACGTATCCTATTCAAAACTTCATTAGCTACCATAGCATATCCAATTCATATAGGACCTATCTAGATAAACTCACCTCCCATACTGAGCCATCCTCCTTCTACGAGGCTCACACCGATCCCAAATGGTGTCAGGCCATGAAGGAGGAGCTTCAGGCACTTGAAAAGAATGACACCTGGAAATTAGTCCCTCTACCACAAGGTAAAAAACCTGTTGGGCGCAAATGGGTATATAAAATTAAGTATAAACATGATGGAACAATTGAGCGATACAAGGCTAGATTGGTAGCAAAGGGGTTCACTCAAACATATGGGGTAGACTATCAGGAAACCTTTGCACCTGTAGAAAAAATGAGCATTGTTCGCATTTTATTATCTGTTGCTACTAACTCAGGATGGAGCCTATATCAAATGGATGTAAAAAACGCTTTCCTCCAAGGGACTCTCGAAGAAAAGGTATACATGACTCTGCCTCCAGGTTATGAGACTACCTCCAACCAATCCATGGTATGTAAATTAAAAAAGGTCATCTATGGATTGAAACAATCTCCAAGAGCATGGTATGCCAAGCTAAGCCTTTTTCTTTTAAAACTCAATTTCGTTAAGTGTGCATCTGATTCTTCTATGTTTGTCAAACATACTCATTCCTGCACTATCATTGTTATAACACCCCAACTCAAACTTCCCATTGAATAGCAATATATATATATATATAACTTTATAAACATAATTTACTACTTAGTTACAATATACATTCATACAATTTAAGTGGCATGACATACTTAATATATATAAGAAATATTTATACAGTAGTTTAATTCACACAAGTTCCCAAAATGCCCCAATGCTTTAGATAACTCCTCTGGCCCACCTGATAATATTGACTTATGCAAAAAGAGCAATGCACAGCTAAGGCTATCTACAACTGCACTAACCTGAAAAAAAAAAATTGCTAAGGAATGAGCTAGCGACTCAATAAGCATTTAATTTACTAAACTATAGTATATTAGGCTAGAATTATCAAATCTTTATCAATACAGAAAATTATACCAACACTTAACTAACAATCACAAAATCAACCATTTCAGTTATTCTCATAAACATATAATTTCATCTCACGTAATGCAAATAATCTCAAACTCAACCAAGTCAAATAATTCAATTCCACATTATTTCTATCAAATTAGGATCAGATGACTCATCCTTACATTTCCTCACATTTTTAAATTTCGGTAACCACTTGACAAGACTATCCGGCTCAGTCTTGCCATCTCACATACTCGGGTAGCTATCCGCCCCTACCAGCTTTCCGATCACACAATATCCATACAAAAGTCATCAAATCCTTAATCACAATCATTTCACTTCACAACACATCACAATCAATTCACTTCACAACACATCACAATCAATTCACTTTATAACAAGCCAAAAACCTAACTAATATCAACTCAGTCAACCAAGAAATTATCAAGTAATCAAACAGCAGTCCCTACTCAATATACACAAAGTTTAGTCTATTAAATACTTACCAGAAGTTATAGGATAACAAAGTAATCCTATTCTTTTTCTCTTACCACTTCCTTGCCTTTGGATGAATCTATTCACATATTCAATACAAATACAATTCAATCACAAGGCATAAATATATATATATATATTTACTATCAATAAAATATCACATTTCAACAAAATAACATATATTCTAGATATTAATATGATGCATGAGATGAATGACAACAAATCAACATATTTGTTGATAAAGGCAGCTTGTAGGTACTGACTTAGAAATTACACCAAAACTTATGTACAATTAATAAAAATCTCATATTTTCCAGAATTACACTTTCATTTTTATAGAAACCATAGCAGAAAGAATCACCTCAAAATCATTGGTATAGAAATAGTTATGGCATTTTCTATACAGCTGCTCAAATTTCCATCTAAACAGAACAGAAAAAAAAGTTTCCTATTAAATGACCAATCAAACAAATGAATTTTCTGATGAAACTCTCCAGATATAAAGTTAACATTCTAAAGTTTCTATAGACACTAATTTTACTCAATTTGGACTTTTCTAGCTCAAGTTGTGAAACACACAATTAGCAACAAATTTCTGAATCCTAAGCCCGATTTCGCTTAAAACAGCGTGCCATATTAAGTTCAACATATCTCACGTTATACTCAACCAAAAATTATGAAATTTTCAGACATATACTACATATATAAATGAACAACTTTCATGTTTAACTCTCTGCTTGGTTCAGCCTCTAAATGCCTCAAAATGTCAGCACAAAACCAGGTCATCTGCTGAACCAAAAACAAAGCAAAATCGAACCTCATAAGTTCCTACTCACTCAACAATCCTGCAAAACCATTTTACAGAGATATTCTTGAGACATATACCTACAACTTTCATGTTTGAAAATTTTCGAGATAAAGCCAGTCACGAAATCATAAGTGAAAAATCTGCCCGAAATTTCAGCTTCAAGATCACAAGTAAAAGCATGTTTACTCTTGATTAAACAATTCCAAAACACATAATCATCAACAATTTCATATCATTAACCCTAATTTACAGCAAAATCAAGCAATTAAAATTACTCACCTTTGTTTTCCTTGATTAAGAAAGCCCAAATCTTTCAAGCTTAAAAGAAGAATTTGATTTTCACTTACTAAAAGTTTTGTAGAGTTTGATTTGGAAAATCAAAGTTGAAGAAGGAAAGGAGAAAAATGAGAGAGACAAAGAAGAAAAGGAAATTGGAAAGCATACGTAGATAAGAACAAATGAAAGAGGTGGTATATTGGTGTGGAAATAGGCAAATTACAATTTAATCCTCTTTCTTTCTAACTTTTCAATTTAGTCCAAAATCATTACTTTTCAATTAAATCAATATGTAACTAAATAATTTATTTATCTACCACATAATATAATAAAATAGATCATATATAATCATGATGCAAATGACATGTTTAATGACATGCTAATGAATATTAATTATTAATAAAAAGAAGTAAATAAATTTGGTTGTGACAATTGTTCTCATTTATGTTGATGACATTATCATAACAGGCAACAATAATGAAGAAATTGAGGAAGTAAAACAAAAATTAAAAGAGGAATTTGACATCAAAGATCTCGGATAACTGTCCTACTTTCTTGGAATAGAAATAGCCAAATCCCATAAAGGTCTATTTCTGTCCCAAAGAAAGTACATCCTTGATCTATTAAAAGAAACAAGAAAACTAGGAGTAAAACCTGTAGATTCACCAATAGAGACTAAAATTAAACTTAATCTTGAAGATGGCAATCCTTTAGACAATATAGGGCATTATCAACGATTAGTAGGGAAACTAATCTATCTCACGGTAACCAGACCTGACATCACCTATGCTGTAAGTATGGTAAGTCAGTTCATGCATGCACCTCGTACTGGTCATTTAGATGCCATCAATAGGATTCTTAGGTATCTCAAGGGAACTCCTGGTCAAGGGAATTGGATGAAAAATAACAATTCGAATGATATTATTGGTTTTTCTGATGCAGATTAGGCCAGAAGCTGTGACAGAAAATCAACCTCTGGCTTTTGTACATTTGAGTGTGGCAATCTAGTAACTTGGAAAAGCAAGAAATAGATTGTAACTGCTAGATCCAGTGCAGAGGCAGAATATAGAGCAATGGCATCAACAGCCAACGAATTAATATGGATCAAGCAAGTCCTTACAGATATGAAAATTAAGATCAAAGAACCAATAAAGATGTACTATGACAATCAAGCAACAAGACATATTGCTTCAAACCCCGTCTTCCACAAGGGCACCAAACACATCGAAGTAGATTGTCACTTTATAAGGGAAAAGGTTCAATTTGGAGAAATTGAAACTCCATTCGTCAGAAGTAATTAACAATTGGCAGATATCCTCATAAAAGCACTAAACAAATCCGATCTTAAGAACCTTCTCAGCAAGATGGGATCGATCAACCTATTCGAACCCACCTTGAGGGGGAGTGTTGAAGACCAAAAGGAAAACACATAGGACAAAATCCAACGGGTTACAAATAAGTGGTCAAGGACCACTGGTCAAGGCCTCAGCTTCTGTCATCACAAGCCAGAAAGCTGAAGTCAGGAGCAACCTTTCTTCCCTATGGAAGAAAGGTCACTTCTACCAACTACAGAATAGGAATGGAATGTTGACATAGAGCTCAGAGTCTAGAAGCATAGCAATAAGACCGTTTGAACTCAATATGTATAAATTAAGATCATGCTTCAAACTGTAATCTCAGAATTGATATTAACATTCATCACAGATTAATACACTTCAATATTTCAATACATACCAAAAGGTTTTCCATTTCTAAAAATGTTTATTTCTATTAAAATTCTTTTCCATGTTAAGATAATAAAAACATTTTAACCAATTCGGATTTTGTTTTACATACTGATTTTTCAGTGCCTCTAGTAGAACCTTCATTTTCTAAACCTCCTTCCGTTCCTCCTTTACCATCTTTACCTACACCTGTTATTCCTATCCCTACTTTCAATCCCTCTAGACCTATAAAGAGATTTACTAAGCCTTTATTCCCTCATTCTTATATGTGTCAGTATCATTACATCATTCCTAATCTCAAAGCTAATTATGTTTTAGACCTCTCACCCTCATCGCTTTTCTAAAACCTATTCTATTCAATATTTAACTCTTGTATATAAAGGCTTTACCACCTAACTATACCTTCATAAAGAACCAAGAAGTTACAATGAGGCCACTAAATATTAGCTTTCGAAAGATGCCATGGCACTTGAAATCAAAACTTTAGAGTAAAACAATACATAAATTCTTATTAACTTGCCTGTAAATAAGACAACTATAGGCTGTAAGTGGGTTTTTTGAACCAAGTACAATGCAAATGGTAGCATTGAAAGACACAAGCACAACTAGTTGCTAAAGATTACACTCAACATAATGGGATTGATTACTTCTGCACCTTTTCACCAGTTGCTAAATTGACTATAATTAGAAGCTTACTTGTTGTGGCTACTTCAAAACAATGGCACTTGCATTAACTGGATATCAGTAATGAATTTTGCATGGTGATTTGCATGAAGATGTCTATAAACACTTCCTCTTGATTTTCATTATGATGATCCATCAAAAGTATGCAAACCTTTTAAGTCCCTTTATGGACTTAAGCAAGCTAGCAACTTATTGAATATAAAGCTAACTAAAGCTTTTTTGTCTCAAGGTTTTGATTTAGCAGCTTCAGATTCTTCTTTATTCATAAAGTCAAGTTCTTCTTTCATTGCCTTATTGATCTATGTTGATGATGTCATCTTGGCCAGTAATGACTTAAGTTTGATTTCTATAGTCAAAACTTTCTTACATGAGTCATTCAGATTTAAAGATCTTGGTCAGCTCAAGTTTTTCTTAGGCTTTGAGATTTCTAGAACAAAAGCTGGCATTAATCTCTGCCAAATAAAGTAAACTATTGACTTTTTAGAAGAAACATGCTTTCTTAATTCAAAATATGTTTCTATTCCTATGGTGTCTTCTACAACAATTCAACAAAGTTCTGGCACTACTCTCACTAATATAATTTTATACAGAAAGTTAATCAGCAAACTTCTATACTTATGCAACACCATACCAGCTATCAGTTCTAATGTTCATCATCTATCTTAATTTCTTTCTAATATAATTAATATGCATATCTAAGCCCTGCACATAATTCTTAGATATAAAAGGCTAATCCTGGTCAAGGTCTTTTCTTTGCAGCTAACTCTTCTCTTCAGATTTTAAAGCATTATTTAATTCTAATGGGGCAATATGTTCTACTACAAGGAGATTAGTCACTGGATTTTGTGTATTCTTGGGTGATACTTTGATTTCTTGGAAGTCTAAAAAAGTAGCAAACTGTCTCTCATTCCTCATTAGAGGCTGAGTATAAGGCTCTTACTACCGTTACTTATGAAATATATTGGATTCTTTATCTCTTAAGGACTTGCAGATTGCTCATTCTTCTCCTGCATTTGTTTATTGTGATAATCATTTTGTTGTGCATATTGCTCAGAATCTAATATTTTATAAGCGTACCAAACAATCCAAATTGATTATCATTTGGTTAGGGAAAAGCTTCAAGCTGGCGTAATTCATATACTACGAGTTAGTTCTGCCAATCAACTTGTAGACAGCTTGACAAAGCCATTACCACTAGTTTATTTTAAGTAACTATATCTAAGCTGCGCATACATAACATATATGCTCCAGTTTGAGGGGGGCTATTGAAGGATTATTCTTAGCTAGTCAACTTTTGTTAATTAGTCAAAGATTCCCTTGCTGGTAGTTAGTTGGCCGTTTCATTCTTCCTGTTATAACTTCTTTCTCTTTCCTTTTATGTTATTTTTCCCACCCTTTTTATTTTCTTTGCTTTGTATTTATATAAGCTCTAAGTGCTTGCTAATGAATAATAACATCAGTTTACACCTTCAATCAAGTTTTACAATATCTTTACTATATCCAATCGAGTTATGTGTTTAAAAAACTTAACGTCCTCCGTCTTTGTTTATTATGCATTATTGTAACATATCAAGTCACTTGAGAGTTGAACCATGTTAAGAATTTGGAGCTCTTGAAAATTCTAAGTTGCCTTTTAATTTTTGTTCGGAGTCTTTATTCAAGAACTTTAGACCATATAAATTGTTATCATGTCTGTGGCCTGAAATTGCTCCAATGTACTAAAAGCTTGAATTTTCTCTAGTAATGTATGACCCCTACTTTAGTTGGGTTGAGAATGAGAATTACGTTCAGAAATTTTTTCCATCTTTATTTTCTAGTTTTTAAAGAAAATAAAATAGAAGATCTATAAAATTTATAAAATATGTTTACTCTATAAATTTTTTTTTATTTTTTTAGGTAATATTTTAAGTATAAAGGGTAGACTTGGAATACATGAAGTGAATACTTCTTATTTTCATTTGAAAACAAGTGTCTTCTTCTTATATAAAGAAAAATATAGAAAACATGTTAAACTTATTTTCAAAAGTTTTTCAAAATTTAGTTATAATTTTAAAAATATAAAAAAATATTTTCTATTTTCATTTTAGAAAAATATTATCAGTAAATATAAAGTTCTATTTTCTGTTTCCATTTGAATTTTTTTTTTAAATTTAGTTATAATTTTGAAAATATAAAAAACTATTTTTTATTTTTATTTTAGAAAAATACTATAAGAATACAAAGTTTTCTGTTTTCAATTAAAAAATACTTTAGAAAATTGATAGTTTTCTATAATTAAACAGGCTCTGAATATAGTAGTAATAGCATCTAGAAATGGCAACAAATAGGGTACTCACCATTTAGAGGTATCCGAATCCAAACCTAATTAAAATATATTTATTTGAATCTGTTCCAAATCCATTTAAAGTCACTTTTATTATCTGAACCAATCCCAATCATGAATAGAAATTAAACAACACCCATTTACGAACATATTTATAATAATTAAATTCTAAAATATATTTAACAAAAATTAATAAAAATAAAAGAAATTATAAAATCTAAACAGTAGTTTTAAATAAATTTTGTTAGTATTTTTATTATTTTATTTCTTACACATAATATATATATATGTATGTCATTTAAATAGGTATCAAATACTGGATTCAAGTATCTTATATCCATATACGTTCAATAATCAAATTCAAATAGCGAGCACCCGAAAATTTAAATACAAATTTGATCCAAACCCAATATAAATATAAAAATTTAATTTCAAACCCGTTTGTAATTATTCATATTTATTCTATTAAGTTTAGTTGGATCGAATATCTAAACATACCGGTCCGACTGTCATCCCTAGTAGTTTCAGTTACATGAGCTTATGTAGCTTTATGTTTTAGACTATTAATTGGACTTGTTAGAAAAATAAATTTTCAAGGTCAAATTGAATAGCATATTAATCCAAAGAGGGACTCAGCTTAGAAACTTAACGTAGCAAATTTTATCTTTTCTACATCGGGATTTTCTTTTGCCATCAGTGTGTTGGATTGTTATAAATAACTCAACTATGTCTTCATTTATTTTGTTGAAATAAG